>NW_004524834.1:2343078-2373399 GCF_000260255.1 Octodon degus | reverse complement strand
AAGGAAGAAAAGAAAGAGGGAAAAAAGAAAATCTAGAAAGAGGGTGAGGAGCAAGCTCAGTGGTCTAAGCTCCTGCCTGGCAAGCACCAGAACCGGAGGTTGATCCCCAGTCCCCAGTACCGAATGTTGTGCTGGCCTATTCTGGCCCTTGAATTGGACATGGTGGTGTACACCTGTAATCCCAGCACTGGGGAAGATGAGTCAGGAGGATCACTCTGAGTTCAAGCTGCATAGTAAGACCCTGTAACAAATAAATTTAAAACTTTTTTTTTAAAAAAAGGAAAACTAAAAAGCACAAAACAGTAAGACAGATTTATTCAGTGTCATGATCAGCCTATTAGCTGTCAACAGCATAGGTGCAGAAAAGGTCTCCATTAAAATCCCATGTTGTAATCCTTTACCGTTTCCAGAGAACAGACACTAAAATGACCTGTTATACAATAGTCAAAAAATACAATCCTCAACTTCTGTGCCCTTTGGTATGAGTATCATCTAAAACATGTCTTCTTTGTGACAGCAGGACCTGCCGCCATTGTGCTTGGATGAATTCACAAATCTGGTGCAAGCTGTAGCTTCCCTGTGTCTTCTCTGGCTCTCATTTCCTGCTAAGCTTTGTTTCCTGAAAGTGTTTAAAACCTGCCACTACCACAGCTACTGATGTTGCTGGAACCACCATAGCCATCTTGACTTCATGGTTTGGTAAAATATTGGCCTCCACCACCATAACGCTGAGCTTCTGCCTCCAAAATTTCCTCCCTGTATGGGTCATAAATTTGAAGACTGATTGATATTATTTCTGAGTTCATTATAGTTTCCACCAGCTCCATAACTGCTTCCATCATTACTAAACCTATTGTAGCCATTTTCACTGCCATCATATGTACCTCTACCATGGCTACCACCAAAGCCCCCTCGACCACCGAAGTTTCCTCCGTGATCAAAACTCATTGTCATTAAGACCACCTACATGACCACCACCAAAATTTCCAGAACCACTTTGATCTCTTTGGCTAGATGAAGCACTAGCCATCTTTCTTCATCTCCTTCTTCAACAAGGCTTTCCTCACTTCACAGTTGTGGCCATTCACAGTGTGGTATTCTTCAATGACAATTTTATCCACAGAATCATGGTCTTCAAAGCTTACAAAAGCAAAGCCACTCTTCATTTCACTGCCTTGGTTTGTCATAATTTCAATCACTTCAATTTTTCCATATTATTTAAAACACTCTTGTAGGTGATGTTCTTCAGTATCTTTTTTAATGCCTCCAGCAAAGATCTTCTTCACCATTAAGTTGGCACCTGGTTGTTGAGAATCTTCTTTTGAGATAGTGCTCTTTGGTTCCACAATTCTTCCATCCACTTTCTGCAGCCTTGCATTCATGACTGCATCCACCTTATCCACAGTGGCATAACTGATGATCGCAAAGCCTCTGGAATGCTTGGCGTTTGGATCTCTCATTACCATGCGGTTTGTGAGGCTTCCATTGCCCATAATGGTTCCTCAGATTCTCATCAGTTGTTTCAAACTCAGCCCTTCCATGAAGAGCTCTGGCAGCTCTTTGGGCTCCTTGGGAGACTCTGACTTAAACATGATGGCTGTCAGAAGACAGACTGATGATGTTTCCTCCGCGATGTCCTCCAGCAGAAAGGAATAAGCTACTACCTCATATTCCTTTAAAATAAATGATCTCAGCTCCACAAAATAAAAACTTTCTGATTTATTATTTTATAACTTTTTCTTTTTCTTGTTCTTAATATAATAGCACCATGAAGACTTTTCCTTTATCTTTGTTGAATATGTATACAAAGACATAGTTTTTGATGATATAGCAAGTATCAGCAGGTGTTGAATGATCGTTGTGTGCCAGGTGCTGACTTATAAACTTTCAGTTTAATTCACTGCACACAACAACCTATCAAGTAATGAATGTTACTTTACCAATTCAACCAGCATATTAGGAAACTTAAACCAAAAACTGAACATGCTCAAATAATGGAATAACTTAAATAAGGAGTAATTTAAAACTAATTTAAATAAAACAATATGTGAAGCCATTTCAAATAGAAAATTAAAGATGAAAAAAAAAACTCTAATGGAAATAACACAAAATCCACATTAATCTGCAACAAAATCTGAATATGAATTAATAACAAATGAATACATTTATTTTCTACATATATCAGAAATATATGAATAATTAGCATTTTAACTTCCACTTTAAGCAGTTTGTAAGACGTCCATCTAATTGTCTCATTAGTTTATTAAGTTAATTTGTAACTCTTCCCTGACACCTGGGCCATTATACTCGCAGTCAGTGAATACAGCCATTTCCACAATGTAATGCACATCTGTTTGAAAACATGGTTGTCAAAACAGGAATATCAAACCCCCCTAGTGTTTGTTGCTAGCAGGCATCAGTGTAGAAATCAAAACAGTATTAACATGTTCCTGAAATATTTCAGTTTTGCCCAAATCAAAGCTATGTTCCATCTCCTAAAATGTGTCTTTCTTAAACACAGAATCACAAACAGAAGTAGTCAAACATGTTTTGGACAGATTTGTTCATCTCAATTTTTAAATTTTTTTCATGTAAACTGACCTGTCAAAACTTATTCCTTCTTCGATAACAGTATTCAGACAATTCACATATAATTATTAATTCAACTGGTATTTATCAAGTCCTTCTACTGACTTCAGTTTAAGGCAATAAATGTCGAGAAGAGCTGTCTCATGGAATGTGTACATCATGAACCTGTTAAATAAATAAACGCACTTACTAAATAAATGTTAAATGTTAGGAAAATTACTGTTTACTGAACAAATTTATCTGGATGTTTTTTATCACATACTTAAAGGGGATTTTTAAAGTGGGCAAAAGATTTATACAATCTGAAGAGAAACCAGAGCATATTAAAGAGGATTTTAAAGAACCATATCTACATATATTTTGATTCTGAGGGAAAAAACTATAAATACATAGTTAGCTTAGATGAAATTTAAATATGCTTTGTTTTCTTAATTTAATCACTAATCAGGATATCGGGGGAAAAGAAAATCTATCCTGATTATAATTAAAAGTCTTATGTAGGGCCAGCCAAATAGCTCAGCGGATTAAAGCACCTGCAAGCAAGTGCATGGCCCTGGGGTTCCACCCCCTGGGCTGCTATGCAGACCTTATACCCGGGGCACCCTGAGTTGGCGATTGAGACTGGGCGAGGTGGCATGTGCCTGTAATCCCAGCTCTTGGGAGGTTGTAAACAGAAGAGTCACTAGGAGTCCAATCTAGTAGTGAGACCTTGAACTCCCTGTACACCCTTCCCTATAAATAAATAAATAAATTAATTAATTAATTAAAGTCTTGTATAAAATGTTGGTAAGAAAAAAGACAAAATTTATTTTACTAGGTAGCTACAAATTTTCTTTTTGGAGCCAGTGTTGAAGTTTCTCTTACAAATGTTTTATTTCTACACGGTTATCTGCTTTTTGTTCAAACTGAATACACTTCATTAAAACCATTAGTTGCTTCCATTCTCTCAAATTTTCAGATCTTCCTTTGTTATTAAAAAGCAGATAAAATTAAATTGAAGATTAAATTATTCTATGAAATAGTACTTTTGATCTCTTAAAAGATTTAAGATAGGACATATATAAGCAATATCTCATTTCTGTTGCATTCAGTGTTTCAACTTCAGGGTTTGTAAAATCCTAGCACATGGTACCATTTTTGCTCCACAACTTATTTATTTATTTATTTATTGAGGCAGGGTCTCACTATGCAGTCCAGGCTGCCCTTTTACTCACTTTGCTACCCCCCAGTCTGGTCTCTAATGCAGTGATTCACCTGTCTCAGCCTCCTGAGTGCTGGGATTACAGGCCTCTTTCCAGGCCTGCCATGGCACACCCAGGATTCCAAGGTCAGTATGATGTGTGGAGGAGGGACTGCACTGTGGACCTTGTGCTTGCTAGGCAGGTGCTTATGCCTCTGAATTATCTCTCCAGTCCTGTTACAATTTAGGATTGTAATCTTAAATTTCTGACTATCTTTCAGGAAAATGTTGGTGGCTCAAAGAATTAAGTTCCACTTGCCCTTACACCAGGCCTTAAAAAAGAAACATTTTTCACTAACCTTTTCTGCACCTGACTTGCCCTTTGAATAGTATTTGTTTATTACTTGTAAAGCAGGACAAGATTGAGGCGTGCCATGCCCTTCCCAACTAACAACAGCCACTTTACTTTTAAGGTGAGCAATGGTATTGTAATGTATTCTGTCTTTAATGGAAAGTTATTAGAATGCTTAGATAGGCATTAGAGAAAGCTGCATGCAGCTCTGTATTGTGAGCACTGTGTCTTGTGATCAATTTCCAGCTGTGTTTTTTTTTTTCTTTTAAATTAGTTAAATATAGCTGTCATTGTGTTTCTGACTTTTTGAGTTTTCAGAGGCTATAATTTGGAATTTCAGATAAGCTTTTAATGTGTTTAATTTAGTTAGTAATCTAAATTTCTATTGGACTTTTCAATAACAATGCAATGATGGGGTCAGCAAATACAACTTCACTTAGCTTCCATATAAGAGGTTTGAAGAAATTGCTTGAAAATTAATACCTAGGTTAATAACTATGATGTGGCCATACACAAACTTTCTATTAATTCAATTTGGCAACTTTTTTTTCTGTGATTACTAGTGACAAATAGAGCCAAATATTTAAAATACAAATAGATATTTCAATCAAAATCTCAGAACTTTGTTTGGAACTTCTCCTATGCTTTAGTCAAAACTAAAGCATGCTACAATTATTTCACTTCTATTTGACACATGGATATTTTGGGGCAATGTTTACACATTTTTAATGAACATATTTTATATAAAGTTCACTATCACAACAAATTTACATTTATTGCACAATGAAAGATAAATACTAGAAGCCCTTCAATTTGCATGTATTTTTGTCAGTGCTTACTTTTACAGATCTTTAAAAATAATTATATTATTCCTCTGTAATCCCATAAATGTGGCCTGTTATAAAATCTTATTTGGAGAAAGACTTCAATGCTAAAGAATATCATCTTCAGAGATGAACAGCATTAAAAGTATAATCTTCAGGATCAAGTAAATAAGTGCAATATTTGGTCCTGGCTTTGCCTACCAGTTTTAGATAATCTCTAAGCCTGAAAATTTGTCACTTTGAAAGTTGAAGTTTTTGATAATATTGTACTTATATAGAGTATTATCTGTTTACCTTGTTTCGATATTACAGTTGCAAATAAAGAATATTTTGGGGCCGGTGAGATAGCTCAGCAGACTAAAGAGCCTGCTTAGGCAAGTTCAGAGACTGTGGTTCCATCCCAGACACCACATACTGTGCTAATCCTGCCCCCAGGGAGGGCTGAGCAAGTCAGAGTCCAGGCATATTGGTGCAACCTGTTATCCCAGTGCTCAGGAAGCTGAAAGCAGGAGGACCACCACTTGTTCAAGCTGTGTAGTGAGACCTTGCAGCAACCAAATATGTAAAAATAAAAAAAAAAGTAAAAAAGAAATTTGACCAGAAATCTAGCTCTATGGCTTGATAGTTTTTTTTTTGTTTGTTTTTTGTTTTTTGTTTTTTGTTTTTTGTTTTTTTTTTGTATCAGGGATTGAACTCAGGACCTTATGCTTGCCAGCCAGGCACATATGCCACTGAGCTATATCGCCAGCCTGGTTTGGTACATCTGAATTCATGATTTTGTATTCATTTAGGCACTTGGGGCCTTACTTTCCTCACCAATGTAATAGGCTTTTGATGTTGACTTTGCAGCACTTTAGAAAGAATGGGAATAAAACACATAGCATCATTGTAGAATGTAATAAAAACTTAGTAAGAGTGAGTTGCATATTTCCAAAATTTAAAAATTCATTAATTGGTCTCTTGAGATGTGGGGAGGCAGCAGTGAGCCACCTAGTGGCGGAGAAAAATCCTGCAGAAGTGTCTCTATCCATCTCTTGAAAATTTGAAGGTAGACAAAGTAATTCAGGCTCAGACTGCCTTTTTTGCAAACCCTGCCAAGTTAGGTTTTCTGTTGGACGCTTCTGCTACTGTCTCATGGGATGGAAATCTCTATCCCAAACTGTATCTAGAGCTTTCTCAGTACATTGGCTTGAGTTTATGCCATGGTTCCTGGAGCACCAGTTCAGGGGTTGGCAGCAAGACCTTCCAGCATGAACTGTACGGTGGCTCCTGTATGGGGAATGATGTCGGCATTCATAGAGCAGAAATAAAACAAGGGACTCATGAGGTCATTTTGTGTAAGAATCAAGATGGAAAAATTGGGTTCAGACTTAAATCAGTAGATAATGGTATATCTGTTCAGCTAGTCCAGGCTAATTCTCCAGCCTCTTTGGTTGGTCTGAGATTTGGGGATCAAGTTCTCCAGATCAATGGTGAGAACTGTGCAGGCTGGAGTTCCAACAAAGCACACATGGTGCTCAAACAGACTTTTGGAGAGATTACCATGAGCATTCGTGCCAGGCCCTTTGAACGGACAATTTCCATGCACAAGGGTAGTACTGGACATGTTGGTTTTATCTTCAAAAGTGGAAAAATAACATCCATAGTGATAGACAGTTCTTCTGCCAGAAATGGTCTTCTGACTGAAAATAATGTTTGTGAAATAAGTGGGCAGAATGTGATTAGACTGAAGGATGCTCGATTAGCAGACATACTTTCAATGTCTGGGACGATAGTCACCATAACAATCATGCCTGCTTTTATCTTTGAACATATTAAATGGATGGCACCAAGCATTATGAAAAGCCTGTTAAGAAGTACTTAGCATAGCAGAGACACGGCTGAACTGCTTGTTTCCCTCTTTGGCAACTTCTGTATCACATACATGGAGCTTTCCTGGGGCCAGGGAACATGTGCTGCATGAGGACCTTCCTCTCTTACACCGTGGCTGGAAATCTTAACAGTTTCATCTGATACCAACTTCAGATATCAAGATAGTTATAGCCTTTTCCTTGTTTTACACGTATGAAACTTTCAGAAGATTTTCAACTTTCCTAGAACAGTTTCTCTCCTAGAAACCTGATGCTTTGTAAACCAATGCACTTAGATGATGGAGGCAGGCTTAGTCTTGCATGAGAACCAGTCATGTTTTCTTGGGTAATGCATATAGTGTTGTTCAGATTCCTTTTGTCCTGTGGTATCTCTGCATTTTCCACATGTTACCATAGTATGTTTAGTATGGTTACCTCCAATATTTTTAAGTTCTCTGTGTATAAAACACCAATTAAGTTACACTGGCTTTATTCCATATAACCATTATACAGTGTGTGCAAGTTGTAAGGGATTATGATTGTCTTTAAATTTTAACTACCTTCACTTAATATGCCTGACTGTTTCCTTAACTATGTTAAGCATCTAAAATAAAAGCCAAAGTATAATTATTGCTGCCTTTCTAAAACCCCAAATATAGTTCTGTAGCGTTGGTGGTATAGTGGTTAGCATAGCTGCCTTCCAAATATAGTTCTGTATTAAATTGAAATGTATACTAGCCAAGAATGGTTTATTGATAGTTACTGAGATGTATAATATAGTTGCATAGTTATACTTGAGATTTTTTTTTAGTCATTGCATAGTAGAAAACTAAAAGTTGCATTACTTTCTATAAAACAAATCACTATATGTTAAATGTGAAAATCCTTCCACTATGCTGGATAAATTTTGGACTCTTTCATTTGCAGATTAAGTGGGGTAACACTTAACTTTGGTCCTTGAATCTTAACCTGTAGCCTAGACTTCAGTCCCTTTGTTCCACTCTATACAGCAAATAATCACGGTTCCATGTGTGCTTACATTCTTATTTCACTTTTGTTAGTTTTAGTCCTTCACAAGGGTCACATTCCACAACTTTTCCTGTGTAGCACACAATTTGGTTATAGTAGGTGTTCAGTTGAACACATTTATCATAGACCTTTTCTACCTCAGTGCAGGAATTTAAACTTTAAAGTGCTTTACTTTGATTTGATATATAAGCAGTTATGCCACTACCATCACTAGGTTTGATGATTTGTTAGCACTAACAATCCTCAAAAAACAATATACTCAATGTTACAATACGGGACAATGAGAAGATGCAGATAGCAAACACAGGGGGAACGGCTTGCACAGAGTAAAGACTGCAAGGAGTAAAGTACAAGCTTTGGGTGGTTTTTCCTTCCAACAGAGTCACACCAGCACACTCCATTTCTCCACCAATGGTATGTGAAAATTTGTGTGGTGGGTTGCAGAACAGGAATAGCCACCAAGAGCCTGGTGCTCAGAGTGTGAGTATCCTGCTTTATGGGGGAAAGCAGACATCAGCAAACATCAAATGTTTATCACACTGTGTCGTCGAAGGCCTCAGTCACAAGAAATCGCTCTTCTTGTGCTGATGGTTTCAGTAGCTATGAGTTTAGCTGCTGGAATACAATAGTAAGTGCTAAGAGACAGCTTTTCTTCTGTATGTGAAGTGTGCACTCCAGAATTCTAGAGTTGGTTCTTTCTTGCCAGTAATACATATACATAGGGAAAACTTAAAATTACACATGCAAAACATCTATTAGTACCCTCACTATTTCTGAGCTCACTCACTTTCCTTAACAGATTAAAAACAATCTTCATTTCTGATATATGCTTTTCAAGGTGTATACACCTTTCTATACATCATTCTATACAGAGTTTGGTAACTGATCTTAATTAACAGTTAATCTTATAGAGTTTTGCATATTTACACTTAAATAGCTACATTGTTTTCTTTGAGCGCGTGTTTTCTTTTATGATTATACCATAATAGGTATTTTCTACTTACATATACTTAGGTAGTTCCTAATATTTTGCTTTAGAAACAATGATTCTATATCATCTATTTATTTGCAATTTTCAAGCATGTTATATTTTAAAATTTCAATATTGTAAAATTCTTGAGAGTAGTATTTCTGCATCATTTTTATTGATATTGCCAAATTTAAATAATCACATATCATACTGAGGCAAGTAAATCTTATTAAAGACAATTTACTATAGTAACAAATATATTAATAGAGATTGAAATTAAGGAAAAGCACTTGTATTTTTTTGCTATGTGTGTTGAATTCTACAAATTTTACTGTACCAGGAAATTAGAACATTATTTATTGCAAAGGGCTTTGGAACTCAAGTCTCCAAAGCTGAAATGCTTATTTGTCTCGAATATGTGAAAATAATTTGGCAATAATTGTGTTCAGATCAGATGATGAGAGTTCGTGGGCTAAATTATTGTGAACTATCAGTCTGACCATTAACTTGATTGTTGACTTTGCAGAAAGCTTTATTGTTTCCTAAAAGGAGAGTCTTTATATAAGAGGCTTTTTTTTTTTTTACTTTAAATTAAGCTGAGAAAAAATACTACTTTAAGTAGAGCAGGATCACATTTCTAAGTAATTTTAGGTAGAATGTAGAGAAAGCATTTCAGGAAAATACGCTCTTATCATCTTCACACTCTGCTATTTTGTGTGGTCCTATGGTTTTCATAATGAGAAGGTATTCTCCAGTTTGCCCTGTCATTGCCATTTCTGACACAAGGGTAAGGCATCAGCATTTGAGTATCATGTATATATTTTTAGGGATTCTGACTAAGTGAAGTTGCCAGCAGGCTACATCACTGTGATATTCTTGGGAGGGTTCACAGCTGGAAGGTTCCCTTTCATAGCAAGTTCCGTGATTGTATTTCCCTAGTTGGAGGTGCTTCTTGAGTGGATGGCTATCTGTGGCACAAGTTATGAACCCTAGAAGAAATCATTTGCAGTCTTTATACTTTGAGATTTTTGCATTCATTCTGGTGATTTCTCTGCATCAAATCCTTTGTTCTTATGTAGGTTCAGGTCATAGAATTCTAGAAGGATTATCAATAGTCTGTATTTTAGTCATGATATTTATTTCCATCAGATAGGAGAAATTAAAAAATTAATATCATCAATGATGATTGTTTTGTCTACTAATTATATTAATTATTTAGGTGTTTTACATTCTTATCTAAAGGAATTGAAAGCATTTGTTTTAAACATAGAAGACATGCATTATTGATCAATTCAAAGTAGTCAATACTCTTTTAGAATATTTTGCTGAGTTTACACACCTATAATATTCAAATAACAGATCTTAACAAAAAAACCATATACAGATGAATGTCCATTTTGTATCTGTGTATTCAAAGTGGTTAGGATAGATATATAGTTACATTCTGTTAATGAATAGAATGATTTGTTCTAGTGGTGTTTGTAAGTAGGATATCATGTCCGCATCTTGTACAGCAATTAACCACTAAGAAGAATGTATGCAGTGTGTTAATTATTGAAACTATCCTACCAATTTGATTTGAAACTGTCTCATTTTTATTTATTTATCATTAAAATTATGGGAAAATAAATAAATAAATAAATAAAAATAAGACAAAAAGACCCAAAGTAGTCAACAATTTGTCCTATTTATTTGTTGTTCTATTTGCAAAAAATGTTCCTTTTTATTATCATTTTGGTGAATAGTTTCAAGGAAAAAATTGAGAGATGGCTTTTTTCTCTTTCAATGATAGAAGATGGAAACAACTATTAAGACCTTTCATTTAAAGACCATTAAATGCATTAAGTAAATATCTGTGGCTTCCCTGCACTTGAGAAAATATACTTCATGTGAAAGGAAGACAGTTGGCTTTGATACATTCTCCTTTGCTTTGATGCATGTTACTGATTGCAAGAAATATGTCCCTTATTTTGTCCCAAAATGTTCCCTTTCACAGTGACACATTATTTTTCTGTTCTGTTTCAGCTGACTTTTAAATTATTAGTGTACATTAGTGTACATGAATTAGTGAATATTGGGTTTCACTGTAACATTTTCATACATGCATATAACATGACTTTATAACGCTTATTGGAACCTTTCCCAGAGGTCTGGGTGCAGAAGTCACCCCCCACATCATATCGAGGGATTTTTTGCTGCTTTAAAGTTGATGGCAGGAATTTCACTCTCTTGGGAGAGATGAGAATAATGTCTACAATAGACTACATGTGCACTGACATCTTATTTGGGTACCTTAGCTAATTTTTCTTGGGTAATCATCAAGTACCAAACACCGTGTGGAAAACACATTTTAGAACATTTCTTTCAGGATGGGGGAGATGGCTCAGTGGAATAAGTGTTTTCCTGGCAAGCACAAGGGCCTGAGTTCAATCCCCGGTTCCATAAATAAATAAATAAATAAATAAATAAATAAATAAATAAAATAACATTTCTTTCAGTACACTTATGAGGTATGTATAATCATCTGTTTATAGTAAAAACATTAAGTAAATGTTCCAAATTCCACATCAAATACATTTCAAAGACAGTATTTCACTGTTATCAAAATTTTCTTGACGTTTTTCCTTAGAAAACTTTCAGTTATAAATAGGTTCCAAATAAATAAATAAACAAACAAATAAATAAATAGCTTCCTTAGGGCAGGTCAAATAGCTCAGCAGATTAAAGTGCCTGCAAGCACGCGCAGGGGGCTGCATCCCCTGGCTAGCCATGCGGGCCCCGCTCAGGAGGGCCACTGAGAGGGCAATTGAGATTGAGCATGGTGGCATGTGCCTGTAATCCCAGCACATGGGAGGCTGTAAACAGGCAGATCACTACGAGTCCAATGTAGTAGTGAGACCCTGCACACCCCTCTTGGCCTTTCCCTAAAAAAGAAAAAATAAATAAAAATAAACATAAATTGGTTCCTTATCCTTTTGAAATGTATGTAAGTTTCTTTCCAGCTTTTTTTAAGTTTTACAAGCTAGGACTTGTTCCCTTCAAAGACCTAGAAACCATCTCTAAAACTCTGTCTTTGTGGGAACATGGGAGCCTAACTAACCTATTGTGGATGAAACACAGGTGCCTAATTTAGGATGGTGCGCTAGCTCCTTGTGGATGCAGCAAATATCTGACAGAAATCAGCTTCAAGGAGGAAAGGTTAATTTTCGCTAACAGTTGCAGAGATTCCAGTCTAGGGCAGCCAGCTTCATTGTATTAGGCTGTGACAACGCAAAAACATCAACATTGTGGCAGGAAAAAAAAAAAAAAAAAAAAAGGGCTGGGCAATGCATATAGCTCAGTGTCACTGAATCGGACTGCCAGGAAAAAAAAAACAGAAAGAAGCCAGGGAACAGAGAGAGAAGCATGGGGTGGGGGAGAGAGACAGACAGACAGAGAGAGAGAGACAGAGACAGAGACAGAGACAGAGACAGAGACAGAGACAGAGAGAGAATCAGACAAATTCCAACTGTGCCCCCAGAAGGCATCACCTATAAAATACATTCCAGCTCCGAGTTGCCCAGTCAACTCTGAACTCATCAGCGGGTTAATCCATTGATGAGCTTAGTGTCTTCATCATCTGACTCTTCCCAAAAATCTGTTAATTTGCAACTAATCCTATAATACAGTGAGCTTTTGGGGGAGCACTTTAGCACCCCACCATAATAGATGGATGGTAATTTGCAAGCACAGATGGTTTAATAGTAGAGGAAACCACATCCACATGGTTCACCTAATGTACAACCCAATGTGTAAGCATATATCGTTGATCAAATTCCACTTAACATCTTCCAAAACTTTTCCACTAGCCTACTTCAGTGCTTGAAAATCTTCCATCTTTTATTTCAACATACGGTAAATTCTCCCTCCTATTGCAATAGTCTTGAGTAAAATCTCCCTTGACTATATAACTTCCCTCAAATTTTTGTTTTACAACTGAAACAGGAAAATTTTGACAAGCTACTTTTAAGTAAATCCACTTTCTCTTGAGATACAAATTGTCAAGCTTTGTTTCTCAATCCTGATCATTCTTTAGTGTGTCATTCAAATAACCTCCTCCCATGATGGCTTACTGATTTGCCGCACTACAGGTAATTGCCTAGTCCTCAATGTACTGTGATATTTCATATTGTGCATGAGCTAAGTTTTCCAATTAGTTGGGGCATACTAACAATATAATAAAATGTAGTAAAGAGCTGTTAGAGATAATTTTTATCACTGCCCCACTACTAAACTCCATTCTCCCTGCTACTGAGTAGTTGAGAAATGGAAAAAAGAAGAGGTAAAAATGGAAAAAGAAGAAGTAAAAAATACCTTCTTGTGAGCTCTCAGAGCAGTGGGGATGAACTAATGTGCAACCCAGCAATAAAGAGAGGGCTCTGACTCACCCATGTAGAAGTGCCTTAGTAGAGTTCAGTGTTTTTGTTCTTGCTTTGTTCATTTTTTTTGGTACCAAAAATCTATTTCCAATAACAAAAAAGACATGTGCTTACCAAGCAGGCGCTCTGCTACTAAGCTACATCCTCATCCCAGAATGTGGTATTTGTGAAAGTTACTCTGGCATTTTTCCAGAAAACTAGGAAGGTACCCTTAAGAAAATTGCATGAATACTTGCAATTTTGAAGAAATAAATGAAATAGAAAAGAAAAAAATTAGAAATGATACAAAATTTCATTAAATATAGTAATGGTATTTCAATAATGGTTGCTCTATTGCATGATGCTATCTTCAAATTAGCTGTTCAGGTTACCAGATATAAAACTGTAAAATTGGTTAAAAAATAATACCAACAAAGAAATTATAAGAATTAAAAAGCAAAAAGAATAAAAAGAAAAAAAATTAGTATTAATTGCTATCAAAAGACCAGCAGAAACTGGCAGTACAATAATCCAAAACAACCTGCATATATACATAAATATATCTTTTCCTTATTTTTTGTCCTTTTTCTCATCCCATTGTTTTCCCATCCATTCAACAAATTCTTCCCCTTTTACAGTCTATTATAGCTTTCAGATTTTATAAAACTACATTTTTTAAGCCATTCCTCTATTAATGGGCATTTGGGTTGTTTCCAAGATCTAGCCACAAGTTATGCTGCTATAAAAATGGGTGCACATGTATCACTGTGCACTGATGATTCTTCATGGATAAAAATCTTTCAAGTATGATCCTGTACCACTTTTGTGCTCTTCAATCAGAGTTTTCTGGCTGGCAAGATAGCTCAGTAGACTAAGCACCTGATTAGGAAAGTACAGGGACTGGGGTTCAATCCCCAACACCACATGCTGCATCAGCCCCACCCTAGTGTGCTCTGAACCTGCCATGGAGACTACCCATGGTGGCACGTGCCTGTAATCCCAGAGTTAGGCAGGCTGAAAACAGGAGGATCACTACCTTTCTGAGTTGAATAGTGAGACCCCATATCAAATACATTAAAAACAAAAACAGTGTTTGCTTTTTTAATCTAGAGCTATTTAAGTGGGACAGAGAATTTTAGCAAGACATCATGTGATTGAGCCAGTAGAGAAAAGGGATAGAGAATATTCTGTGGCATAGCAGATTTCCAAGAGAAGCTGAGTCAGTAACAGACAGATGAGATGGGGAGTTAAGGAAGTGCGATGTGCCCATCATAGGATTCAGTTCATTGCTGGAACTGAGGGTGAGATGGGAGAGTTGAGGCAATAAATGCTCAGGAACATGAACCAGATTCTGTCCTACCTCAGCAGGCCTACTGAGCCCTCCAGCACGTGTGATGTACCTTCTAAATTGAAGCAGAACCAATAACCCCAATCATTCTTTCCTCTCAGAAAAAAAGAAGTTAAGTCACCTAAAGAAACAATAGTAACAAGAATTTCCAAAATGATTGTCATTTTTTTCTATTTCCTTTCTAGTCCCTGTACATTACAAAATTATACAATGAAAAGAATCATGAGAAGGAGGCAAGAAATAAGTAAATAAAGTAAATTATGTGCATTTCCCTTTAGCCCACCAGGGTATCAAGCTCTCATACCTTTTTTGCTGGGTGAGCGCCTCTGAATGTACATTGGAGCAGATTTTTCAGTAGATATAGTGAAGTCCAATGATAAATGTCAAACTTCTTTGATAATCAAAAGTACCTGAAAAGTAGTAAAATCTGATAGAGATATTTTGAGTAAGCTACTCTCCAAGGAAATTACTACTGTGCAGGTCAACTATTGAGATCTGGCTTAGATGTGGCATGTTAATTTTTATCTTACACATTTACACTATTCGTTTTCCCTAGTGTTTAATAAGTTCTTTTTGAGCTAATGACTTGGAATATGACAACTCAGTGTTATATGGTTTATATCTAGACATCTGCTCAAAGCTTCATGTAGGGCTTCTGGAGTGGATCACAGATGGGTGTATAGCTAAATGTAATGTGGGTGGTGAAGCTGGTCGGAGGAGGTGGTCAGGGGAGGCAAAGCCTGGAAAGGGCCAGCACTCTCTTTCCTAACTGTTTGATTTGTGCTTTCCTCCTACCTCGCTCTGATCTGTTTCTTCTCTGCCACATTTCTCTGCCATGCTGCCCTCACTTGGAGCTTATGGATGGAAGCCTCTACATACTGAGCAAAAACAATTCTTTTCCCTTTAACTTATGGCTATTGGGTATTGTGTCTCAGTGACAAAAAAGTAACCTCAATACTCTGAGATTGAGAAAGCAACTAGACCATCATCCGCCCAGGTATACTAACAGTATAACCTGCAGAGTTAATGTTCACCTGGTTGAAGTGAACATTAACTTCTACTGGTGGATAGTGCTGAAATAACTAGCTTACTTGGGTTTGAGTCTCTTGCCCTTGGGCTTATTGAATCTTGAGTAGGAAGAAATAAGTAGAACTTACAAATAAAGATGCCAAAACAGAAGCTGCTACAGAAAGCAAGTGAACAATTTGAAGAAAGGTTAATAGATTCTTTTCCTGAAGAGAAATCCTGGAAAAAGAAAAATTGGAAGACAAATTTGCCACAGAACTAACAACTGACTCAACCAGCTCTCTTCCCAGGGGGGATGCATTTTTGCTGAATATTTGAATATATGAATGTCTGTGTATTCAGGGTATTTTGCAAGTTTTCTAATAGATTATTTTACCTACATGCTTGCGTATTTTATAGGAAGCCACCAGACATACACAACCTTTTCATGAGTTGAAAGCAAAACCTTTACCTGAATCCTGCCTGTGCAACATCTTTTTCATCATCTGATTGGCTCAGCTGTTGAAACTATGAACCATGAAGTCATAATCCCTAAATGCGAATGTATCAGTAAAAAACTTTCATATTACCGATCACTCCTGGAGTTTGTCCTTCATTTATAAAATGAACACATAAGTGGAGCTTTACTTCACCAGGGTGCTCTGAAGAATAACTGTTAAATATAACTAATGCATAGTTTTTTAAATGGAAGGACCCTACAAATGCTAAATACAGCCCTGAATCATAAATACCAATCAGGCGTAGGATCACAATAAAGGACAATATATTTACATAATAATTGGCACCTCACCTCTCATGGAAATGAGCTCTTCCTTAATGCTTAGCAGGATTTAATACTTTCTAAGGGAGGCCTCTCTGGGAGCAAGAAATTGATATTAATGCCTTTAAGGAATTACTTTATTTTAAGTAACAAAAGCTTTCATATCTTACTAACTACTGATTATTTCTTAACATTGGCCAGAATAAATCCACTGAACTACTAAATTTATCTGACTACAAAATGTTAAATAAATTAGATGTCTAATATAGGTTTATATTTTGCTATAAGGAAAAGGATTTTGCTTTGGATATGTATGAACAGCAAAATGGGTTTGTTCATTATTTCCATAAAATTAAGTTATGTATAAAAATATGAGTATTTTCCTAAGTCAAGGATGGCCTACATTACAATGTTCTACTAAGTATGTCTACCTAACTTTCTTTTTATTTTATAATTCAGTTTTACAAAAATATAGATTTAATGTAATTGTTACCATTATTGTTTCTTAAGGGAATTTATATTTGGATAAAATGTGTGCTATAATGTGAATGTTTCTGTGCCGTTTAAGGATAAAATGACCTTCACACATTCACATTAAAGCAAAAAGAACTGATCAGGAAGAACCTCTGACATTGAAGGACACTTTCTAAAAGTCCTCCTTTGGCCCTGGTCATCAGCACTGTTCTGCACTTCCCTGGACTCTCCATGGACTCATACTGAAGCACGTCTGTTGTCCAGCAGGGTGGAGGACACCAACCCACAAGCAGGAAGAAGCAGAAGGACTGTAAGTGCAAGTCTGCATTGCACAGTTTAATGACTCATCAAAACCTTGCTTAAAAAAAATAAACGCATAAATGAATCTAAGAATGTAGCTCAGTGAAAAAACAGACAAAGGAAAATAAAAATCAACTCATGGGCTCTGTCCTCAGTGCTTTAAATTGGAGCTTATGAAGCTACATATTTTGCCAGAGTTCTGGGAATGAAATGTTTTCATACTTAATACCTCATCTCTCTCCTAGTGCTCTATTAGATGGGGAGGGGTGGGTAAGTGTGACCCAGGGGTAAAATCTTCACCCACTTTGTGCAGTGCACCTGACAACCCACATTTAGCCCTCTCAACCACAACAAATAAACAAATGAATGAGCAAAAATACTCTTGTGACGATATCCTAAGAAAGAAGTACCTTTGATACTACCACAAAATTGAGATAAATATCTTGTCTTTTGTCTGGGAATTTTAATATTTCAAATGACTTCTCAAACTCCACACTAATTCTTCCACTAGTACTATGATATTGAGGATGAATCTACTACCTTCCCTGTAATTCTTTTTTAAAACAGGACAGAAAAGTTTTCTTTAAAGAATCTTTACTGGGAATGGCCAACCTGTTCAAAAATAGCTGCACTGACAGCTTCATGCCTTTTCAGAACTGAACTTAAACTGTGTCTTCTCCCTTTCTCTTTTAAGATCCTGAAATAATTGGAAGAATATTTTTATTATGCCATCTATCTGGAAGAGGAAGGCTGGGATACTATGAGAAGGGCCATTCTTTCTTGTGGTATTTTTGGCTGTGACTCGGGGTGCTACGTTTGATATGTCATGAGAAAGACGGCCCTCATTAGATTTCCAGCCCATTTGCACAGGCACCAGAAGAGCTCAAAGGCGAGAGATCAGCATCTCATCAGTAACCTATAAAATTTCTGTCTTTTGACTTTTGGCTCTCACTTTTTCTTATACCAGCATTGCCTCCCTTTTTCCTAGTATTTTTTTTCGTCCTTTTTTCCTCTCTTTCTTTTGACTTTACCGCTTTTTTACCCTGAGCTTTTTGATAACTAATCACATTTCCAGGGCCATTTGTAACTTTATAGTAATAGAAATAATGCAGAAATCCATGCTTATGATTCCTTTGGGACCACTTATAGCCCCATAGACACCATCAGGTTAAACATAGTAACTTACCTCGTGGATAGGCACATAGTGTCCTCCAATTTTCCTGAGTTTTTAGACAGGGAACTAAAGGGCCCATAAATGTTTGTACATGTTCATACTCAACAACATTACGTCTGGCTTACTATAAAAGTATCTGATATCACAAAGAAAGACAAGAAATATACGAAACAGTCTTATTTTCTGCTTTAATCTGATTATTATGCCATTTTTAAGACAGAATTTTTGATGCTTTGTCTAGCAATAATTAAAAATTTTTATTTCTGTCCGTTAATCATCTTCTAGAGTAAAGAATAAAATTTACCTGGATCAACCTTTCCTTTATTTGAAGTATCCAGAATATTAATGCATATGAAGAAAAAATTAATAGTGTCTCAGCACTATATATATGCAGATGTAAATTATTAGCCTGTAGGTCAAAAGAGTAAGATGTCAGTGTTGATACAACAATAGGATTTTAGCTGTTAAACCTACTTTGGTATTATTTTTGGGTAGTTACAGCTAAATTCTATCACTCATAAGGTATTTGTACTTTCCATAAAAAACTGAAGCAGTGATTGGTTAAAAACCATGTGACTCATGTTCAAATGCAAATGTCACAAGAAAGATACATAAAGAACTAGAATCTTTGTGTGTAGTAGTTTAGTATCTTTCCCTTACAATTTGTCTTTTGACCCCAATACTGACTCATCCTTTCAATGGTCTAGCACCTTCATTACAGAAAATTAATTATAGTAATTAAGAGAAACAACTTATATGCAACAAGTGTCACTATTTGAAAACTTTCTATCTTAAGGTAATAAACATGATACTGTATATCATCTTTGAGGCTTAGTTTCCTCATTAGTGAATTAATAAACAGTTTAATAAAAAGAATGTAAAAGTATCATAGATGTCACAGATATTAAATATTTGTGAAAGATTTAACATTATCGAGTATTGAGCCTATGTGCAATGAAAGTTAGCAGTAGTAATGCTTTTCTTTTCTTCCTTTTTTTTTTTTTTCTATTTTAGGGAAAGTTCTATAGGGTGTTCAGGGTCTCACTACCAGATCAGATTCCTAGTGATTCTCTTATTTACAGCCTCCCAAGTGCTGGGATTACAGGTGTGCGCCACCATGCCCAGTCTCAATGGCTGTCTCCGCACACCCCAGGGGTGGGGCCAGCACCACAGGCCCAAGGATCAAACCCCCTGCCCCTGCCCCTGCTTGAAGGTACTATAATCAGCTGTTATTTGGCCAACCCTGCTTTTATGATTTTTTATTGTGCTGCAAGTTATTTTTGTCATTGTTTTGTGCTTGTTTGTTTCGGCGTTTTTGAGTGAGGATGTCACAGTGTAGTTTGCACTGGTCTTCAACTCCCTGTGTCACCTAGGCTGGTCTCAAACACACAGGGATCCTACTGCCTCAGACTCCTGGATTCTGGGATTACAAGTGTGTATGGTCATGCTCAGTATGCCTTGGGCTTTCTTCTTTTGGTACTGGTAATCGAACTCAGGACATCTTACTGGCCACACAAGCACTTGTGCCACTGTGCCTCAGGTTCTGACTTGACCTTTCTTTCTCCAAATAGCATCCAAGATTCTGCCCCAACATTACATGACTAGTGTTTGTTCCTACATATTTCATTGAAATTTGCCTCAATTACACTATCTTTATGAATTACATATTTAATATCTTTGATGGGATCTATTAGCTGATCAGTGGATCCTTGTAAATCCTCTAGTCAATTAATGCTAAATGAAACAAGAAAGATTTTCTTTCCTCACAGTTAGCAAATGAGTACATATTTTAACAGAGGAATTCTAAATGCCATCTAATGAACTATTGAATTTATAGCTGAAATGAACTTGGTTTTTGTCCAATCAAATCTTTCCTTTAGTAATGAAAGTGAAGTTCTAGCGAGTCAAGTAGGCCATACATAGGATATAACAGTCTGATAGCTAGAAAACACAACTCACATAATTTTTTAAGCAAACATGTGCATATAAAGATGCTTAACTACTGCCCTAATCCATTTGTACTACTACAGCAGCACTTCTGAAATTGAGTAAGGCCTTAGGACTAAAATTTTATGTTGCGCAGTTCCAAGGCTGGGACATCAAAGACCCAGGTGTGTGTTTGTAGGGTTGGTGATCTGATAAGGCTTGCATCCTCCAAAGGGGAAAATTGTCCTCACTGGCAGAATTTAGAAGGGCAAGAGAGTAGAATATTCTGTGAAGACTTTTATAAAAGCCAATTATCAATTTACCATAGGAAAATAATCTCTTAAACGTTCCACCAATGGGCAAAACTTAAATCAGGGAGGCTAGTTATTCAAACCATGCAATTAGGTACCAAAAAAAGTGAACAGTGAAAAATAGAGCAACTTTTCACAGAGATAACCAAGTAGAATGCAGCTTCTGCACCAGGGCAGAGAAAAGACTAGGTTATTGAAATTTAGAAGCTGCAAAAAAGAACCCTCAAAGCAGAAGCTTAGACTTCTAAGTGCAGGATGTCACTGGCGCTTGCAGATATCTCTCAATTCAAGAGAAATCCCACAGAACATGTAGCTGTTCTAACTGGCGTCTCTGAGGGAGTTCTGTGAGGCTGATTCTGAAAATACTGGCAGTCCTTCTAAGTGGGTTCCATTACTACTAATTGGAATGAATTGTTACTGCCACAGGGAAGACACATTGCTAGTTATTATTGATAGAAGGAGGAAGAAACACTAAGGAACAAGTTTCGTTCTCCAGCTCTAGTCTTCTATTTTCCCACTGATACTTCTCACAGACAGCCATGTGGAGAAACAGAAATATGACTGGAAACTCAACACCATCATCACAGGTTACTGAGGAGTGCATTAGGAACTAAAATGCTTTACTAGCTGAAACAACTAATTCACAAAGGAGGAAGGTATACCACTAAAGCAACTATATGGGTACATATTGGAAATGACAGCGGAAGAGTGGATCTCTACCTTCACTAATTGTTTCATTTCATGGGTGTGAGAAAACATAGACTTCTTCATTGATATATTATCTGGTCTTTCATATTTACAGATTTCTCTTCTTCCTTGTGACTTTTAACTTAGCACGCACCTTGACTTTCTCTCATGAGTCCCACTTCTAGTATCCTGAAAATTTCAAAAACAGATTTTCTTTTCTTAATCTTTGATCATTTATAAAAATCAAGTGGATGTTCTTAGAGTGAAGAACTGTAACTTTACTTGGGTCTTACACAACTTAGATGAGCTCTACCAGTCAGCAGGCAATGCTTTTGACAGAGATCCTTCAGTTTCTCTCTTCACCTTTGGTAACTGATGTCACTCCTTTCAATTCTTTCAACCCAATCACTCTTCAGTGTCACTTTGTCTCCCTTCCATGCTTCTCTCTTTCACTTCCACTGGCTGGAACTGAGGGTAGAGACCATTTCTACTCCTTGTCAAATATTAACATAGTAATAAAGTACTCCAACTGCCTGATTCCTATCAGACCACACAAAAGTGTCATTGTTTAACACTTTGGGTTAGAGTGAATTTTGGTAATATAATGTCTTAGTTACTTTTCTGGTTGCTAAGACAAAAATACTTGACATCCAAAGTTAAAGGAAGAAGGGTTTTCTGCAACTCCTAGTTCATAGAGGTTTCACTTCCTAGTCAGTTAACTCCAAGACAGGGTGGCATGACAAAAGGCTATTGCAAAGCAAAAACAGCACTGGGTGGGCAGAAGGCAGCAAGGTGGCATAGAAGTACCAAGTGATGACAGAAATATTATTTCTGTCCTTTTTGGCTATTAAGACCACACACTTAAGGCAGACAGAATGCACACATTTCCATGGGAGTCTTCTCATTATCCATACCCAGAGCTATGCCAAAGCAATTAGTGGGTTTAGTAACCAAACACCCTTGATCACAGCATAACAAATTCTAGATCCAGCCACCTCTGATAAGCCCCACCTATGGCCAAATGAGGCTTTAGGGAACATCAAGACTCAAGCCGTAATATGCAGAGACATGTAGGATCCTTATAGAGTTTGATTAGGAAACTGGGCCTCTTTAACAGGTAAAAAGGAAGGGTTTTGCATCTCAACCAGCAGCTGAGCCGGTAGTCCATGTTTTACCATTTTCTGTGTAGTTGTACTGTGCCTCACAAGTTTCTTTAGGTTATTTCTCCCCTCAACAGTTGTCCCATTAGCTCACCATACCTAGACCCTAGCAATAAGACCAATAACTAATCCAACAGTATCCCTCAGACTATCCAGGGATAGACTCTACCCTATAAGACAAAACTGTAGCCCCAGATTCATCAGTGTCTTGGATGTGGGTCCCAATACTTCTGTTTAGTGACTACCTCTTCCTATTGCAATACCTGCTTCTCTTCCTTTTTCTATGTTAGAGAGAAAGAGGAGCCTGACAAGAGTGTCTGGAGACTGCTAGATCCAAGACTCATCATATATAATGGTAATAACCTATTGCCCTAATCCCTTATCTGTAAATGGTTCTTTTGCAGAAAGAAGGGTAGAATTATTTTTTTTTTGTGTGTGTATGTTTTTTAGGGAAGTGTCTCCATGATGTTCAGGGTCTCACTATTGGATCTGACTCATAGTGATCCGCCTGTTTACAGCCACCCAAGTGCTGGGATTACAGGCACACGCCACCATGCTCAGTCTCAATTGCCATCTCAGTGCACCCCGAGGCTGGGGCCTCGCATGACAGGCCCGGGGATTGAACCCCCAGCCCCTGAGCCTGCTTGCAGGTGCTTTAATCTGCTGAGCTGTTTGGCCGGCCCAGAAAGGTAGTAGTTAATAATATGACATCAGAGTTATGAATCTTGATTTTGGATCCTAGTTAGGACACTTAACCATGTGACCTTGGAACAGTCTGTGTTTCACTGTCCTCATTTGTAAGATTCCTACATTATTAGATTTTTGTAGGAAATAAAAAGATGAAGTATAGTAATTATTTGGATGCCTAACAAGTAATTGTTATCATTTTCTAGTTTAAATTTCCTTTGACATTCAGAGGTGCAAACATTCTTAGCACTATCATTTACTAGTTCTTTTATTTTGCAAAAGTGATTTAACTTCTTGAGGCCTTGTTGGTTTATGTAACAAAAATGTTTGAAATTTATATACTATATGACATCTAAGGTTGCTATCAGAGTTAAATAATAATGTACATGTGAGAAGTTAATGTTTGACCCAGGATTGAGCTTTACTAGGCATTAGAGAAGACCAAATCTAGCATTCATTGTATAGTGATTCCATTTAAAAACTTCTCTTTTTAACTACATTATTACATGCAACCAAGTTCTGGAATGAATATATATATATATATATATTTATATTTATAGGTAAGGTTAGTAAGGTGTTATCTGATCATAAATTTTAATGTATATAGAGTTCAGAAACAGTGTGAAAGAACACAAACTTGTCTCCATTAACAAGATATCACTGAAGAAAGCCTTCTTGAAAGTTAGAGGAAAGCAGAGAGCAGGGAGCGCATTATGTGGGAGCATGTGTAGAAGAGAGGGTTAGGGTGAGCGCAGGACCTGGAAAGACTAGAACATGGAAGGAGCATTCTGGGCCTCTTCAACCCCAGATCACTCCTGTGCTTCTCTCGTATGCCTTCCCGGTTTGCTTAGTTCAGCTTCCAGGTTTAAAATAGTTCAGCTCCAATGTCTCTTTCCTCTGCCCTGGGAAAACCTTCCAAAGCTTTGCTCACAAGAAATTGGTAAGGCATCTGCCTGTGGTTGCTCACACTGTAAACCCAGCAATTGGGGTTGACAAGGGGGGAGGAATTCAAGTTTTAGCTACTAAGTCTCAAAATAAAAATGTAAGAAGGAGGCTGTGCAAGATGATAGCTCAGCATGAAGGGCCTCGGTTTAACACCTAAGAAAGAAGCAAAGGTAAAAACACCTTTCTATTTGTCAGGAAGGCTAATGTAGTAAAAAAGCATAGTAGTGATTATTACATCTACAATAAGAATTTTTGAATTATTTAGCATTTACTTGTGAAAGCAACTCCGAAATTATCAGGATTATCGCAAAGGACAAAGCTGGGGGAAAGATTCCATTTTCTGAGAAGATAGTCTTTAGCAATTGCTTTCAAATTATACATTTGTATTACTTAGCAGTAAATCTTGAAATGTAGCTATTGTATATAGTAAAACCTTTCACTATATCTGGTGTATAACAAATGATCAATATCCCTCATCTCAAAAGGAGTCGAATTAGTCATTAATTTTCATTTAAAGTGTGGATTTCCTATATGTGGTCCACTGTTAACATAGTTTCCTTGTTTCTACAATCTTTCTGCTCAATATTACACTGACATTTATGGGAGCACAACCCACTAGTCTGGGAAGGCCCTCTTCAGTTATGCCTTCAGTGTCACTTCCTGCTCGTGGTTCAGCCTGTGTGCCAGCAAGGTGAACAACCCTTTGGAGCTTGCTAGAAGAGCACATTCTATACTCCACCCCAGTTCCACTGAAACAAAATATTTCATTAGATCTTCAGGTGATAGTTTCCCCTTATTTTCTGAGAAGCCAGAATGCCTCTCCAGCCTGTGAGGTCTTATTCAAACTGGTAAACTAAGACTCAGTCAGGAAGAGTTAATGTATTTGTGAAAAACTCAACTAAGTGGTAGTTGATAAGTGGAAGCTTTTGAATAATATTTGTTTAACTGGATTTTCGACATCTTTGTCAACCATGGAAAAAGGTAATCATTTGTAGTATCTTTATTAAATAAATTATTATTTGTCTGTAAATTGTAATACTATAGAGCAGATTCTGTGATCACCAAATCAAAGAAAATAGTGAACAGAGAGTTTATCAGTGTTTTCTCTTTCCCTTTCCAATAGTACTTTACATGTTTTCCTACTAGAAAGACTACTTTTGGGAAAACAAAGGTTTATAAATTGTCTCCATATTATGCTTCTTGTTCATATTAGATTTGCTAAGTGTTACAATATGTTCAACATTTGGCTAAAAATTTAATTTAAAAATTATATTTCAAATGGAAATCACAGCACCCATTTTATGTGTACAGGTTTTTTCATTGTTTTATATTCCTAGAATGTTATTTTCTTATTAGTTTAGAATCACATGCCTTTTCTTTAACTTATAAGTATCAGAATGCAGAAATAGAAACAGTATAAACAACCTTGTTTATACTGTTTTAATATGAAATTTACTGATATTTCTACTGTAGTGTTCATGGTGAAGTTTTTAAAGTTACTCTGACTGCTCCAAATAGAAACATTTCAAATTATTTTTGATCAACTGTGAAGATCTTTCTCTTTCTAATTTGACAACTATTTCAAAAAGAGCTTCTAGGTTACATTAATCTGACAAACTAAATAAAGACTTAGTCAAATGGCACAACTCACAAGGGAACTTTTACCACACTCTCCTTGATACCCTAAGTATTTATAAACTTGTTACCTGACAAAATTTTAATAGTGTTCATACTGGAACTATACTCATCTTAATCTTATAACTTATATGAAACCAATGAAACAGGCACTAATGCTTCAAAATACTATTCATTTCATGTTTTATAAAAGGAAACTTTACAAAGAGTTCTTGTAAAAATCAATACAAGCAATGAAATATTTTTTATAAAATATGTAATTAAAATAAAATGAATTCATTTTATGGAGAAAATGATATATAAATTTATATATAGGTTATATGTACACCTATACATATATGCAGTGTTATAAGAAAAAATAACTTAATTACTGTATGCATAGAAAACATGCAACAATTTATTCCCAAATTATTTGCTATTGATCACTGTAGGCCACCCTTGTGATTTCTACAGAGAAAAACATGGTCATTCCAACTGGTAAATCAACACTAACACCTATATTCTTATAAATATATAAGCAATGAACAAATGAAAAATAGTATATAATTAAAATGTGACAAAATAATAAGCAAGTGAAAACATTAGTTATGAAATAATATTCTTAAGAAATGGTATTTAAAGGGATAACAATTTGGGAACTTTTAAAAATAAAAGCAAAATTGGGATACAACAAAAATGGAAGGAGTTCCACCATTAGACTTATTGGTTAGTTAGCTATGAAGTGTAAATTCATCTTAATGACTGTATTCATCAAAGTGACCTCCTCTTTACATTAAAATCAATTTCTGATTTGACATATAATTTCACAAATAAAGCACAATCTATTTACCAAGGCAATGTTTTTATTTATTATTTGGCTTTTTGAATTTCAGCCATTTGGTTTTAGATGCACATAGCAATGTAAAGTGAACCTATTACAGGAAGAAATTTAACTGAGAAAATACAGAATTCACAGATGCAGGGGCAAACTTAATACATGAAGCTTAGAAGACCAAAAGAAGTCTAGAATTTGTTAGAGCAGGAATTCTCACCCACTGGAGTACTCCGGTTATACAAAAACCCAATCACTTTTTCCATTTTGCTTTGTTTTCTCAAAATTGAGTTTCCCTGGGGAACATTTCTGATTATACATTCCTTTGCACTGCGGGAGTTTTAAAAGAAGGACTTGTTAAAGAAACTTCCAAGGATTTTTTTCACTGCATGGAGAGAGCCAATATATACCTTAAATTACAGTCAAACTATCACTGCATGAAATAGGGAAGAAATAGTTACCTTAAAAGAAGTTGGATGCTGGGAAACCACAAACTAAAAATATCCATAAAATAACAGAAATGTTTACCTGCTAGCTTCAACTGAGAGGCTATGTGCTCTTATTTTCAGTGTTCATTTATAGATATTTATTTTATTTCATACATGCAGTGGAATTTACTGAACCATATTCCATTGAAGGCAACATGGAATGCTTCAGTATAAGTGGAAATGAGGCTATCATTAATTGATGCAATTTTTCATTTACGTTTATGAGAATACATTTTCCTAGCTTTTATCTATGACCAGTGATTAATATAACCTTAGTAATTGATGGTTGCTCAATAATTCCCATTAATTACTAAGGAATTACTTTCTTGTCTTTTTATTTTATTTCATGCATCATCCACCTGTCATTTGTGTCTAATTCCTCTATTAAAATATATGAGAACAGCACCTGATTTTTGTAGTTTTACCATCACCAGAGAAATTTTAAATTTTTGGCAATACTAAAATATTATGTTGCCATGTAAGAAATTAATAAAATGAATAAAGAAAAAGCAGACAGCATAGTTTATTGCTATAATTAACTTTAAGGACATTTCTGAGTAGCCATTTGGAAGACATTATCAAATATAAACAAATCATTTGATTATTTGGAAAAGAATAAACTCATTAATGCTATATTTTTAATTTTATGGCATGCTAGATCAAGGTTCATTGTTTCTTAAGTGTGAGATCTTTGTAAGAAATTATAAAGTATCTCTTGACCAGAAAGGATTTAATCAATGTGATTTCAATGCAGCATACAGTAACTTATCAATCTGTAGAAGCATGCTTGCAGAGCAACAGTGTAAAACCAGCTTGGGCCAAGGCCAGCTCCTGTTGTGGTTCTAAACACTGATTTTGCGATCAAAGATAGTTTTGTTACTTAAATTCTTCCATTTATCTGTTATGAGACTTTCAATCATGAATCTCCTTCAAGTTGTACTTTCTATTATATAAAATAAATATTAAAATACAGTATTGCTCTTTGGCATCAAAGATTATTATTGATATATTTTAAACATCTAACACCTGCCCATGCTGCTGCTGCTATTGCTGCTGCTGCTGATGATAATGATGATGACGATGGTATAAAGGAGAATGACACAACTAGAAGAAAACTGCTAAAAGATCATAGCTGCCCTAAAGACGTGTGTATACCATGTGAAAGGAGGCAGCCAGAAATTCAAGGAGACACACAGACCTCGGTAGCATCCTTTCTCAAAATGTTCTTAGGCTTGCCTCTTACTCACTGGACTTTAATGAACTTGGCAAAGTTCATTTTTATTTCATCATATTAACCTTGTTCTTTCAATCAAAACTGTTAAGGCAAGTGGTGGGATTGCTGGCCAAAAGAAACTATCAGCACAGCACTGGACTGTTAGTAACCAAAGGAAACTGACGAGAATACACAAGTGGTTATTTTTCTCCCTGGTGAATTGAACAGCATGAAATGTCAGATAGTCTTTCTGCTATATCCAACTTCTTTAAAAATAAAATAAAGTAAAATTGTAGGCTGCCTTTTTTTAATGAGAGTGCAGAATGCTGTCCACATCATAGAGTAATCCTTTTCAAGCGGGAATACTGGGTATAATTTTCTACATAAATGGAAAAAAGTAATCTTATCTCCAGTATACCCCTCTTCTGTGTTATGCTGGTTTAGCCAGGCTAAAGCTGTTGACAGAAAATTCGCCACTTGGATGAGAAGCAAAGATGAGAAGAGCTATTGCAATAGGATGAAAAAGCTTTATATAATGAGACAAATCCCAGCACCTCTGGGAACTCATTCAGTATGGAAACTATTTCATGTTTCTTTCATTATGGGAATGATACACTGTCTATTAAAAGTATAGAAGTGAGATTGTCTAGACAGTTATTTTAATAGGGTGACTTGCTTTAGATTGTTGTTTGGTTTTGCAAACAGCAGCATGCAAACCTATTTTTTTCCATAGCACCATGCTTCAAACAAGTCCAATCTATCATTGTATGGTAGAGTTAGCACCTCTTATTATATAAACGTGTCAGGGCATTACAACATAAACAACACATTCTGCCCAGCTGCAAAACACTTATTCAAGTAGTCCATTTAGTTTCATAAACTTCTTCTAAGTCTCTGACACTTTAAACAAACTATGACAAGCATTTATATTGTATGCCAAACAAGAGGCATAACTCACTATATAAAACATATCTAGTGACTACCAAAAAAATAAAATGATGTGAAATAAAATAAATCTCTAAGGAAAAAAAAACGGACATATTAATAATCCCTAGAAAAAAGATTCATTTTTCTTTGCCTATCATCAAAGCCAGATAAAATTTAGCTCAGTCTCAGAATTCACTTTTGATTTCAGGTTTACACAACTATCTCTTTTTTGTGATGGTGCTGTTTTGATTTGTTTTCTTTTGCTGACATATTTGATATGTTGTGTTTAAATTCAGGTATATGAATACATATACATACCTATTCTATGACTGAAAACATGCACATGAAAAACACGTATTTGCCAGGAATTATGTTCAGCCTTCTCCCAATAAATGTCTGTGGTGTGCGCAGTGGTAAATAAAATAATGAGGCAAGGCACACTGTTCTAGGCTTACATATCTATTTTCTATAATTACTCTTTTCTAAGCTGAACTTCCTAACTGAAACATACCCTACAGCAATCCTTCATCACAGCACTGTGGTTTATGGAATTGCTCCCAATTTCTCTGCACCATACCATTTAGAAGTCTCTCCAAGTATTGACAAGAATGAGCCTCAGCCGTTCATGGAAGAGTCAAGATTATAGGAAAAGACACAAGTATACTTTCAAGGGACTAAGATTTGAAATATTGATATAGTCACAGTAATTGAATTTTTGCCTTGAGAAGTGATTACAAAAATGTTGCTCCAATATTAATTTGTATCTGCTTTGGATAAGATTAACATTAATTTCTTCACCAGTCCCCATTACTCTTTTATTATTCATTAACATCTCTCTTTGCATGTGTAAGAGACCTTGATGAAGCATGTTTATTCATAGGCTAACCTTTTTAAATAATTCTAACAGCTCTCTAACAGCCACCTTCCTGGCATGCTGAATACCTTGTCTTTGTTTCATTATTCAGTGCTTGCACTCTATCCCCCACTTGAGATTCTGAACATGAATCATACTCCTCTTCGTATTATTCGCTTCCTCTAAACTGTCCTCCACAGCCCATTCCCACTGGAGAGTTCTGCTCACAAAATACTGCGACAGAATTGTCCTCTGGTACTGGGAACATTAGGGTTTCCACAGATCTTGGGGATAATTATTGATTTACTTTTTTGGTAGCTGCTTACCTATCAGTTGCATTTTGATTCATTTACCTTTTCTTAGACTATTTATTTGCCTTTGACAAAAACTCTCGAGGTGACATTT
>NW_004524834.1:2326388-2334673 GCF_000260255.1 Octodon degus | reverse complement strand
ATCTGAACATGAATGAGTGTTGGACTTTGTCAAAAGCCTTTTCTGCATCAATGGAGATGATCATGTGGTTTTTAGTTTTTGTTCTATTGACATAGTGTATTACATTTATAGACTTTCAAATATTGAACCATCCTTGCATCCCTGGGAAGAATCCTACCTGGTCATGGTGTATGATCTTCTTGATCATTTGCTGTATTCTATTTGCTAGTATTTTATTGAGGATTTTGGCATCTATGTTCATGAAGGAGATAGTCCTGTAGTTCTCTTACATAGTTATATCTTTCCCTGTTTTGGTATCAGTATAATACTTGCCTCCAGGAATGATTTTGGGAGGATTGCTTCCTTTTCAATTTCATGGAAGAGTTTGAGGAACGTAAGGACTATATCTTCTGTAAATGTCTTATATAATTCAGCTGTGAATCCATCCAGACCTGGATTTTTCTTTGCCGGTAGGTTTTTAATTATACCTCATATTTCATTGGCTGTTATTGGGCTATTGAGAGTGGTTATATCTTGTCCATTCAGTTGTGGTAATTTGTACAATTCTAGGAATCTGTCCATTTTTTCTGTGTCTTCTATTCTGTGACAGTAAAGATTCTCAAAGTAGCTATTGATAATCTTCTGAATTTCCACTGAGTTTGTGGTAATTACACACTTTTCATTCCTTATTGCTTATATTTGAATTTTTTCTTTCCTCTTTTTGATGAGGTTAGCTAGGTGCTTATCAATTCTATTTAATCTTTCAAAGAATCAGCTTTTTGCTTTTTTAATTCTTTGAATTGTTTTCTTCATCTCAAATGATTTCATTTCTGCTCTAATCTTTATGATTTCCTCCCGTCTTTGGACTATGGGTTTGGTTTGCTCTTCCTTTTCTAGTTGTTGAAGGTGCAGCATTAGGGTAGTTATTTGTTCCCATTCTGTTTTCCTAAAGTGTGAATTCACAGCTATGAATTTCCCTCTGAGAACTCCTTTCATGGTATCCCATAAATTACAATAAGTTGTACTGAATTTTCATTGCACTGTAGATATTGTTGAATTTCTTTCTATTTTCATCTGTGATCCATTGATTGCTGCATAGGGTATCATTTAATTTCCATGTATTTAAAGTTCTTTTCTGGTTTCTTTTCTCATTTATTTTCAGTTTCATTGCACTGTGGTCAGATAATGTGCATGGGATAATTTCTGTTTTCTTGCATATACTTAAGCATGCCCTATGAACCAGTATGTGGTCTGTTTTAGAAAATGACCCATGTGCAGCTGAGAAAAATGTGTATACAGCTGTGTTTGCATGGAACACTCTCAATATGTCCACCAAGTCCATTTGTTTCAAGCTCTGGTTCCGTTCTGTTATTTCTTTGCTAAGTTTTTGACTGGTTGACCTATATTTTGGAGATAAAGGGTGTTAAGTTCTCCTGTTAAAATTGTGGTATTGGATATTAGATTTTTCATGCCTATTAAGATTTGTTTTATATAGTTGGGTGCTCCCATGTTTGGTGCATAGATATTTATGAGTGTTACCTCTTACTCTTGAATTTTTCCCCTAACCCATATATAGTGGCCTTCTTTATTTCTCTTGATCATTTTTGGTTTGAAGTTGAGACTGTCTGAGAATAGGATTGCTACCCCTGCTTTTTTCTGAGGTGCTGGGGCATGTAGTATTGTTCCATCCTTCGACTTTCAGCCTAAGAATGTCTTTATGAGTTAAAGGTGTTTCTTGTATATAGCATATTGTTGGATTTTGTTTCCTAATCCTCTGTGCCAGTCTATTTCATTTAATTGGTAAATTGAGTGCATTTACATTGATGGTTAGAATTGATATGCATAGACTTACAGTTGACATGTTATTTACCTGCTGTCCTTTACTCCTTTTTCTCCTGTGTTTAATTGCTCACCCTATTTAGTTGGTTGGTTCTGATCTCATTCTTGGAGTTCTGATCATTTTGGTCCCTCTCTTGAGCATCTTTCAGTAGCCTGTGTAGGGTTGGCTTTGTTATCATGAAATTCTTTAGCTGTTCTTTGTCATGATATTATTTCACTTCTCCACCAAACTTGAAAGAGAGTTTTACAGGGTATAGTAGTGTAGGCTGGAATTTGTTTTCATAGGGGATCTGAAGTACTCTGCTCCATACTCTTCTTGCCTGCATGGTTTGTGAAGAGAAGTCAGTCGTAATTCTGATGGGTTTTCCTTTGAATGTGATCTGCTTCTTTCCTCTAGTGGCTTTCAGTGTATTATTCTTATGCTGAATTTCTGGGATCTTGACTATTATATGTCTTGGTGTGATTTTCATTGGATTGAGGTTACTTGGCTTTCTGTATGCTTCATTTTCCTGAATGTCAGATTGTTTCCTCATATTTGGGAAGTTTTCTGCTATTACTTCTGCCAATATTTTTTTTAATGTCATTTGTATTGACTTCTTCTTTCTCATTTATGCCTATTTGTCTCACATTGTTCATCTTTGTATTATTTTGCAGGTGATGGATTATTCTTACCTGCATCCTCATTGTTTTTAAGAGATCCTTTCTTACCTTTTCACTAGCTGCACCATCATCTTCAAGATCTGAAACTGTCTTCTTTTTCACTTAAAGGGTTTTGCAAGCTTGTGATTGAGGTTTTATTTTCCTCTATATCTCTTTGACTCTGCTTCATGCAATCTATTTCTTTCCTGTATTGCTCATTCAAGGAATCCATCATTTTTCTAATCTCTATTTTTTTTAATCAATGTCTTCTTTAAAAGCATTTATAAATTCGTTTACTGCAGTGTTTTTTCAGCTTGGGCTTCCTCCCTATGTTTCTGTAGTTCCTTCTTTACTTTAGATGCTATGAGTTCTGAAAATTCTTTTTTTATTTAAGAAAAGAGTTGCGCTCTGATTTCCTCTATATCTTTCTGCTGTTGCTTATTTACTATCGATGCTTTTAATTCATGCATTTGAGCCGAGTTAGTGCCCTCCGCACTTGTTCTGTGTGGGCTTTGGGTTTCCTCCATATGTTTCTGCTTTTGATTCTTTAGTGCAGATGCTATTAATTCAGGGATTTCTTTTTTTATTTCCAACTCTGAGTTCCTCTATACCTTTCTGCAGCTGTTTCCTTATTTCAGAAGCCGTGGATTCATTGCTTTCAGCTGTGTGATTCCCAATTTGTTTTGTGTTAGTGTCTTCTGCACTTTTTATGGGTGGGGTTGGGTTTTGAAGTTGCATTTTGTTCCTTCTCATGATTTTGTGTTGCACTGTCTTCTGAACTTTGTGGTAGATCTTCATTGTAGTTATAACCTTAGCATGTACTGAAGTTCAGGTGCAGATCTACAAAGTCTGGATTTGTCCAGCTGTGCCTGGTTTGTGTCTGGCTGCTGTGCTCAACTTCTTCCTGATGCTGCCCTTGAAGGTGAACATGTTGTGCCCCTGTGGCACGATGTTCTGCTCCTGGACTAGCTGGGTGGTTCTATCCTCTACCCCTCTGTAGGGATTGCAGCTGCAGGGTTTCACCCTAGGCCTGTATGCAGGGCCTGAGCTCCTCCTGGAGTGTACCAGGTGGAGTAGAGTGGCGAGGTAGCTCTCGCACACACTCACTGGGTCTGGGCTAGGTCTGGGTCTGGGTGTTCCGGGAACGTGGCAGAAATTCCTACTCTGCGGGCAGGGTAGAGGAAGTGCTGCGGAGTGGTGGAAGGCGTCCCAAGGAGGTGGATAACGGTTTCACCCACTCTGTGCCTGGGCTGGGACAAAGAGTTGGTCCGCTGTCGCAGGGTAGCCAGAAGTTCTCCCACACACTCACTGGACCTGGGCTATGACTGGGTCTGGGGGTTCCCTGAACGCGGCAGAAATTCCTAATCAGAGGGAGAGGTGGGGGAGGTGCTGCGGAGGGTTTCGGGGCGTTCCAAGGTGGTGCAAGACGGTCTCACCCACTGTACATGTTTTCAAAACATGATATTAATATTCCTATATAGAGTTAGTACACTTACATACCATATTTTAATTCCTTTTTATAGCCTCTTTTCTTTTCCTCTGTCACCTTTCCCTCCATACCTTGATCCATTTACATGATTAGCTATAACAAATTATCCAACAAAAAATATGATTATTCATTATTTCTATCATTATATCTTCAGCTATTTCAGGGTATGATCCTATTTTTTAAATATTAATAATATAATTTGTGCAAGTGGATGTCATTCAGAAATTCTTTCCTATGCTTATGACTTCAAAAGTTTTATCTATTTTATCTTCCATCAGGTTAAGCTCTCCTACTACTTAAGCATTTAGATATTGAATCCATGTTAATTTTATTCTGGTGCATCATAAGAGAGATAGGTCTAGAATCAATCTTCTACATGCAGATAGCCAGTTTTACCAACATCATTGATTAATGAGGCTATCTTTCCTCCAGTGTATGGTTTTGTGAAAGGTCAAATATTTGAATGTGCTTGAGGATTTTTCTGCATCTTTTGTTCTCTTCCACTGCTTTTCATTTCTGTTTTTATGATAATGACATTGTTTTTATTATTGTAGTTTTGTAATGTAACCACCAGTTCAGGATTGTGATACATCCTATTTTGTTCTTTGTTGATTTGACAACATTTTCAGAATGTCAAGGGAATTTTTATTGGGGTTTCATTAAATTAGTATATCAAGGGCTGGCAGGATAGCTCACTGGATTAAAGCACCTGCTTAGGCAGTTGCAGGAACTGGGGTTTAATCCCCAGCTTGCCTTGCCAGCCCTACCCCTGAGGCACACTGTGACAGTGAATGAGACTGGGTATGGTGGTGCATGTTTTTAATCCTAAGCCTTGGGAAGCTGAAAACAGGAAGATCACTATAACTTCAATCTCTGTAGTGAGATCTTGTAGACCCTGTATTAAATACATATAAATAAATAAATAAATAAATTTGTATATCAGTTTTGAAATATGGCCATTTTCACTATATTGTTTCTAATTATCCAGGAATAGGGCATGTCTTTCACTTTTCTGATGTCTTCTTTAATTTACATTTTTCATAATACTATAGTTTTTGTTGTAGAGGACTTTCACTTCTCTGGATAGGATAACACCTAAATATTTAATTTTTTTTTTTTTTTTGTACCAGGGATGGAACTCTGGACCTTGTGCTTTCCAAGCAAGCACTTATTCCACCAAGCTATCTCCGTAGCCCTATTTAATGTTACTTGATGCTATTATGAGTAGTATTTTTTTCCACTCAAATCTATTAGTGGATTTCTTTCTTACTATGCTATTGATTATTATGTATTGATTTTGTGTCCTGCTATGTAACTGAATTTGGTTATCAATTTTAAGTCTTTCCTTGAATTTATTTTGGTTCTTCTATGTAGAGAATCATGTCATCTGCAAATAATGATAATTTGATTTCTTCCTTTTCTTTTCTTCTTTCCTTTTCTATTTTGCTTTTATATTTTAAGGAAGGATCTACAGTATTCAAGGTCTTACTACTACATTGGACTCATAGTGATCCACCTGTTTACAGCCTCCGAAGAGCTGGGATTACAGAAGTGCTTACCATGCTCAGTCTCAATTGCTGTCTCAGTGTGCCCCGGGGGCAGGGCCAACAAGGCAGGACCAGAGATCAAACCCACAACCTCCACCCCTGTGCCTGCTTGCAGGTGCTTTAATCTCTGAGCTATTTGGCTGGCCCTGACTTCCTGTATAATTGCTCCTTCTACTATTTTGAGTACTTGCCTTATTCCTGATTTAAGAAAGAAAGCTTTCAGTTTTTCACCATTTAACATGATGTTCAGAGTAGGTTCATGATAAATTACTTTTTTTGGATTAAGATAATGGTATTTCAAACCTATTTTTTTCAGTGATTTTGTTGTTAAAGGGTGTTGAAGCTTGGTAAAGGCCTTTTCTGTGTATATTGAGGTAATCATGAGATTTTTGTCCTTGCTTCTGTTTATACGATGTTACATTTATTGATTTGCATGTGCTTTACAATTCTTGCAAACTTGAGGTGGACATTCTTTGTCATGATGTGTGAGCTTTAAGATGATTTGTTGCATTCTATTTGCCAGTATATTGCTGGGGATTTCCCATCTATATTTTCAAAATAGATTGGTCTGTAGTTCTTTTTGGTAGGATCCTTGTGGTTTTTTGTTTGTTTGTTTGTTTGTTTTGCTTTGTTTTTCTTTTGTTGTTGTTATTTTACGTATTTAGTACAGGGTCTCACTACACAGATTGGACACCTTGTGATCCTCCTGTTTTTCAGCCTACCAAGTGCTGTGATTACAGGCGCACACGCATGCGCCAGCACAGCCAGTCTCAGTCGATGATATCACAGTGCTTCCTGGGGGCAAGGCCGGTGTGGAATGCCTGGGATCAAACTTTTTGTGGTTTTGGAATCAGGGTAATGGTAGTGTCCAGGAGTGAGTTTGGGAGGACTTCTTTCCTTTCCATTTCAGCAAATAGCTTAACGAGTGTTTGGGTTACAACTTCTGTGAAATTTCTGTAGAATTCAGCAGTGAATCCATTGGACCTAGGCTTCTAATCTTACTTCGTAGAGTTTTGTAAATCACTGCTTTAATTTTGTTGCCTGTTAATAGATTATTCATGGCTTTTAAATATTATTGGTTCCATTTTGGTAATTTGCATGTATCTGGGAATCAATTCATTTCTTCTGAATTCTACAATTTATTAGTATACAGGTTTTCAAAATAAGTGTTACTAATCTTTTTGATTTTGGCAGTGTTCACTGAGACTTCATTTTTTATTTCTCGTTTGCCAGCAATGGTATTATAATCAAACATCCAGAATACAAAGAAATAATCTAGCTCAAAGATGACAAGTGCAAAAACATATGCCGGTTCCTGGTAGAGATGAGACTGGCTGAAGAAATTCTGCTGAAGGGTCAGAAGTTTTAAGTGCTCATGGCGCGCTGAACCTAAAGTGAAGATTTCTTTGCAAGGAGTAGAAAGCTCCTATCTTGTTATGAGTTTAAAATCCTCACAATAAACAATGTTGGGTCTGTTTTTATTTGGACTAGTGCAATGAACTTAATTATGCAGTCTTGTCTGGAAGTTCTTCATTTGAGCAGAAGCCACACAATAGGTGCTTGGCAGTGTGAGTCTGACATACACCAATATGGGGTGTTTCAGCAGGCCCCAAAATGGAGATCATAGGCAGCTATGTCTGAAGAGGTTCTTACACACTCTGTACCGTCCCCTGTGAATGTGACCATCCCAGCAGGTTCAGGTAAATTAGCAGAGCATAGAGTGATGTGACAGCATGGCTGTTTCATTACAGGGAGCCTCTGGTAGTAAAGAGCCCTAGTGTCTAACCAGACCATGGGGCAGCATTCAGACCAACTTCTACCCACACAGGTGGTAAAACAGCTGGCTTTCCACTGAAGTCTTTTGGATCTGACATCTTAGCTAAGGGGCATCGGAACCACAGCACACAAGGTCAGTCTGATGTAGGGCAACTTCTGACGAAGGATCAAGGATGGACCTGAAGAGACCAGTGTAGCCAACTACAGAGCTTGTAGTTTACAGCAGCTGCCCACCACCATGGGAAATAACAAGATGATTTCGGTTTTCTTTCTCCCTTTCAATTTCTGTGCTGCATAATATATTTAACCCCTTATTTAAATACAATTTGTTTTGAGAAAAAAATATTCTCTGAGCATGGTGGTACATGCCTATAATTCCATCACTTGAGAAGTTATGTGTGGAGGGTTACAGTGAGTTTGAGGCCATCCTGGGACTACATCATGATACCTTGTCTCAAAAAAAAGAAAAAAAAAGAAAAAACTACTTTGTTCTCTAATTTTTGGAGGGCTTCTTGGCTATGGATTTCTTTACTATTTTATCCTTTTTAAAATTTTGTCAAAAACAATGAAAAATAGTAAAAAAAATTGAAATGATACAGATTTTACCAAATGAAATGATAGGAATTCAACAATAGTTGTCATATTTCATTCATATTGTTGTTTTCAAATTAGTTGTTCAGACTACCAGAAATAAGGATGAAAATTTTGTCAAAACATTAGAAAGAAGAGAAAAAAAATTAATCATTAATTGCTCTTTTCAAGGCAAACCAAATAGCTCAGTGGATTAAAGAACCTGCATGCAGGTGCAGGGGCCAGGGATTTGATCCCCAGGCCTGCTGTGCTAGCCCCGCTTCCAGGGCACACTGAGACAGCAATTGAGACTGGGTGTGGTGGCACCTGCTTGTAATCCCAGCTCTTGGGAGGATGTAAACAGGTGGAATACTATGAGTTCAATCTAGTAGTGAGACCCTGAACACCCTGTAGATCCTTCCCTAAAATACAGGGAAAAAAATAAT
>NW_004524834.1:2325280-2326288 GCF_000260255.1 Octodon degus | reverse complement strand
CTTGAAATGGGCAATATTTTTTTTATTTTCAATTGTAGGCTTATTGTTAGACATTTGCCTTAACATAAAACTTAAGGCTCCAATGCACATAAAATCACAAACTGGATGATTTCTTTGAATTAAGTTAATTTTTTTAGTGTGGAATATATCAAAATATTTAAGTATATCTGCCAGTGTTTATTAGATGACATTGAAGTGACACTTATGTATAAACTTCCTCCAGAAAAATAAATTTCTCTATCATCAGTAAAAGAGTATTTTAAAATATTTTATAAGTTTAAAGGAGGAAAATGCATGTTTTCTTCCTATCACTTATACAAATATTTTCTCATAGCTGTTTCTACTTTGTCATAATATAGAAATAAAAAAATCAATTCAATAGAATTGGTAAACAGTGTTGGCAGTTGAAAACTTACAGAAATTATGTAATATTATTTGTATTATTTTTTGTTTAAATGAACTGACTATTAATCAGATTTGAAAACATTTTGCTTAACTTCAAATATGTTTCAATTATACTGGCTCTATATTATTAATTATTCATTTTATTGGCTTTTTTTTTTCAGTGTTGAAAATTGAAGCCTTCAATGACAAATTCCTGCAGCCAGGGTCATGCATGTCAAATAGGATTTTGTTTCACCAAGCCTGAAAAAAAACAGGGGAAGTCAAAGACTATCCAAGGCTGTAGTGAACAAAATGTCCTGGGTTTGCTGTAACATTCTGAATTAAATTGTCTGGACACCTTACAGTTTAGTGCCACAAAGTTTGGTTCAAATTAATTCAAATTATTTTTTAACTTCCTCTAGGTCACAACAAGAATCTCACATGATATAACCTGAAGAGCATATGCTGCCACATACAAGAAAATGAAAGTTAACAAAATGGACAGCAGTGGTCTATGGACGTATTGAACTAGGCCAGGTACGCAAAACGGAGCAGACTAGAAGCAATAAGCAGAATGGTGCTCCTTTATTAGAAAGTGAGGAAAGGCTGCTAGCTCAGGATTCT
>NW_004524834.1:2321357-2324495 GCF_000260255.1 Octodon degus | reverse complement strand
AGGGTCTCACTGAGTAGATTGGACTCATAGTGATCCTCCTGTTTACAGCTTCCCAAGTGGTGGGATTAAAGGCATGTGCCACCACACCCAGTCTCAACTGCTGTTTTAGTGTGCCCCGGGGGGCAGGGCTGGGATCCAATTTAAGCCCCTGGGTCTGCCTAAACTAAGCGGAACTTTAATCTGCTGATCTATTTGCCCTCTAGGTAAGGGTTAGAATTAATTTTTCACTTATAGTCAAATAAATTTATTTGAATATCAGAAATAAAATACAGCTCTTATTGAAATAAAACTAAATTGACAGTATATTTTATGTACAGCTGTTCTTTTCAATATTATGGTTATTAATCAGAGTAAATGATTTTATTCCATCTGTGCCTTTTTATAACAATGATTAGAGCTGCACACTTTTAAGTTAAGTATCGCTTCACATTTTGAAACAATTCTAGAACTTTCAAGTATGAGTTTGGATTTCTTTTAGAATATACTTACTACTTACTTTTGACAAATGTGACTTTAGGCATAATATAATTTTGTTTCTGTAAATTAGAGCTTATATTATAAAGTATAACTAATATTCTTTCTGAATATAGAAGAAATACCAAGTTTTGCATGCTATCTTTTAAATAGCTGTTTCAGTGCTCTGGTTAAAGGCCTTTGAATGAATAGAATTAAGATTCAGGCAATCAATCCCATTAATTGGAGAATGACAATTTTGAGCATTTTTTCCTAATTCTTGGCTTTCATTTATTTTCAAGTCTGTACTAACTCCTCTTTCCTTTCTTTTTCTTTCTTCTTTAGTTTCATTCTTCTTTTAATTGAAATTTGCATATACTATATTGGAAAGGAAAAAATTGCCTGATTGTGTAAAAGAATAATCCCACCTCATTCTAGCATTCTTGAATATGCAATGGCTTTTGTGTTTTTGAAAATAATTACTTGTGGTGTTATAAAAGATTATATTTTGTGCTGCTCAAAAGTTAGCTTTTGCTCAAATTACTTTTTCAATAATTAGATCTTAAGAGCTCGAGTGCGGTTCTCTGACTCCCTTACATTGTACATTTACAAAAGAGCAGACCAGGAGAAAAAGTACAAGCCATTTCTCAGTCATTTGAAAACAGAACTTGTAGCTAGGCATGGGAATATACCTCTGTAATTCTAGCACACTTCATGGGCAAATACAGAGCTCTACAAAAATTATTGGTGTTGCTTCTCAATTTCTTTGGGTAATTTTCAAATTTGTGTGTGCATATAAATGTACTTATATATTATTTTTGTACAATTTTTTAATCTTTCAGGAACATCAGTTATTTATAGGTTTTCTCTCTTCATGAGTTTATATTATAATTCTTTTCTACACACTTGTATTTGGAAGTACTCACATTGTAAGTTTCCATTACTAATATTTTCCACAGTAACTCTCCCCTTCATTAAAATAACATCAGATTTAATGGTAAAAATTTGTATTCATTACGTTTTTTAAAAAGAGCATTTCCATTATTTTCATTAAATTGCACTAAAAACTAAATTTGTTGTGATTTATTTTGATTGACACCTCTTCTTAAACTCCTTTGAAAATATTGAGTATTTAAACTCACAGATGCAATATAACTATTCTTTTCATCATTTTCTTCTTTTTAAAAATTTTATTTTATTTTAAAAAGTAAAGCAAGACAAAAACAAATAGCAGAAACAAAGTCAGAAACAGAATAACATAAAACAATTACAGATTTTTAAAGCAAGAACAGCAAATTAACAATGGTTGCGATATTACCTATTTTTATCATTAAATCTGTTACTCAGATTAACAGATATAGTTTATGTATGTTTTTCTCTCATGTTTTCCAGTTGTTCTTTTGAGTTATATTATTTGTAGTAATTTTTCATATACCTATAGTGTTGATCAATATAAAAATAAGTTTTATTTTATTTATTTAATTTTAAATATTTATTTATTTATTTATTTGGTATAGGGTCTCACTATGCAACTTGGACTCCTAGTGAACCTCCTGTCTCAGCCTCCTCAGCACTGCGATTACAGTTGTGAGGCACCATGCCCAGTCTTGGTGGACAGCAGTGTGTGCTCAGAGTTCCTGGCTTCCAGGGCTAGCATAGCATGCAGTACTGGGGATCAAACCTGGTTCCTTGAGCTTGCCAGACAGAAGTTTAAACTGCTGAGCGATCTCCCTAGCCTAAGCAGTAAATTTTATAAAAATGCATTCAACGTGGGGAAAGTGGTAAAACAAATAACTTTCCTTGGTCCTAGTCATTAGTCTTTTGTTGGGTAATTTAAAAAATTTTTTGAAATATACAGTTTACAGTATTGATTGGTATTCACAGTTTCTAACATAATTGTCAGGCTTTGTATATTATTTATTACTACATGTGTATTGTATATAATGTCTGTACATTTTTGTAATCTCCTTTCCCTTTCCCATCTATTTCACCCATCTTTTGTTTTTTTTGTACATGTTTTCTTTTTTTGCCATAATTTTATTGATAAACAAATAGCAATGAGACAGCTTCAAATCAAATTGGTAGGACAGTTTCAATAATTAACACACTGCATACATTCTTCTTAGTTGTTAATTGCTGTACAAGATGCGGACTTCATATCATATTTACAAACACCATTAGAACAAATCATTCTATTCATTAAGAGAATGTAACTATATATCTATCCTGATCACTTTGAATACACAGATACAAAATGGACATTCATCTGTATACCCTTTTCTTGTTAAGTTCCACTATTTCAATATTATAGGTGTGTGAACTCTGCAAAATATTCTAAAAAGTCCAGTATATGATAATAGTATTGGGTCTTCTGCTTAACTGGCAATGTCAGAAATTGTTGACCTGAGTCCCCTACAGCTCAACATAACAGCATTGCTTTATTTCTTATATTTCATTTTTATACTTTTCTTCTGGATGGTTAAGATGAAAGTAAAGCAGGACCTATGCAACAAGAGTTGTAGCTTTTGGGTCTGATAAGGTCAGTGAAAACCCCTCAGGATTTATCCTGAGATCCTGCACCTCAGTTTGTAGAACCTTTGTCAGTGTCAGCCATGTGGATGAGTCACGGCCATTGCTTGGCCAGTGTGCTCTCTGTGAAAGCCTGAGAGAATGTTTTCTCTCCAT
>NW_004524834.1:2309198-2313567 GCF_000260255.1 Octodon degus | reverse complement strand
TTTTCTCTTCCTTCTTTCTGTTCTTCTTTCTCTTACCCTAGTTGTTCCTTCCTTTTGAACAGTTTCTTTCCCTTTCACAGTATCTATTGTAACTTTCAGATTTTATTTACTCCTTCAGGTTCTTATACTACGAAGACAATACAATGTTTACACATACATGTGTGATTTATTTTACTTACAAAAATGGTTTCTAGTTGCAACCATTTAAAAACTTCAAGATTATCTTTTTATAGCTGGGTAATATTCAGTTGTATAAATTTGCCATGTCCTTTTTATTAATTCTTCAGTTGATGGACATTTGGGTAGTTCCCAAGATTGAGCTATGACAAATTGCACTGCCATAAACATGGGTGTACATATAATGATATAGTATCATGTTTTCAGTTCTGGAAAAATACCGAAGAGGGGAATAAGTACACTGAATGGAACCTCTAATCTTAGATTATTCTTTTATATAACCAACTGCTCAGCGCTTCATAGTACAGAATTTCTAAAAGGAAGTTTTGTTTTGAAATCCTCTCCACCTGGTATGTAATCTCACTTGAATATGTTTTGATCATTGATTCAGCACAATATTAGCTGAAACTGGCTATTTTTCTTTTCTAATGCATTTATTACAGGTTCTACAGGGTCTTACTACACAGATCAGACTCATAGTGATTCTCTGGTTTTCAGCCTCCCAAGTGCTGGGATTACAGCAAGCCACCACACCATGCCCAGTCTCATTTGTCTTCTCAGTATGCCTTGGGGGTGGGGTTGGCACAGCACACCAGGGATCAATGCAACTTACTACTTGGAGCAAGCTCTTTCAGTTGTTTCAATGCAAGACCTGATTTTCTTCTCAAGGCATATCATGTATGTTACTGAAGAAGCAACTACAATTCACCATGTCATCAGAACTGTGATTCTGAGCAAATGGAGGAGTTTGTAAGTATGCAAAGAGAGTACTTACCAGCCAAGTATTACCAAGTGTCGTTGAAACAGAAGGGAGGAATACAGTTAAACTTTTAAAAGATGACATAGGACAGAAAAATATGTGCATGAACAAAGTACTAAGTTTTGAAATTAATGATGAACACGAACATTATTTGAGAGAAAACTACTTTAACAGTTTTGGGAACCTGAATGTAAAGTGTGTTTTTTTTTTCCTCTGAGCTAAGACTGGGGAGATTAGCAATTATCTGACCACAAAGGATCCTTTAGGCAATATTAAGATGTGTTGTTATCTCCAGAGTAATAGTGAGATGGTGAAAATGTAATCAGGGAATGGATGGAAGAAAGTGCAATTTATAAAGGTCTTATAAATTCAGAGTAAAGACCTGCTTGAAGAGGAGTAAGATGAGAGGCTGGAAGATCATTTAAAGTGATTAAAATAGGAAAGAGATAATGCTGCTCTTGAAGGAGAATGAAAGGAGAGTGGAGGAATGTGGTAGATTCCTCAGATAATAGGAAGTTAGAATTCATAGACATGGTAATTGATAGTGTGGAGAACCACCTGGGCGACTCCTTCAAAGAACAGCAGTTGTCTCCATTTTGGCTGAGCCTGACCCTATTTTCATGATCCATAGGTACAGAGCTGACGAGGATCTTTCCTTATGCCCACAGTTGTCTTTAAGCAATGTATATTGGTCTAGCCAAGGTACTGGTGGTAGTCTTTGAAGAAGGAACTCATGTTACCCTGATTGCCCACACCTGCTGCAATTTAATATGAGCTGAACAATTTAATATAATCCAGCTGAACTGGCTCTTTGTCCTGTCCCCTGTAGTCTTCCCTTTAATACAATATATATTTGAAAGAAGTAACACTACCAACAATGCAGCTCATTGCTTTAGTCAGAGGCCATAATCACTGACTTCTCTTTCTCCAGCTGCAAGCCACTCTACTTATATGGAGCCCTTTTTGCTCTTCTTATCAGCATCTAAGAAGTTTATATTTGTAACCTCATGGATAAATTATTGGAATCCCATCAAGTTAATTCTAATATAACACTTCCAGTGCAACCCATGGCAAGAATAAAGACACTAAGGTGTATTTATAGTTATGGGGAGCCAAGAGGCCCTCAGGCCAGCCATGGTGATGGCTACCCAGAGCAAAGGCCTCCACTCAGGGACAAATCCGGGTTTTATTCAGTCATGAAGGAGTCACTTGAGGATGAACGACTGTGAAATGCAGGAAGTTGGTGCAGGAAATCTGGTTCTTCAGCTCTGATGTATAATCTATCTTGAGGCTCCATCCCATCTGACAGAGGGGAACAGTGGCTCTTTGTCCTGTCTCAACAGCCATCACCATGGCTGGCCTGAGGGCCTCTTGGCTCCCCATAACTATAAATACACCTTAGTGTCTTTATTCTTGCCATGGGTTGCACTGGAAGTGGTATATTGGAATTAACTTGGTGGGATACCAATAATTTATCCTTGAGGTTACAAATATAAACTTCCTAGATGCTGATAAGAAGAGCAAAAAGGGCTCCATATAAGTAGAGTGATTTACAGCTGGAGAAAGAGAAGACAGAGATTATGGCCTCTGACTAAAGCAATGAGCTGCATTGTTGGTAGTGTTACTTCTTTCAGATATATATTGTACTAGAGGGAAGACTACAGGAGACAGGTGGGGTGAAGAGAAAACTAGCAAAATCATTACATAAAAAATAGATTATATCAACAAATTACAAATACAGTGCTACTTCACTAATGCAATGTATTTATAGGGATATCAAATCTCATTCTGTGTTTTTCAATATTTTCTTCATTTTTACTGCTTCTTTTAAGGAAGCAATACACAGTGCATCACATTCTTTACTCATCAATGAAGCTTCTGACTCCTTTGCAACATTTAAAGATATTTTAAAATTTGAGCACCTCTTAATATCATCACTTAAGATAACAATACTAGGCACTAATTTTACTTCATAGAATTCCAGCTTTTTTGCAGTATGTGTCTGGAAAGCAAGTATCACAAGCATAGTCCGGCAAGTGTTTCCATCATGTTGCTCTTTCTGGGTCCTGAGTAACAATAAAAATGACATTTTTTGTTTCTTCCCTTCCCACAAGATTTGGGATCACTTAACTATTAATCTACAATCCCAGAGCTTCTTTCCCCCTTTCCATTTTCATCTTATAATAGATTTTGTTCAATCATTTTTACGTGATGGTAAAACCTTACAGTTCTGATGTTTGTTTTCTGTTTTCCTATGTGGTCACATTGGAAGAGGGGTTTTGATTTTTTAAGTATTTAATGCCATTTTTTTTTTGTTGTTATCTGCTTCTTGACCACTAAGTCGTTGCTACTAATTTGATTTTTGTTTTGATAGTACTTTATTTCAACAAACAAATATTCATATCACTTTAAGTATTGATAGCTATTTAAAGATATTAACCCAACATTTTAATTATGCTACTGAAGAATTTTTCTTATGGTGTGTTGAAACAATTTTCTGATTGCTTCCATATTCTTACAAAATTATAGAGAGTGATTTTGGTTCATTCTTTTCATCCAATCTTCAATTTGTTAGTAGCAAGATTATTACTGATATTTGTCTCAAATTTGTGGAATGAGGAAAGGCAATGGAGAGCTCAAGTTTGAAGGATTTTGTATTCTAGTTATAAAAGCAGCCTTCATCAAGTAATGTGGATTTCACTAGCCAGAACTCAGTCATATGGCCATGAGAAAGGACATTAGGGTAGGCTGAACTGATGGAGCAAGGTGGGGGACCTGTGATTCTTAGACACCCAACGTTCATGTGAAGAACCAAGAACCCAGAATGAAATTGGAGCCATGGATGGGGACAGATTAGAAAGTGCTATTTTCAATTATTCATTTATATCTGTCTTGAAATTAAGGAGGCATTTGACAGGAGAAGGAAGGCAGAGTGGAAGAATATTGTAGATTTAGATTTTGTGTCAGACAATGTGAGCTTCTGATAGGAAAAACTGTTTTGCTTTTTAAATTTATATATTTGGCATAGGGTCTCACTATATAGCTTGGACTTGTAATGATCCTCCTGTTTTCCGCCTCTCCAGTGCTGGGACTACAGACGTGCACTACCATGCCCAGCCTCAGCAGCCTGTATAGCATGCCCAAGGGTGGGTTTGGCACCATGTGATACAAGGGATCAAACTCTGGTCCTTGTGCTTGCCTAAACAGGCATGTGGTCCTCTCTGCTATATCAGCACCCCAAGGAAAACCTTCTTAAATGACTGGCTTGCACTGGAAAGCAACAGTCTAGGAAGAGGCAAAGAATTCCCACCTTAACCTTTTAGCTACTGTGAGTCTGCTCATCAGCCTGGTTTAGGTCAGTAAGCATGTTATTTTTGCCAGTGTTTCTCACAGACCAGCTTTTGTTCTGAAGAGTATGTTTCTTTTCATATA
>NW_004524834.1:2303741-2309098 GCF_000260255.1 Octodon degus | reverse complement strand
TATATATATTTCCTTTTATTCATGTGTCTTCTAATTCTTTGTTCAGGATAGCAAGAACCTGGGAAATACTACGTAAGACCCCAAAGCCATTAGCAGGCACACTGGCCAAGAAAGATAGCTCTAAAATGTGGACAGTTGTGTGCCCAGGAAGATAAAGACATAAGTTTGATGAGCTATTGTTATCCTGTTTTATATTAAACATCATTATAACTGACTTCTTTCTTCACAGCCCCTCTATGTAGGAGCAGAAGGAGAAGTTTTAAGTCATCAAATGGATGGTTGCCTGCCCTGTGTCAGGCTTGAGTCATCACCCATTTGCAGTTACACAATCCTAGGATCTCAAATAGGCACTGGGCCTTCAGGCTCTGAATCCCAATCAAGACCTTATAATGCATAGCAATAAGAAGTTGGACATTCTATAAAACTTATTTAAGCAAGGGATATAAAGTAAAATTAAAGCAACTAAAGTCAGTTATGATTTAGTAGGAGAATTGACAAAGTGCACAAAACTGCAAAAACATTCAAACAAACAATTCAAAAGACATAAGACAAGTTGACTTGGTATATACTTCAAGATTTAAAGCATTTTAATTTTTAAATCCAGGAAATAGGCCTTATAATCAGCCAACTCAGTCTCTCATATCTTAGAGGCCTGTGATATATATACATGCAGGCTTCTAAAATCAATGAACAAAATATAAAAGTAAAAAAAAGTATACAAGATACAGGGAGCTAGTTACTTGAAATCTTTTGATGTGACTTTATTTAAGAAAAAAGAACAGAAATTCAAATTAGTTGTGTCTGCAACCATGGCTTCAAGAAAATAATTCAGCTAGCAAGTAACATAGATTCTACCCCGATTGTCTCTGCTGGTACACAACTGCCTTCAGCAACAATTATTTTTTTTCTCCCTGCTGAACTGGGGACTGAACTCTGGCCCTTGTGCCTGCCAGGCAAGCATATATTCTACTGAGCTATCTCTCTAGCCCCTAATTTTCCTTTGTTTAAAAAATGTAGCCTTCTATTTGGCAATCCACATATGAAAGTTTGAAGCTAGATCCATATCACACAACATATACTAAACTAAAATTAAAATAGATCAAAGATCTAAATGGTAAAACAGAAACAAATTATTGGAAGACAGCGTAAACTCTTGAAAACAGCTATAGACAAGAACTTTCTGAATTACCTAAGATATATTAAGAATTGGGGCTGAGAAGAAAGTTTACTAGAATAAGTGCTGGCAAGCCCAAGAACCTGAATTCAATCCCTGGTTAAAAAAAAAAAAAAAAGAAATCAAGAATCAATTAATGAGATCCAACCAATTTTTAAAAATTCACAGAAAAGAAAACAATCAACTGAGAAAAGAGACACCCTTCACAATGGGAAAAATGTTGCCAGATAGTTTTTGGACAGAGAACTAATGCCTACAACATATAAAGAATTTTTTTAAAGTAGACTGCCAAAAATAATACTTAGTCAAAAGGGGGGGGGGTAACTAAAATGAATAGACACTTCAAAGAAGAAGAATAACAAATGGCCAATGAATACATGAAAAAGTTTTCAACATTTCTAAGCATTATAGACATGCTAAATTAAAGCAAAGCAATTCCATTTTACTCTAGAAAAAAATAGCTATCAGCAAGAAATCAAATAATAATAAATGCTGACAGGGATATAGGGAAAAGGAATCCTTTTTTATTTTTGGTGAGGATGTAAACTAGTATAATCACTGTGGAAATAATTGTGGAGACTCATCAAAAAACTAAAACTAGGAATTCCATTTGATCTGCCTTTCCCCTGCTAGATATCTTCCAGTAAGTGCTACAGGCCTCTTACTACAGTGACTCATATATACCCATGTTGATAGCTCCACAACTCAGACTAGGCAAATCTCAAAAGTGGCTCTATGTCTATAAACAGATGAAAAGAGAAAAGTGGATGCAATTTGAGGCTATAGAGTTAAATAAACAGACACAGAAAACCAAAATACACAGAAGTTAATGAACAAAATAAAAGATAGATTAGTGTGAAACAGAAATACAGCTATGGCAACAGAGAGCATAACTAAGAGATGAAAGGATTGTTGAGGAAGAGAAGGAGAAAAAGATTAAAATAAATTCAGATATGCTATATGCAGGTACTAACTCCCCATAGTAATTACAGTGAATGTTATTACTAAGTACTGCACTGTGTACTAATAAAGTGAAAATTAAGAAACAAAGTACAGTATGTTTTTCAGTTTCACCTTCCCTAAAGCAAGTAAAGTGATCCAGGTTGAAGGATTGAAAATAGCCGTTGGAAATTTTGTTTTCTTCACATTCATTTTAAGCCCCTACCCAATTATAGGTCGTGTGCAGCAGGAAGAGCTATCAAGTTTACATCTAAAATCTAAATATCCAAAGGTTTCTAATCAGTATAATTGATCCTCCCAGTCACAATTTGAAAAATCAGCCTTGCCCTATGAAATTAGTAACTTTGTACTTGAAATTCAGTTACCTTTATATCTATCAGATGAAATATTGTAAGGCACTGCATCCTTTATGGATTCAAAACATCCTGGAGGCTGGAATAGAAGTCAAAGGTACTGCTCAAAAGGTCTTGGCCAGCTAGAGGCAATAGGTTTATTCTTTCTGTTAAGTGTTCACATCTTTTCACTGCACACTCATTCCTGTTTGTTAACATCACAATTAGTCTTGAAGACAGTCTTAAAGATCAAATCTATATGCACTGGAGAAAGCAAGCACCCTGAGACTTGGCTGCACCCCTCTTGTGCTCTGAGGACAAAGCCTGCAGTGCTGCTCACCTGGTGGGAAAGTAACACTTGAAGCTGGTGACGCTATGGCCCTACATAGAACTGTGAGAATAAATAAAGAACAGAAGGCAAATTTTCACTCAGGCTGACACCATTCTGCCTCTTAAAACAAAAATACAATTTGTCTTTTCTTTTTTCTCTGCAATTTGCTTTCACCCCCAAAGTCAAGATGCCACAGAATTAGCATAGCCATCAACACTATTCAACACTTACTCTCAGAATCATTTTGGATGCATTTGTAAGTTAAAATGAATCTCCCAACAAGCTGAGTGATGTGATCTGTCATATTAGTCTAGCTGTCAGGTGCCTAAACTTTCTCTGTGAGCAGTATTTACAGAGTTTTGTTTTAGATGTCATAAAGAACATATACAGGAGAAGATTCTTATTTAAGCTAGTGAATTATAACTGTTATAACTTCTTAATAAAATACCTATATGAATTAGTTCATATTTTGTAGCAAAGTGATTATTTCCAAGCCTCATTTCTTTAATCAAACCGTTGTTTGTTACAGAAACATGGCATGCTGTCAAATGAGTGAAATGTCTTTTTCTAATCCTGATTTATTAGTATAATTTTCCCCTTAAAGATAGCAAAAAATATCCACAGGAGCTATAATTGGCTATGGAATGAGACAGTCGCCTCTGGCAGTTGAGGTGGAATCGGTTGGCTGTTGAATTGTAAAGATCCTATTTTTCATAGTTAGCTCTTATTCCTTCCTGCACCCCCACCCAGATGGGGAGGTTAATCAGAAATTCTATACTGCAAAGTTCTGTGATAAACTGTGTTTGTATTTGCGTTAACATGCATGCGAATTAACCATGTGAGCTTGGAAAATGACTTCACTCATCTAAGTATTTGTTTTCTCATCTGCAAATTCAGGACAATATCACCTTGTTGCAGCGACTAAAAGAAATTGAATATTGTGTTTATAATGTGCCTATTAGAAAATAGGTCTAAATAAGAGGCAATGATTATTAGGATGAATTGCTACATTCCAGGAAATAACAATTTAGCTAATTTGAATTGCAGAGAAAAGAACCCCACCTTCCTTCCCAGGACTTGATTGTGCTTATTCCGTGGTCCAAATACTAAGTGTCAATTTTAGTCCCATAATAAAATTTCATAGTGATCTATCAACTTTAGGATATGGGAGTTGATAGTGGAAGTGCTGACAAATCTTTGATGTCTTCAGAAATGTAATGGGCTTCTTAAGAAACTGGAGTTGCAAGGTAAGCTGTTTACTCTTTTCTGCTAAGGAGGCAATTATGCAGGCCTGTTGGAGTTTATAATATGATTAAATAGTCAACATTAAATCAAGTGCCGATTGAATTCTCAAGAGCCAGTTTACCTTCACAGTACTTTTGAGATACTGAATTTATTTTCAAATGTCTTTGCACTGGGCTATGAAGGACTTACCAATGTTTTTAAGAAAGTATTAAAATGGGTAGTGGGACAGATGACTTTAAAATTTTTCTTAATTTTAGTATTTACTAAATGACAAAAAATGCTTCTATTTTTCTTTAAATTTCAATATAAGTAAATTACTAGTCCTGAAAATCTACTGAAAGTTTGTTCAGTTTAGTTTGCATTAGATTTACATTTTTGAAAAATTGTAAAACAGTGTTGAACATACAGTTAATAAAGATTCCATTTTGAATCTGTGTAATAATTCAATTTTTTATTTATTTCTAATAATTAGACAGTATTTACAAATATAAAAACATACTAAATACATTATGGAAGATGATTCTATATATTATCTTTAGATGATAAAATATAGGGAAGTAAACCAGTCTTTAAATAATTTCATTTCTATGTTTAACATTTATGATTTATTGAATGATGTATTTACTACCTGTCTATCTGCACAGAGTAAGAACTGCTGTCTTCTCTTGTCTAATGTGCATTAAACAGTAATAGTCACTTCATCAGTGAGTTAATTTAATTTTTTAAATGTGTAAAAGGAAAAGTTTACTCAGAACCAGATGTGCCCAAACAATATAACAATTGTATAGCAATGTGAAGATCATATGTTTTAGCTAATTCTCAATATAGCTAGTGTGTAAATTAGAGGTAAAGATTAAGTAAAACAGTAGAGAACACTTCAAGATTTGCACAAGTGTTCAAGATTCTGGTTAGGATGAGACTGATGTGATTTTAAAAGCAAAACTTTCATAGTAATAATAAAATACATATTTCATAGAGCCGGTCAAATAGCTCAGCAGATTAAAGCTTCTACAAGCAGGCGCCTTTGATCCCTAGGGGCCTGCCATGGCGGCACCGCTCCCGGGGTGTACTGAGGCTCCAATTGAGACTGGATATGGTGGCAGTCGCCTGTAATCCCAGCTCTTAGGGGGCTGTAAATAGGCGGATCACTATGTGCCCAATCTAGTAGTGAGACCCTAAACACCCTGCCCTGTAGACCCTTCCCTATAAAAAGATATTATAAAAATAAATAAAATAAATTTTATTCTGAAAATACTTAAAACTCCTTAAGGCACCACTGCCATTGTCTCCCGCATTCCCGAGTCTATTTACCCTC
>NW_004524834.1:2297089-2303641 GCF_000260255.1 Octodon degus | reverse complement strand
CACAGAAGTATTTACTTTTTATTTTCTGGATTGAAATTTCTACTTTTTCTCAACTAGTTCAGTGATTATGTTTAGGTTATTTAAACTGCTTGTGCTGCTTTCCTATTTTTAAACAGGAAGATATTAATACCATTTAATTTTGATTTTGAGGATTGGAGGAGTGTACACTTATATAATTCTATACTTTTTTGTATTTATTACAGGATCTACAGTGTCTCACTATGCAGATCAGACTAATAGTGATCCTCTTGTTTTCAATCTTCCAAACTGTGGGATTACAGGCACACATCACCACGCTCAGTCTCATTCATAGTCCTAGAATGCCAGGGATTGAACTCGGTCCCTGCGCCTGCCTAAGCAGGCACTTTAATCTACTGAGCTAACTAGCCAGCCCAATTCTTCACATTTTGCATAGAAAAGAATATTAACATAAAAGTATGTATACAGATTTACACATGTAGGTAGGTATTTAGAAACTTAGATCTCATGTATTTTTTTTCAAATAACTTAAAACAGTATTCCGTATTACTGATAATGACACAATGATAACTCAAGGGCATATTTTCTGTATGAGTGAAACCTAACCAGGAATACTAAATTTTGTTATACCAATTTCATTTTCTTTTAAAAAAAGGAACTCAGAATGCCTAGGCATTAATGCAGATCTCTGCAAAGGCTAGCATATGTTGGAATCATGTGGGAGACCTGCTGAAACAGATTGCTGGTCTCAAGAGGCCTGAGAATTTGCATTTTTCGCATGTTCTTAAGTGATATCGATAGTGTTCTTTTGGAGGCCATATTTTGTGAGTTTCTCTGCCTAGGACAATATTTTTTTTTTTTAAAGAAGACATTTGTTTATAAAAACCACTTTTACTCCTCTACATAGGTAAGAAATTGAATGAATTTGCATGAATGTATTTTGTGCTAATATTGGACTGTTCAGTTGACAGGTGGGGTATAGTTAGACTAATGATGGATTCTACTTCTGATGAAATGACCTGTTTTTCAATTCGTGTGCCATAAAGCACCTTTAGTTACACCTATTTATGGAAAATGTGCAGCTTTTGTATTAAAAGATAATTAATGGAAAACACTTGGAAAAATCATTGCATCTACCACCCTATAGAGTCTAATCAACAGTCCACTGATAGTGTATTTGCACACCATGAATGTGGGGCTATTTGGTTTCCCAACATCCAGGAAGTCTGAATTGAGGAGTTGTTTTTAGGTTGATTAATTTTGTTGTGGAAAAGAAATAGACATTGGTTTAGATTGGGATGTGAGGTATAATCAGAGAACATTTGTGAATGATGTCAAGAATAAACAGAAATAAGTTTTACATAGAAAACCTAGTCTGATTCTGTAAAGAGACACCTGACAGCTCCAACTGGGGTTCTTAGAGATGGTTTGCCCTTAAGCAGAAAGGAAACAAGTGGAAGAATTACTTTATTAGTGTGCTACATTGAATTATGTTTCTGATTGTTTAGCCATTCAGGCACTGTTGTTCGTGCCCTGTATCAACCTGGAAGCAAAAATCAGTACTGGTGTTCATCCCTCAGATTCAAATGCCCTTTAGTGATCAGTTCAATGAGGATTTCACATCTCGAAAATCCCCTTCAGACAATCTGTCAATTTCTCCTCTCCCTTAAGCATCCAAGTTCTCTCATCATACTTTCTAACTCTCCCAACCAACCCAATGTATAAAATCTCATGGGCAGATGAAAGCAGGGTGAAGACAAATGTAATGTGATGGTTGCTTATTATTGGCTGTTTTATAAAATTTTGTCTGAGCTGTACAACAGAAAAACAAACATGTACTAATATTTGGAATAGTAGAAGAAATTAAAATTGAATAGGAAATGAGAGAAAACATTTATATATACTATACATATAAATGCATATTTTCTCTATAGATTTAATTACACAAATCCATGAAATATAGCGATAACTTTTTTCATACATAAAGTATGATATGATAAATTAAAGGTAATTAACTTTTCTATACTCTTGAAATAACAAAACATATTAACACATAATAGTGGTTACTATTAATATGGTACAATATAATGTTTAAACACCACACAGATTTTTGTGAAAGCTTATTGGCTAAATAATTTAACATCTTCTTTAGAAACTCTGAATACAAGAAAAATCTATAGGCTTGGATATAGAAAAGAGCAGGAATCTAGGACTGTGGGATATACCTGACACTACCATCCCTACATCATGGGCAGATTATGGAAGGATCTAAGGAAGTGGAGAAGGCAACAAGGCCACTGATCCCTTCCTTTTCCCAGGACATTCATAGTTGTTGCCAAGATGGCAGAAGTGGCACCATTATGTAGTATCTGTATGTGCATAATTTCTGTTGAACACGGGAAGTCAAAGGTGAAGCTATGCAACTGTGTTTCTTCTTTAGTTTATAAAAAACTAAAATATACTGAGTAACGTATTGCACATTGGGCACACAGTGGCTTTGGTTGCTAAGCAATAAACAGGAAAAAGTCATACTTCACAAACAAACCTTTAAAAGCAAAAAGGCAATTTGAAGGAATTATATCACAAAGCTTTATACAGGTAAGTTACAGAAACACCAAAGAGTGTGCACCCATAGATATATAGAATTTCATTAGAGAATTTTAGTCTTCCCAGATTTCAGAAATCAGTTTATAATGAACAGAACACCTAGGATCTCTCTGTGTATAGTAAAATGATGTCTAAATGACAAAACTGTCTGCAAATGTCTCCTTCACTTTTGTGCAAGATATTTTTAGGGGTGAAGCTCCATGACATAGTCATGACAGCTGATGGGTTGGTAACATTTAGAGCAAGAGTCCTTGGTGTTTGTACCAAATCCATTCTAATGCTTTATAAAATGTGAAACTTAAAAAAGTGCAATCCCACAAAAATTTGCATTTTTTATATCTGAATTCTCAAAGAAAAACTAATAGAAAGTGGAAAATAATCATATTAAGAGACTTTTCAATTTTGACACTGTAGCAAATTCTTTACAAATCTTAATTTTTTTTTTTTTTTTTTTTGTATTTTAGGGAAGGGTCCACAGTGTGTTCAGGGTCTCACTACTGGATCATACTCATAGTGATCTGCCTGTTTACAGCCTCCCAACAGCAGGGATTACAGATGCATGACACCACGCCCAGTCTCAACTGGCATTTCAGCGTGCCCTGGGGGCGGGGCCAGCACTGCAGGCCTGGGGATGGAATCCCCACCCCCTACACCAGCTTGCAGGAGCCTTAATCAGCTAAGTTATTTGGCTGGCCCTTAAAATCTTATTTGTAAATGAATATTCTGGAAGTGCTTTGGCTCATAAAATTAACTTTGATGATTAGTTACCCATTCAGATAAAATTTTTAAAATACAAAGTTTCTTGAGTGCTGGTGGAGAAAAGGATTTCAGTGAGAAAGACAGTAGTATTCTATCTCAAGAGAGTATGGCTATGACAAACATCCATGAACATTATGAGTGTTGAATCTAACATTTAGCACCCCATGGAGACTGAGAGCTGCCAGGTAAGGACATCTGCAGGGACATAGTGCCCAGCCCCAGAGCCTTTGCTCATTGTGGAGGGCACCACAGTCCTCCAGAGGATGTATCCTGACATCTCTAGTGTTCCTAAGGGGCTAAGACAATAGGAGAAAAACAGATGCTTGATTTGTATCTGAGTTTGGGAAAGAAAATTCATAGTATTATTCCTGTTGAGAAATGTCTTTGCATTCTCAGCAATTGACTTTCAGTGTAACTTCTGGTACACTCAGAGGTTGGGGCCAAAATTGTATGGCATAGTGCAAAGGAGTTTTAAGAGCCTGGAGGAAGATATTCTTATTTGAATGTGTCACAGTTCATTGAAACAGTGATTGTGCATCTGGAAGTAATCCTCTGAAATGGCCTAGTGCGTTCTTAGTCATTTACCTGTATTCCATATCTGTTCTGATTATGTTTATCCACTGCAAAGCTTCTTCCAAGGGTTTATTGATACTCTTAGCTAGTGTGGTTAATTAATCACCCTATTGACAAAATCTGGATCTTTATTTAATCTAGCCTAGTAGAAGTCAGAAGCATACTCTCAATTTCTCATGAAACTTGGCTATTGCATGAAACTCCATGGTAATAAAGCAGTAATTAATAATCTGTCATTTATCACATTATTTTTAACAAGGATTTTCTCTTAATCCTAATGGTCTATGAGATGTGTACTGTTTTGTAACCCCATTTTATAGCTAAAGAAACAAAAGCCAAAGCCATATTCTGTAACTAGTAATTTATAGAATTACTATTCAGAGCCAGACATTTTATTTCAATAGCCTGCTCTTAATTTATCTATGTCACTGTCTGGGAGGAAACACATTCATGTTTAACAGAAGAGTTAGGTAGTCAGGCTGGAAAATCAAAGAATACAATCTTATCTTTTTCAAGTGATGATAGCTTTTTCCAGAAGTGAATTCTGTCTTGGTTACTTAGTTACTTAGTTACTCTTCTCTCATTGCTGGGACAAATACCAGACACCCAAAATGAAGGAAAAAAAGGCTTATTTATTTCAGTTACTGAAGATTTCAGTCCATATTCAGCTGGCTCCAAGGCAGAGCGTCACAAGGCAGAGAACAATCTTTCATGGCTGCAGCAAAGAGCAAGAGTACAAATGGAGGAGTAGCAGCAGTTCAAGCAGCTAGCTTTTCTTCCCTCCTTACATTAAAATGCAAATTACTTACCCCAGGGCAGGTGCAGCATACACACCCACAATAATTTATCATGAACTTCAGAAGCTGCCCAAAGACTGCATGAGGCTTTGGGGGGACAACTATACACAAACCATGACAGTTACTTTTATTGTGGCTCATACAAAACACCCAACACCAAAGCTAATGGAGGAAAGGTTTATTTGACTCACAATTTGTAGAAGTTTCAGTTCATAGTTGGCTGGCACAGGTAGAGCAGCATGGCAGAAGGGCACCACAGAAGACAAGCAGCAGCACCAGCAATAAACAAACAAGTGATAAGCAACAACCAAATCACTTTCTGTCGCCTATATTCTTGTTCCCCTGAGGGCAGGTAGCATTCACACCTTTAATCCTACCATTGCACCTGAATCAATCCCAGCATAGGATCCTTATACCAGCATAGGATCCTTAATTCCAGCATTACACAACCCCAATCCAGCTACCTCTGAAGAGCCCTGTCTATGATCGCATGAGGCTTTGGGGGAACATCTAGACACAAACTATACAGTCTTTAACATGTTTAACCTCTCATTCTATGCAGTTTTAAAGAACTCAGCAGGCATTGGATGAATCAAGTCTAACATTTATATAATAAGTCAATACTTAAAGGTAGATCCTGTCTACAAAAATAAAACTTAAATGTAATAGTTGATATCACTTCCACTTCTGCCTTTCTAGTGCGTGTCAATGCTCTGTTTCACACAAGGCACTAAGTTGCTGCCAAGAACATTCAACATGTATATCAGAAAATTTACTGAAAGTTAACTTTCCTAAGAAAATATATCACATTTAACTTTTCTATGATGATAAGACTTATTTTTCCATCTGATGGGGGAGATTGAGATGTGGGACAGTTAAGAAACTTCCTTTGTCTGACGGTTAGCTAATGGCAGAGCTGGAATTTAAAACAAAATACATGGACTCTAAGGCATGAGGTCCTGCGCATTGCACAGCATTGACTAACTGAAGTCATAAATCATAAATTGCATTTTATGTGAAATATATTTGAAGACTTTATTTTGGGGGGTCTTCGTGCTAATCAGTGTACTGCATGTTTTGTGACTGCAAGTGAGATGTAATATATGGATTTTCATCAATATTACCTTTTTTAAAAATATAAAATCACATTTTATAAGATTTAGTCAACATATTTTATCTTAGCAATGCTGTTGATGAAACAATGCAAAGTTTTCCAGGGTCTTAATGTGGATCCTTTCTGGATGGCTTTATTTCCCCAATAAGAACGGACTAGAAGAGGCTCAGAAGCAAAAATATCATCAGAAACATTCTAAAATCTTATAGGTAAAAAAATTGGAACCTTATCCCTGAGATTCAGATAATTCCTTCTTCAGTAAAATAATGATCACAATAATGACAATAATATTAATAATAATGTCAGGAGGAACTAATATTTTAAATGTCTCTCTTCACTTGTCTCATCTTTTTTCTTTTTGTTTCTTCTTTTTTTTTCCATAATTTTATTGAGAAACAAATAGCAATGAGACAGTTTCAAGCCAAATTGATAAGACAGTTTCAACAATTAACACATTGCATACATCCTTCCTAGTGGTCAATTGCTGTAAAAGATGCAGACATGGTATCCTATTTACAAACACTATTAGAACAAATCATTCTATTCATTAAGAGAATGCAACTATATATCCACCCTAACCATTTTGAATACACAGATACAAAATGGACATTCATCTGTATCCCCTTTTTTTGTTAAGTTCTGTTATTTGAATATTATAGGTGTATAAACTCAGCAAAATATTCTAAAAGAGTCCAGGAGTCCGTGATAGTATTCGGTCTTCTG
>NW_004524834.1:2281793-2290226 GCF_000260255.1 Octodon degus | reverse complement strand
CCGCTGGCGCAGGGTAGCAGGAAGCTCTCCATACACTCACCGGACCTGGGCTAGGACTGGGTCTCATCTTTTTTCATTTCTCATTTCTTCTCTGTCCCGCCAAACATTTTCTTTTTAAAAATAGCAGCGTGACCTGGCATAAGGAATCCCTCTACTTACTTTAACCAGTCAAGTGTGGAAAAGGTGCTACTTGGGGAAAAGAAAGACAGGAGCAATCTACTGCTTAGTGCTCTTCTATTCCAGGCAGGAGCTCAGGGAAGTCTGTGTTCTCGAATAACATGAATTGCTCTGTTTAGTTAATTAAAAAAATAATCTGCATGGTTATTTGGAATTATAGGTGAAACAAAGCAGTGTTCTTGGAGGTTTCTATTTGCCTTGAGAAGTAGCAAATATCTATAATTATTCAGATTTATGAGGACACAGCTAAATTTCTTATCATTTGAAAATGACAAAGATGGCCAATGAGAGAGCTCAGAGGACTAAGTGCCTGCTTTAGCAAGTGCAAGAACCAGAGTTTGATTCCCGGAACAGCTGGTTGCACTGACCCCCTCCCCGCCCCCGCCCCGGTCCCCAGCATTAAGCTTGTGAAGGAGTCTGGGCGTAGTGGCGCACACCTGTAATTCCGGCGCTGGAGAGGCTGATAGCAGAAGGATCACTATGAGTCTGATGTATATAGAGAGACTCTGTACCAAACACATAAATGGAAAAAAAAGAAAAGAGTTACGATTCATTTAATTTTTAGGCCCTTTAAAGTTTGTGGCATGGTAGTAATATAATTTTCTCGTTGCATTTTCATAACAATCACCCAAATTAATGAATATGTGCTTTACCAATAAGGAACAAAATAACCCTTACTGGCAATTAAGGGACATCGGGTTAAAAATAAAATATATACTAACGGAGATGTGTGGGATACCAACACTTACGTAAGGCTTTGGTTGTGTGGCCTAACCTCTGTGAATGAGGTCTGTATGAAGGGAGAATGGAACTACAGGACAGAGATTGACTAAGCAAGCAAGCTGCAAAATTATTCGACAGAAGTAAGTCAGTGGGGGATACGCCCATGTACCAATTAATGCTATCAATGCAAAATTCAAATCGTCTTTGAAAATCTTATGCTAGTATTGAATTAATAAGCCTGGAGATAGAATTAGAATCTCCACTTTAATTTTAAGTCCTTCAGGGTTTCAGGGCAGAAGGAAGTGTTAAATGTTGTTCTGAAGATTGTTAAGAAGGACTCCTTTCTATCCTTAGGCCTGAAAAAGCACCTTATGAAAGTAGTTCAGCAAATTCCTAATTACATCTTCCCATGTTCATAAGATTAGAATAAAATCAATATTGTCCTCCTAGACAGAAGGCTTTTATTGGAGAATGAGATTTACATTTTCTCATCTTTTAATTTAAAAAGTAAACACATTTTATATTTGAATATAGACTAGTAAATGCCTGAAATGTTGTTGTATCTCCATAGCTAACTTTGAAAAGTTTTTTAATATGTAATGTGCCTTTAATGAACAACACTTAGTCTGAAAAACCTTACAATCTGAAAATCTTATTACCTAAAGTACTTGTAGTTTTTTTAACAAACAAAAGCTAAAAGAGAGAGAGAGAAAAAAAAAGGCTTTAAAGGCCTGCATGCAAATCCAACAGTATAATTGAGAATTTCTGATTATTAGATAAGAGTATTCAGGTATATATCCTTAAATAGTATACATTTTCATTAAAAGACAAAGGTGTAATAATGCTTATTTTAAAATAAGTGCTATTTTTATTTTATTTAAAATAAGTGCGTATTCTTACTTTAATAAAAAAAATTTACCCAACAGTGCAGCTAATGTAACACACAAATATTTTAAAGGTTTTTAAGCTTAATGTTAAGGGGTTAACAGAACATAGTGAAATATGTAATTGACCATCACCTTATTTTTTGCAACATACCATTTCTGGATAAAATATGCTTCGTTCTCAAACAGATTGATATAAAAATTCATGCATGCTATAAAAGAATAAAGACAAACTGTTGTCTAAAACATTAACTTTTTTATATTCACACATTTGGATATTGGTGAAAATAAACATTTAGAGCAATCTAACAAGCTGCCCTAAACCTGCACATTTTTTTCTATATTTTATTAGAACTGCAGATGCAAGATTGTAGAAAGAATAATCTCCTTTATAAGATGAATTCAAAAGCAAGCGTTGCCAGGATTTTTATGAATATGCTCAGTGCTTAAACTAAAACTAAAATTGAAATGAAAATATGAAATGAGTTTCAACACAATCTTTTAATACTCATCCTCTTTTCAACGATATCTGCTCTGTCAATTGACTAGTACATTTGAATAAACACTTTTGAACCTTGAATGCAAAAACTCACACATTTGTTAAAATCTGTAGGGAAATCAGTTTTTATTTTTACAATGTGTTCCTAAAACATCAGAATAATTATGCTGTAAGGAAAAGTCATAATCACCTTGATTTAGGAGCTTACTACTGTATGTTTATTTGCTTTTAAATATTTCAGTATTTGATGCTCAAAGTTATATGAGTGATAGGATTGACTAGAGGATAAATTTTTCTTTCAAATAGGTAGTCCTATAATTTTCCTAAATTAATGCCAGAAACTCAGAGAAAGAAGTCCTGGCTGATCATGATCAAGATGTTTCCTAAAAATTAAAGAATCTCTTACTCAGTTATTGACATCATTAATACAAGACTCCCATGAAGTTCACAGAGCAAGAAAGGAATCTAGAATGACATGAATTACTGCATTCAAGGACCAACTTGCAATCTCTGAGTTCTCTCACAAGATAACTTAGCACCAGTAATTTGTGAGGAAAATTCATCTAGTTTTTAAGCACTAGGTTCTTTTAACATAGCACAAGCAGAAAGGATTTTTTTATGCAATAGCTCTTATATTTGATCCTGGGTTTGTTGAAGTATAATTTAAATCTACCCCCAAAAGCAGCACAGTTCAATGCATTTTGAACATGTATATAGTCCTAGAGTCACCATTCCAATCAGTCAAATCAATTTCATAATGCCCAAAGCTGGTTTGCATCTCATCACATTTACCACTTCCTCTTCCCATTCCCAAACCCTGGAAAAGGAGACTCAGCTTTTATTCAACTATTTTTTACCTCTTTGAGAGTATCAAATGTCTTATAATTAAAGAGGTTTATAATCATAAAGAATACAATTTTTATGAATATTTCATGAAGCATTATCATTATGTTTTTGAAATCTATTTTGGATGTACATATCAATGATTTTTTTTTCCATTATCTTCCAGGTGCAATTTCCCACCGTTTATGTGTCCAACACCCTCTTTGGTGAATATACAAGATGGTTTATATCTTTTGGTGACTATGAATAAAGCTGCTATAAAAAGTTGTTTACATTTTTTCCTGGACCTTTTTCTTCATTTTAATTACATGGTTATGTATTAGTAGACTGGTGGATTCCATGGTCAGAGCAACTTCAGCTTCTCATGTATATATAAGACTTTTCTAAAGGCACAGTAACTATTTGTTGCTCTACAACCATAAAAGAAACCTAGTTACACTGAATTCTTATCATTGTTCAATACTCCCTCTCTTTTTTGAATTTGGGCCATTCCATTAAACTTTTAGTGTTGTGCTATTAACTTTGATTTGCATATTTCTCATGACAAATACTTAGTGATCCTTTTATGAGATTACTTGTTACTTGTATCTTCATATATGATGTTTAAATATTTTGCCCTTTTTTGAGTAGAACAGTCCTACTGAAAGCTCTTTATATGTTCTAGTCCTTCATATATCCTGTTGTGTGAGTAATTTTTATATTCAGCTTTTATCACTGTTAGTAAAAGTGAAATTCTTTGGTGTTTTTGAAGGTAATAAATATACAATTTGAAGATAATTGCTATATAAAACTTAGGTTTTATAACTCTTTTTACTCCCTTAGCTGTTTAATATATTATTTAGCAAATAAAATATTTGAATACATTCATTTGCCTCTCTCTTTTCTATCTCACGAGAAATTCCTATGTAATTGTTGAAATAAAGGAAAATCAAATCTGATACCAATGTAGTTCTCAGGAGAAAATATGATTTAATGAAAGCTTTAGCTCAATTACCATGATAGTCAGGTTGTCAAATCTACCTATGAGTCATCTTTAGATCTATTTGCCTGTATTCTTGAATTAATTTAAGTTGGTGAATTTATTTCAATAAAGGGAGACAACTCGACAGAATACCTATAAGAAGCTTGCTCTTTAGAAGGAATCTGAATCAAGTTGAATTGTTCACAAAAGAAAGAAATTCCACTTGACATTTTGTTTTTCCTCATGAAGATTCAGTAGGAAGTATGTAAAACCTTCCTGAGGTGCTGCTCAATCTTATAATATCTACATCAAAGTGCTCTTTAGGACACTTAAGAAGAGTAAGCTTCTTCTCCTATTATCTAGTTCTTAAACATTTCCACTGCATATTTCATTAAGTCTCCTTTATCTGAAATGTTCCAAAGAGAAACACAGAAAAGATGGGTCAAATTTCAGGTGGATAACTAGGAATAAACAAACGCCAGGAATTTGTATTTATTTTCTTTACTAGATCAGAAATTAAAAATTTATAGAAAATATATTCTGCACAAATATTTCAAGAGTACTTAAAAATTCACAAATGTTTGTAGGAGTAGCTAATATACCCTATGCGACCTTTGCTTCAATTTAACAAGGAATGGGATTTAGTACGTGGAACTTTGTCTTCCCTGATAATCACGTGCTTGGATATAATAAAATGACTGATGATGTTTGCGTTTTCTGACCAACTTGGAGAACAGCAACGTCTGTGAGTTCTTCAAAATATGACAGAAGCAAATTGTGTCTTGGATTCCACTAAATATCTGAGATACAGTGCCACAGGACCTGAATGTCTATCTGATAAATACAAGAGAGCACATAGATATTAGCTCTTTTGTTCTATCTGTGTCACACAACAATTTACATCTTATTTTAAAAAATAAGAACAAAGTGAAAGAGATGAAATAGAAGATTTGCCTTCTTCTAACCAAATCCCTATCTATATCCTTGCAAATTTCACGCTTCAAGGCTCTCTGCAATTCCTTCTAATAGCATGATGTTTATCGAGAATTCCACTATGAAACCAAATAAACCTATTTAAGTGTTATATTGACAGACACTGATGAGTTAGGTATACAGTTGTAAGTTTTGCAACATATAAGTTGACCTTATACAGTGGCCCACTTGAAAGTAGTCAAAACTAGTTCCATCTCATCCTGAATTTTCCTTCATGGCCCATTGATCAATATAATGATTTGAGATTTTTAGTGAAACATAGCACTAAACAATGAAAGAGTCCTGTGTTTTATAAGTTCTACTGTTTTGTTTGCTAAACTGAAGCAAACAAATAAATCAAATATACTTTACAAAACACTTGGTTCATGTCAAATACCAATGAAAATTAATCCTGGATTTTGGGTTCCTTTTGGCACACTTCTAGCTTGAGCTAGAGCCTTTATGTAAGATAAAGCCTTACATAACTGTGGGAAGACACATGCATAGTCTTATGAGTCTAACCTAGTAAAAACAAATGAGCTTTTTTTCTTCAAAGCATCTGTCCTATATATCACCCTATTTGTACTATGGAACTTCAAATGTGCAATCTCTTAGGCAGATAAGGACATGGTCGAGGAATGTGAGGCAAGGTTTAATGTACACTGACTCCTGTGTAACAGCAATTCTTACATTATTAACTTTGATCTGGGTAGATACCTTGGGATCTGAGCACCTGCTTGGCAAGCACAAGGACCCAGGTTTGGTCCCCAGTACTGCATTCCTTGCTGGCCCTGGAACACAGGGCATACTGTGCTTTCCACCAAAACCAGGCATGGTGGTCCATGCTTGTAATCCCAGCACTGTGGAGGCTGAGACAGGAGGATCATTATGAGTTTGAGCTGTGTAGTGAGATCCTGTACCACATACACAAATTTTAAAAATTAAATAAATTAAAAATATGAAATTATTAACTTCATTCCTGTGCCTGAGAAATTCCCTTTTCTTTTCTCATGTATCAAACAATAATATGATAGAATTCTCCAGAAGAGAGTCATGTACTGGATTAGCTTGAAAATGAAAAAAATAGACACTATAAGTCATCGCTTCTCCATTTACCTCATTAGTTGTTAGTCCTGGAGCATTGCACAAATTGTCCAAGAGAGTGACAGTGCCTGTGAAGCCCTGCAGAAAAGATCAGAGGATCACTTTGGAAGAGAATAATAATTGTTCAGGCAATGGAGTACTGCTGGGTCATGACATCATCAGCCAGCACCTGAGTACACCGGTGATTAAAGTGCTCTGCTTCCAACAATGACTTGGAAAACTGGACATGACATTTTGGAAACTGGGAACCTGAACAGAATGAAATTTACTATTATCTCAACTCTTGTTGTTTTAATATAAAGGCTAAACTTTCAAGTTATAATATTTGTATATTTCAGTCTATTGACAGAAATTCACGTCTGCTACATTAAATTATATTTGGATATCTACATAAGCAGATCCCCCTTTTCAGAGGAAACTATAGTTAGCAGCACTCATCTTTAGGTACAGAGATAATTATATGTATGAACATGAAAATAATTGGTTAGTGTTAGCTTCTTTACTAATATATTCAACTCTTCAGGAATGTGCTTTATGCTTTAAACCCCATAATCCTAAATAAATCTATGTAGTTTATAATTTCAAAAGTTGGTGAAAATTTATTACCTAGCATATTGGATCATATTAGGAATAATAGCAGATAGATACATATGCAAACATGACACCAAAGCTGGAAAAAGAAATAGCAATAACATTTGTAGTTACAATGGGGGGTAATTATAGCCAGTATATTTTCTGTACTGGGCCCTATGAAATGCATTTACATTATTTTAAGACTTACCAGAATTTTCTCTCTCAAGCTCATACACCTCACTGCTCTTGCATGTTTCTATTCCTAACAATCAAAAACTCCACAAAACAGGGTTTCCTAAGAAAAGGAATCAATCCTAAGTCTCTCAAAAGTGATTTCTTTCTTTCTTTCTTTCTTTCTTTCTTTCTTTCTTTCTTTCTTTCTTTCTTTCTTTCTTTCTTTCTTTTTTTTTCCAGAACCAGGGATTGAACTCAGGCCATTGTGCTTGCTAGGGAAGCACTTATTCTACTGAGCCATTTCCCCAGCCCCTCAAAAGTGATTTGATTTCATATTCATCTTGAAATAATGTTTCTGCTGTCAAAATATGTTATTTTGAATATCACTTCTCTGCATTTATCTGGAAACGCTGGCATGAAACAAAGAATGCACTGTCATATTTTTTAATTAATTGAATGCACAAATGAATAATTATCTAGAAGATATAATCACTCCACATGTTTTCCTGTTAATAAAACAGAATGCCTGCTTCTTGCATTTTATGTGGTACACTGGTTCAAACTTCTAAAAACTGTATCTTTGGGAGATGAGCTCTGTTTATAACATCTCCTTACTTGGCTGGGGCATGTTTGGAGAGAATCAGCTTAACTATATTGTTATTTTTCTATGTGGAGAGCAGTCCTTTGTGGTTATCAGAGTGAAAATTCCATCTGATACTTGCTATATACAGACTCTGAGCAGAAACCACAGACATTTAAAAATGCTTGTTATAAGAAAGTACAATGCATTTTCAGAATTCTTAAATATTTAACCACAGAGATTATAGAAAACTCTATGCCAAAAAGAGTCAGTGAAGATTATAAACATTATACACAGGAAAAAACAAAAGAAGCATCCTGACTCTCCCAACTGAGTCAACTGCCTCATTATTTAGTCCGAAAAACAAGTTGGATTTTTCCCCGTCTATTGTAATCAGCTATAATTTCAAAGCCAAGAAAATAATTGGAGAGTGGAAGCGCTAAAGGACACTGCACATGGCAAGGCAGGCAGAACTGAGGAGGCAGGGAGAAGGCACGAACTAGTTTAGCTTTTTACTATTTTTAGAAAAATAATTATTATTTATTAAATGAGAGGCAGTTGCACACACCCCCAGAATCGCAAAATTATAAGCACCTGGTATGGCATTTTAAGCTATTAAATACAAGTTTGAGCTGTTTGTTAAGAAAATTGCTTTAATCTCTGTTTTTCATTGTCTGTAGAAAATAAACACTACACAGCCCTAAGATTTTCCAAGAATGTTTTGGTCATCATGGTTTTTAAAGCTGATTGTTTATTTGTTTTCAACACATGCAACACTGTACCATATCTGAGGTAAATATCTTTTGGCTTCCTTTTCAGATGTCCTTGATATTTGATGTCAATATGTATAAAGAAACATTGATTAAAAATATAAACAACAGGGGCCCTGCCCCTTAGCTCAGTTCTTTAAGTGGCTGCTTCAACAAAGCTGTCAGGCTCAGGT
>NW_004524834.1:2267065-2270673 GCF_000260255.1 Octodon degus | reverse complement strand
AAAAAAAAACAAATAAAATAAAATAAAATAAAAAAAGGCACACAAACCTATTTACTTCTGTGAAATTCTAAACTTGTTTATGGAAGGGCTTCTCTGTATATTGTTTCAGTGTCACAAGTCTCCTGTTTTGCACTTCTCACCTATCTTTGTCCACATGACATTTCTGGCACTTATCAGTTTGGAAAGCCAGCACAAAAATGACCCCACAGACATTTAATATGGAGGTGTAGTAGACTAAAATTTGTTGGGCTTAGACAATTCTGTGCCAAGAATTTTGTTCTGCATGCTACTTGCCTAACATTGCTGTAGTGAGATAGTACCCATTAGAAACAGCTATTTTGCAGGTAATAGTCAAATACGTGTGACAAAATTTTAATAAATATAATGTCAGGCACATGGTAGATTTTCAACACGTTAGTTTTCTTGCTTTCATCATATAACTTAATATCATTAAGAATATATCAACAGAATCTCATAGTAAGTATATCTATCATCTAATAGATTAAAGAGAACACGAGTGTATGTGTTTGAATGTCTGTTTATGTACAAATTTTTATTAGTTGTTAATTCTGGATAGTAGAAGAAGAAATGAATTTATTACAAAGATATTCTACATTCAGATGAATCAGTGGGAGATCTACAGAACTAAATAGATCCTATCTATGGCGTCAGTCTCAACTAACAAGACTGTACAGATTGTTCTGATAAACTGTCCATGGGTATGAACACAGGTGTCAGGTTTTCTCTGCTGACACTGCTGCATATGAAATGTGACAAATTCACTGTCCCCATTGTCCACAAACAAGTGAGATCTATAGTTCCATTTTTCTGGTTTTAACTTTCATCTAAAAGTCAGCACCTATGTCACACAATTGAAGAAATGAGATTGTGTGAGTCTATTAAAGAAAGTCTGAGGATGTAGGAATCTTATATGTGAAGTATTTATTATAGACAAGCGTCTCTTATCCCAGTAGGATCTGCAGAGTAAATTATAACCAAATACACAAAGGAGACTCAGAGCATGCACCACCACATTCACCACTCTGTTGTAGAGGTGATGTCCTTATATCACCACATGCGTGGATAAAACACAGTAGGTATTTAGTTTATTAAAAGGAAATATAAAGAACATGAGGAATAATAAAATCAATAAGGTAAAACTCATTTTCTTTTCTTCTTTGATACTTTATTTTTTAATTTATTTATTTTTTGTATTTTAGGGAAGGGTCTACAGGGTATTCAGGGTCTCACTACTAGATCAGACTCATAGTGATTTGCCTGTTCACAGCCTCCTAAGAGCTGGAATTACAGGCGTGTGCCACCATGCCCAGCCTCAATTGCTGTCTCAGTGTACCCCAGGGGTGGAGCCAGCACATCAGGCCTGTGAATAGAACCCCAGGCCCCTGCACCTGCTTGCAGGAGCTTTAATTCACTGAGCTACTTGGCCAGCCCTCTTCTTTTATACTTTAAATAAGGCTCATAATTTCGAAGCCATGCCAAATTTCACAATAGGCCCTGAAAAATGGACTCTTACCATGATGAACAGCTTGGTTATGCTTAACCTAATTGTGGGCTGCTACATAAAATTGGATTGTTGAGATATATATATTGAAAAATACAAGTGTTTTATTTTATTAAATAATTGTGGTTAATGTGTTAGAAATATTATTCCCTAGCCTGTGAAGCAATGATTTCATATTTGAATTCAGTTGTCAGAGACATAAGGCTAGAGTTAAATCTGTGTAATATAATTCACTTGGGATTAAAAGTCATAAATAAATAGATATGGGGAAATGTTTTGGACAAAGACTCTAAAAGACTCATGAATTAACGTAGTGTCTTCCTCATACTCTCTGATCATTACTATTTAGCATAAATTTGTCAAGGAATTACGGAAGAACATGGTAAGCATACTGTAGTAGCTGAGGATATATTATATGTCTAAAAGATGAAAGTAAAATATCAAATTTCCACTTAAAAGGGTGAAAAGTGAAGAAATCCTCCTTTCAAACAAACGCCATTGAATTTCTAGCATGTGGAGCTAATCAAGATTCTATTTTTTCCTAAATTGTCATTTGTGTTTCTATGCCACTTCAGATATAATTGCCAATAATTGCCAGTACTGTTTTTTACTTCTTTCTAACTCTATCTATCTATCTATCTATCTATCTATCTATCTATCTATCTATCTATTTATCTATCTATGTTGGTCTCATTACTCTGCCATATCCTTTCTTTGGCCTCTCCTTCCATATGCTCGTCTCTCCCCTGCCTGTGATTTTCTATTTCTGTCTCCCTTAACAACCACAAGAAAGGATGATACTGCTCTGCCTGCTGTGCACTAAAAGCAATAAGGAAATGGTATCCATCATGTTTATCTCTTGGCACCATCCTTCCTCATAATATATTGTGTGTTACTGATTTTCAGGTGAATAAAATGCCCTTGCCACCTGACTCTGGATATATGGTTATAATTATCCTTTCATATCTGCTTTTCACTGATTTTTAGAACTTTCATGCTATAGTACCAGTAAAAATGAGAGAAAATGTAATGCGTCGTTTCGCTTCTTGTCTTTCAAAGGACAGGAGGTGAGAAAATTTATCTACTGTCCCATAGGCCCATTAGTTAAAGAGTGTCCTCGCAATTGTTAGTTCCTCTTCCTCTCTGTACATTTTCATGGCCTAGGAGAGAAACAAACCTTGGGGGATAGCAAAATAAACAGATTCAGTGTTTTGCTTGATGTAAGATGCCATCTGCACAAGCTGTGTCTGCACCCACATGAAGCTGCCTACCACACAAGCATCTAAACTCAGAGGCAGGCCAGGTGGAGGTCAAATACCAATGCCACTGCAGCTTTTGATAGGCAGCCAATATAGACTTTCCCTGACAATATGCATTCAGCCAAGGGCTGATTTTTGTCAACTTTTGCTCTGCTAGCTAACTAGCTTTGGAGGTGCAGTTGTATTACAAGCTTGGCGCAATGTTGAGTTTAGAAACAGTTATCATCTTTTAGGAGTTTTCAAATCCTAGAAAAATAAAAATTCAATCCAAGAAAAATAGCACCCATAGTTATGGATTTGTAATATTTTCTATGAGCTATCTAAAAGAGTTTCATTTTTTCTTACTTACACGGTAAAGAACAAAGGTACTCTATCGTTACCAGTATTACAGTTCATGCAGGGAGGGATGAGAGAGTGGGGAACACTGTGGTATAAAGTAGAATTCTGGGTGTCTGAGTCAACACCATCATATTTGATCCAAACCCTAACTTGTTACACTATATTCTCAGGACTTAAGTGCCTTCAGGAGCAAGCTAGGTGAGGAGAGCCAGGCAGACACAATGCCCAACTGGCCAGTACACGGCCCTTTACTAGAAGGCAGCAACTACTTAATATCCCAGGTGAATTTAAAGGCCCAAGGATCATCCAATGATTTTTTTAATGTAAAACAGTAACCAGAATATTTATCTAAAAATTTCCAATATTTAATGAATAGAGGGATTTGTTCTAATGATGTTTGTAAATAGGATATCATGTCCGCATCTTGTACAGCAATTAACCACTAGGAAGAATGTATGCAATGTGTTAATTATTGAAACTGTCCTACC
>NW_004524834.1:2259792-2266965 GCF_000260255.1 Octodon degus | reverse complement strand
ATATATATCACTTTTTGTATGTTTTGGGTCTCCTATTTTACCTATTGTTCTATTAATTTTTTGACTTGTTCTCATGTAGCTTATGAACTTGCAGAAACTTCTGGGAGGAAAAACCACTTTTCCATGCATTTACATATTCCAGTTGTTATTTTTCCCAATCTCCAAATATATGCATTATTAAAATAATATAACATAGTTCTACTTCTAGTCAATTATATGCAAGGCTGTTCTATGAAAAAAATGTTTAAAACATTTCAGTTCAATATTTGATATTATGAAAAGAAACTGATAGAACACATATTTTATAAAACCTATCCTCAATTTTTATATTTTCTTTATTTTAAAGAGAAAAAACAGAAGGAACAAAGACAATAACGAAGCAACATAGAACAGTAAAAATGGTATAGGATTTCAAAACAACAATAGAAAATTGATAATGGTCATTATATTACATATGGTTATTGCAAAATTTGTTACTCAGATTACCAGATATGGGCATGAAAGATTGATCAAACAACTGAACTAAGATAATTGTAGTTAACTCTTCCTATCTAACTTTAATTTTTTCTTGTCCTTTTTACTTTTTAATTTATTCAAAAGAGATCATAGAAATAGTAAATAAAACATTAGAAGCAATATACATTTTAAAAAATAAGATGAAAAGTATTCAACAGTGATTGTTATATTTCACATTGCTGTCTTCAATGTAGCTGCCCCAATTATAGAGATAAGCATACAAAATTGGTCAAAGTAAAAACTTTAAACATTAACTGCTGTGCTCTCTTTGGCAGCACATATATTAAAATTGGAACAATAAAGAGAAGATTAGCATGGCCCCTGTGCAAGGATGACATGCAAATCTGTGAAACATATATTTTTAGATGCTGCACTAAATACAAAAACAAACAAACAAAAAAAACCCATTAACTACTACCTTCAAAATCTCCAAAAACCACTAGGAATTAGTAGTACAATTATCTTAGCTATCCTGTGCATATACTGCCAGGATTTCACCTTTTCCTTTTTTCCTATCTTTTCTTCTTTCCCTCATCTCAATTGTTCATTTCTCATGCTTAGTTTCTTTCAGTTTCAGCATACCTATTATGCATTATGGATTTTATTTATTTTTTCAGGTTCTTACACTAAGGATACAATACAATGTTTACACATGTGGGCTGATTTATTTCACTTATGAATATAGCCTCTAGTTGTATCCATTTACCTATAAAATCCTCAAGGTTATCTTTCTTAACAGCCAAGTAATGTTCCATTGTATAAAAATACCACACATAGTTTTTATCAGTTCCTCAGGTGATAGACATTTTGGTTGTTTCCAAGATTTGGCTCTGAAAAATTGTGCTGCTATAATTATAGGTGTACATATATCACTGTGGTATGATGTTTCTGAATTCTTATTTTTAAATTACAATTTATTATTGGATTTAGCAACAGAGATAATTTTAATTTCTGATATAATTTCATTCCAATAAAGTTGCTGACTTATTATTTGTGTATAATCTTTAAAAGGGTATTTTAAAAAAACCTTTGAAGAAGTAATACATCAATAATTCATCAGTTAAGAGCCTGCGTCATCATATGGAAAATCACATTTATTTCAGTCTGCTGCTATTTCCTATAGTTTGAGGGACCTTTCAGACTGTAAAATTCAAATATATAATTTATTTTGTTTGATACAGAGTCATGCTATGCAGTTTAGACTCATAGTGATCCTCCTGTCTTGTCTTCCACAGCAGTGGGATTATAGGCATGAGCCACTATGTCCGGTTTTGGATCTGGCATGGCATGTGGTACCAGACATTGAACTTGGGTCCTTGCACTTACCAGACAGGCACTTGGACTGCCTAGCTCTCTCCTCAGCCAACAGATTCAAATAATTGACTCTACAGATTGTAAATTTGTTAATATAGAAGTATTATTTTTGTCTTGATGAAAATCAACTGTAAAAAGTATTAAACTCCCATTAACATTGTGTAACATTTAATGAATTGTTTTCCTTCAAATATATACTAAAGTATCATAATTATACTTTATTCTCATTTTCAATAAATTTTTGGTCTGAATTTGATTGTCCAATACAGCCATTTAAGAAGTGATTTTTATTTATTCCAAACTTCCCATTTTTATTCCTATTTCTGAGTTACTGGCTACTCTGTGGCAGGAGAGGTCAGTTTTCTTCCTTGCAGTGATTTTCCTTGGCCAATAAACAACTCACTATAAAGCTCCTAGGGACTGAACCCACTTTATCTTTAAAAATCTTCCTGTAAATTATTGAAATATTGATGCAAAGAGAAGAAGCTACTGAAGTGAACTTCACACATAATGAAGTTATAATACTGAAGTTACTTTTCAAAAAATCCACTAAAAACACTTTATTTTTGAGGGAGAATGTTGCATGCCTTACATACGTCTCTGAGGTATGCCTTCATTAGTATTCCTATGAGTAGACTACCCACATACTGTTTTAATGTTTTTGCAGCCTCGTTCTTTATGTTAGAAGAAGGTAGTAGCAGAGACTCCTTATATGCATTTTCAGCTGCATAAAATCTGTTTAGACAGTTTTATTGAAATTGGCTGAGAGCTTTCACTTGTTCAGTGGACTTCTGAATTACTACTGTTTGATCCAGTCCTTATGTAAACGGATTCAGTGTTTTCTCCACTATGTCATCTTTTTGCTGTTTAAAGTATGCATAGCTTACCCACTTAAATAATCTGAAACTCATTTCCTTTCCCCAACAATAGCCAAATAGATCTATTAAAACTTTACAAGTGCAGAAAGGAACAATCTAGCCTTAGCTGGAGTTTAGAAATGTTCTGTTTTCAGCACTGATTTAAACTTTCCACACTATATCTCATTTACCTTATATGCTGCTGGCAAACAAAGAAATATTGAAGAAAACTTCATGTGTTTCATTTATGTTACAGTGCTTTCTGTGTCCGACACTGAATACTTTCCAGAATGTTAAATCTGCCTGACATCAGGCAGCTCATGCCTTGATGATTAATTACAAGTCTAATAGAAAAGATAAACAATCCCTTGCAACTGTGGTACAGTAAGCGTATATTTCCTTAAGCATAGAGAAATTACTAAATCCAATTCATCACAGGTGTATAAGTTTATGTTGTAAGTATCTCCTATGAATCATATGAAGTTATTATGTTCATTCTACAGTACCAATGAGTGTTTATGGAAATAACTGTAGACTATACAATTTTGATTGCACAAAAAGAAAAATAGTTATTTGGAGTGCAATTTGGACTGCAATATTTCTTTTCCATTGCCTCTCATTTGGCAGCTTATTGTACTCAGATACTATCATCAATATGCCATGCATAAACTCACATTCATCACTGGTACTTAGGCTTATTAACTAAACAGCAATTATATTGTCACAGTAAGATTATGGGAAAGCACACAACTCTGTGCTGTAGTGTGTCTTCCTTTACACAACAATGTGTTTTTTGTTGTTGACATCAAATCATAATGTAAACAGTCTAAAACCAAACAAGACGTCATTGATAGCTAAGGAAATATTTCATGAAGGTGCCCATTCATAGATAACCACCTACAAATTTTAGCAGCTCAGTATTTTCTAACACAAAGTTTATATCACACAAATCACTTTGAAGATTTAAAGTCATATACAATTTTACAAATGATGTTCTGATATTAAAGCCTAATACTTATGCAAAATCCCAAAGAAGATTACTTGAACTCAACTCAGTACTAAGAAATAATTGCAGTGCCCACTAAAATAGTATGTGATCTCCTTCAGAGGAATTGGTACTTGGGTCCAATGCTGGGGGACCCTCATTTTCTTGGGAGAACTGTTTCCAGACAGGACACAACCTCTGTGATTCCAGGTCTGCCCCCACTATTGCAAAGATAAGCAACATTTTTAACATCCCGTCATAACCACTTCAAGTTCGTGGAGCACATGATGGTCTTTTGTTATTGGCAATTATTCCCTTTATTTTATTTTTATTTTTCAAATTAATTTTGTTGAGAAACAAATAGCAATAAGACAGTTTCAAAATCGATTAGTAGGACAGTTTCAATAATTAATACATGGCATATTGTTGTCTTAGTAGTGGTTGTTCACAGTACAAGATGCAAACTTGATATCCTGTCCAAAAGCTATTAGTACAAATCTTTCTTCTCACTGAATTAAGAGAAAGTAGCTGTATTCTCTTGACAATTCTCAGTATCTATAACAAGGAGAAGCTTGTTCTATTTTTTCTTCACCTAGGAGAGAAGGGGAATGTCTGAACCCACCATTCACGTGGTAAGTTTGGTGGGCAGGTCTTCGGAGTCCATGACTGAAGTTCTGTGATAGCCTGCAATACCTCAGTGAGTTCACTAAAACAGAATGTTTATGGCTCACAGACTGGTAGTATCAAGATCACCTGCATTTTCCTTTACTTTGTTTTTCAAGGATAGCAGAGAAAGTGAGAGGCTGGAAGTAACTTATAAGGACTGGAAAACTAGTCAAAAAACCTATCCTTCTAATCAGATAGAAATCACAATAAGAAGTACTTGAAAATATGTTGACCTAGAGAAAGACATACCTTTACTGATGAGTTTTTTTTAAAAAGCAACTATAGACAGCTATGCTATACCTGTATATAATAGGGTATGCCATTTGAAGTAATGAAAATCTCATTAATATGTTTGTCTAAATTAACCGGGTGGATTGCCATAATTGTAATTGTACTCTAATTTGTATATATTAAGAGATACATAATAGCTTTGTGAAACAATAAGGTGTAAATCCACTTGGAGCAGAAACCAGGCCTTGCCAATATACAAACCTCATGCTTTGTGTTCAGGCTTCAGGCCACGATTTCATCTGAGTCTGAATGATCTGATGGACCTTATCCTGCACCAGTCTTGCTTGGTGTAAATTGGAATCATCACTTTTGTCCTGTGATTTCTCAGAGGTTATAAGAATCTAAGCTCAGACTTTAAAAATAATCATAGACATCTTTAAAGGAATAAAACAGTTATATATAAAATTTCTCTTTTGTATTTAAAAATTAAAATGCAAGCTTGCACCTTATTTTTAGAAACATACCACTACTGTGTGGGCTGGACATTGAGTTGACATTCTCAATATTAGCAAGAAGTGATTCATTCTCTATGTGTGATGTTATAGTTCTCAGTCTATTTACTCTGTTATGGCTGCAAAAATCCTGATTTTTCCTCACTTTTAAATATGGAGAATCATATACATGAAAAATAAAATTATCAATTTTTAGAAGATAGTAAGAATATTGAGATGATATTTTTACTTTTTTAAATTATGTTTTTATTTATCTATGTATTTATTTGGTATAGGGTCTCCCTATACAGCTTGGACTGGTAGTCAGCTTCCTCTCTTAGCTTCCCCCAGCACTTAGATTAAGGCATGTGCCATTATGCCTGGTTTTGGTAGCCCAGAGTGCAGGCGCTAGCCGGGCATGCATCACTGGAGATTGTAACTGGGTCCCTGTGCTTGCCAAGTAGGCACTTAGTCTGCTGAGATATCTCCCAGCTAAAGTATATATTGTGCATCATCACTTTTTCTTGAGTTTTAGACTGATTTATCTCTCACCTTTCAAGTAATAGAATTTATTTAATTTGTATTTAAATAATGTATTTGAAATAAGACTTTAAAAAGAGAAACAAATCTAGAGTGCTTGTGTGGTTAAAGATTGTATTGTATTCCCAAATGAGTGTAGCTCTACCTTATTGTTTATGAAGATAATTGTATTCATAAATCTAATGAGATGAATTTTAATTTTCTTATCTATTTCTTTTCTTGAGAATAACATGTAAGAGTGTTTCTTAAGAATACAAAAAAATGGGAGCTTGTGGGTTAGCTCAGTTGTTTAAGCACTTGCTCTGGCAAACTCAGTAAGGAGCAGGGGACCGCAGTTCGATCCCCAGCTCCACATGCTTTACCAGACCCTCCTACCCATAAGGCAGCCTGACCCAGTAAAAATATAAATAAATGAATATATAAAAGTTAAAAAAATAACTACAGCAACAAAAACCTTCTCAGTGGGCTGTCCTGGATAGCTCAGTTGCTTAAAAGCGCTGCTTGGGCAAGTGCAGTCAGGCGCAAAGGACTGTCATTGGATTCCCAGATCCAGAAGCTGCAGCAGACCTGTCCTTAAAGCAGCCTGAAGTAGCCACAAGGAAAAAAGAAAAAGAAAAAGTCCTTCTCAAATTTTGGGCCAGCCAGATAGCTCAGTGGATTAAAATGCCTGCTTAGGCAGACGCAGTGGCCAGGGATTCCATCTCTGGGCTTACCGTGCCAGCTCAGCCATGGGACATGCAGAGATAGGATTGAGACTGGGTGTGGTGGTTCACACTTGTAATCCTAGCGCTTGGGAGGCTGAACCCAGGTGGACCACTAAGAGTCTGATCTATGTAGTGAGTCCGAGCTGCATGGTGACACCCTGTACCAAATACATTAAGGAAACAAATAGATAAATAAATACATAATAAATGTCATTCTAGCTCTGACTGATCTACTATATTGTCTTTCTGGAGTGTGGCCCTGAGAGAATAGAAGAATGCAGACACAATTTATCCAACATAAGAAAAATCAAGAGTGGACAGATGAGGGGCAGGACTTGAGAGAAGCAGAGAGGAACCCAAGAACTGGCATTTGAAATATTATAACTGAGGGACAATCTTAAGGTAAGTGTGTCTCCCCAGAATATGTTGAAGTGAAAATGACACCCCACCTGTAAATATGGGCTTCATTTGAAATAAGATCTACACATATAACCAATTTAAAATGAGGTCATCAGTATGACCCCCCTTTGCAGAAAGGGGAAATGTGAGCACTGACAGACAGCACATTGAGAATGCCACACAGAAGGGAAGATGGACAGTGGGTGCTGCACCTGTAAAGAAAGGAATAACAAAAATTGAAGAAAAACTACACCGAGCTAGTAAACAGGTGTGAAGCAAATTTTTCCCTTACATAAGGTTCTTAGAAGGGCTAACTTGGCCAATGCCTTGACTCAGGCATTCAGCCTTCAGATTGACAAGAACATAGATACTTCATGTTTAAAGCACTCGGAATATTTTGTTATGGCAGCCTAGATAATTTATACAAGCACCTAAATTCAACAAATGGAGTGCATTAAATGTACCGGTTG
>NW_004524834.1:2248179-2252752 GCF_000260255.1 Octodon degus | reverse complement strand
AAATAGGATATCATGTCCGCATCTTGTACAGCAATTAACCACTAGGAAGAATGTATGCAATGTGTTAATTATTGAAACTGTCCTACCAATTTGTTTTGAAACTGTCTCATTGCTATTTATTTCTCAATAAAATTATGGAAAAAAACTAACTATAAAAAATTTTAAAAATAAACATAGGTATGCATAAAAAATAAAAAAATAAAAATTTCCAATTTCAAATATTAAAATGTTTTTAGACCTTAAAGTTTTCATTTTTTTAAAATGTTGGCAAATAATTTTAATTGTTTAAAATGTGAGAAGGAAACAGATGCACAGGCCAGATTTTTAATTTCTGAGTACAAATATATTGATTCCTTACTTATATGAGAGGTGATTTGGATTTCTGTTTTTGCTTTTTGTGTAGGTGTAGTGAAAAATATCAAAATTTCAATCCAGTTCCCTAAATAGATATGTCCTTACTTGTTATCACTGAAAGTTATAAGTGAAAGCCATCATAGGGCAAGGAAGATGCACAAAGTCTTTCACTTCATCATCCCTTTAGGGCTTTGTCATCATCTAAAGAGCCAGTTTTTGTAATTCTATGAAAATAAAAACCAAGAATATTATTTTTGTGAACATATATTATGATTAAGATTACAAAAGAAGTGATTTACTAAGTAGCTTGTTTTAAACTTAAGTCGACTAAAGAATATTCATATTCAAGATAAAACTTTTCACTCAGGTAAACAAATCCAGCATGTATATGTATATTTCCATTTGAATTTATGATTTAGATAAGGGTTTATATCAAAACTTCAAGGGCAGGCCTGATAGCTCAGCAGACTAAAGCACCTACTTAGGCAGAGCACAGTGGCTGGGGCTTGATCCCCCACAGTGCCTTGCAGGCCCCATCTGCAGGGTGCATTGAGGCTGGAAGTGATGGCGTATGATTGTAATTCCAGTACATGGGAGGCTGAAAACAGGAGAACCACTACAAGGCTGATCTATGTAGTGAGGCCCTGTAGACCCTGTAGAAAGCAGAAAGGTATAAAAATGAGGCATAATGGGTAAAGCCATGTTTTTATGGTGGGCTCTAAGTCAACAACTTCTGACATTGCCAGTCCTGCGGATGACCACTACTATTATGGATGACGATGGAATACCTTTCTCTGACAAAACTAAACAAAAAAGAGGATATGAGTGAATGACTATTTTGTGTCAGTATATTCAAAATATTTAGGATAGATATACAATTACGTTCTCTTAATTCAATGAATAAGAAGATTTGTTCTAATAATGGTTGTGGACGGGATGTCATGTCTGCAGCTTGTACGATGAATATCCACAGAGACAACAATGTGCAATGTATTTATTATTGAAACTGGCCTACCTGATTGGATTTGAAGCTGTCTCATTGCTATTTGTTTCTCAATAAAATTATTTTTAAAAAAACCAAACATTTCAGCCTCTGACCAACTGAACAGTATTGTCATATGGTCCATGTAAATTTCTATCCGTTTAAAAATTGTTATAATTCCTTAATCACTTACAGAATCTCTATTTTAATGGCACAGCACTAAACATATCCAATATGTTTCTCTGTAGTAATACTCAAGGTAATAACCATATGCTTTTATTAGAAAACAATACTGCTTATCTTCTGACAGAATTTAATATTAGTAGCTAATAATGAACTAGGTAAAAGGAAAAATTTGATAGTAAGAATGCAACCACAACAAATTCAAAAATAGTCATAGCATGCTCACTTTGACAGCATATATACTAAAATTGGACCAATACAGAGAAGATTAGCATGGCCCCTGTGCAAGGATGGCATGCAAATTTGTGAAGCAGCTCACATTTTTACGACTTCTCCAAATACAGCTTCTCTAACTGCAATGAAACATCCATCTCTGACGAAACAAAACAAAAAGGGAGATATAAATAAAGGAGTATTTTATTGTGAAAAAATTATGTATACACAATGCTACTTTCTCTTAGTTTATTGAGAAGAAAATTTGAACTAATATTATTTGGACAAGACATCATGTCTGCATCTTGTCCTCTGAATAACTACTATGAATGCAACAATGTGCAGTGTATTTTTGTAACTGTCCTACTAACCTGTTTTGAAACTGTTTCATTGCTATTCTATCTTTTTTCTCATTAAAATGAATTTTAAGAAGTCTTAGCCATAGTGCTTAAATCTCATCTAACTCACTATTGCACACTTGACTCTGAATCACATTATATAGAAGTATGTGCACTATCATGAACATAATTAGAAAATCTATTGACTATAGAGCACATAATACATTTCTCAGGAGGTTTTGTTGTGCACAATAACTGACAAAGAGAAGATCTTATTGATTTCAGAACAACAATGTAGCTCTTTCTGAAATCTAAAAGCTGTGCAAAGAATGATGCATAGAGTAACTTCTAAGTTGTCAAATTATTAAGATACATGTAGAAAACAAAATGTCATGTCTTCTTCCAATCTTCCATTTTATTTCAATATATTATCTATTATGCAACTTCTTCTAATCTATTTGTCTTATTGTTAGACAAATCTTAATATATTTGTAGTGAATATATACACATATAAAAATTTTCCAATGTAATCTTTATTAAACACTTCCTGAGCCACTTTTCATTTCTTACAGCTGCTACCTTTAGAATTAATGTCCAAATAGCTAGACATGTAGTATAGTAGTTATTATTAGTAATTAAAATTGTAAGGATATTACCTTCAAATATAGTTAATTTTACTCTTCATTTGTAGAAGCTAAATTTTCCCTTTTAAAAACTGAAAATTCAAAGTTGCTCAACTTGTCCCCATTTTTCTTTAGCTTTTTATCACTACCACTGCTCTATGTATTTAGTACATGATGTCACTATGCACTTCAGACTTATAGTGATCCTCTTGCTTCAGCCTTCACAGTGCTGCGGGTCTCAGTCTCAGGGGTAGGCTTAGGGTGGCATGTATTGCTGGGGATTGAACCCCAGTGCCTGTGCTTGCCTAAGCAGGTGCTTAGCCCACTGAGCTATTTCTTCAGCTCTACTACTGCTGTTCTAATTGTTCTTGAACTTGACCCTGTAGTGGAATGCCCTAGCAACTTTAAAGAATAGAAACATTTGGCTTATTACCTAAGAGTGTGATTTGCTTAGCTGGGGTAAGATTGGGCTTCATTGCATGCTTTTTTTAATTTCTAAAGAGCAAAAAACAGTAGAAAAATTAGAAATGATACAAAATTTTATTAAAGATGGTAAGAGGAATTTGACAATGATAGTTATATTGCATAATGTTATCTTAGTTGTTTAGGTTACCAAATATAAACCTGCAAAATTCATTTTAAAATATTATAAAAAATTAAAAATAAGAAAAAAATTAAGTGTTAATTGTTCCTTTCAATAGACAAGCAGAAATCAGCAGTACAATTATGCAAACTATCCGGCATATATACATGAACATATCTTTTTCCCTTCTTTCTTTTGTGCCTTTCCTCATCACAGTTTTTTTTTTTCTTTTCATTGAACGGATTCTTCCCTGTCACAGTATCTATTGTAACTTTCAGATTTTATTTACACTTTCGAGTTCTCACACTAGTGAGACAATATCATGTTTCACATATGAGCCTGATTTATTTCACTTAGCAATACAGTCTCCATTTACCTATGAAGACCTTGAATTTATCTCGGTTTATACTTGAGTATATATATTCATGTATATAGGTAGGATATTTTAGATAATTGTACTAATGATTTCTGCTTATCTATTGAAAGGAACAGTTAACACTTAATTTTTTTCTTATTTTTAATTTTTATAATATTTTAAAATGAATTTTGCAGGTTTATAATTGGTAACCTAAACAACTAAGATAACATTATGCAAGTAGCTGTGTACAGTATTTCCACTGTATAGAAAGACAGCATCTTTTTAACCATTCCTTAGGTGATGGCCATTGGGTTGTTTCCAAGATTTAGCTATGACAAATTCTGCTGCTACAAACACGGATGCACATAAGTTGGTATAATGCTTTCAGCTTTTCTAGAAAAATACCCAAAAGGGGAATAGCTGTGTTGAAAGAGACCACCAATCCTAGCTCTTTTAGGAATATACTCACTGATTTCCATAGTGGTTGTACCAATGTGCATTCCCACCAACAGTAGCAAAGGTTTCTTTTTCCCCACAGTCTCTCCAACTTTGTTATTGGTTGACTTCTTGATGAGAACCATTCTTTATAGTGTAAGAAGGAATCATAGGATTGTTTCAATTTGCATCTCTTGAGGGATCAGTGACGTTGAACTTTTTTCATATATTTATTTGTGATTTATATTCTTTCATTTGTGAAGTGTGCATTCACCTCAGATGCCCATTTTTAGGTTTGTTCTTTCAATTTTTTAAATTAATTTTATTGAGAAAGAAATATCAGTGATACAGTTTCAAAACAGCTAAATGTGACAGTTACAATAATTAATACATTGCATATTATTGTCCTCATAGCAGTTATTCATAGTACAAGATGCAGACAGGATATCTTGTCTAAACACTATTAGTACAAATCTTCTCATTTAACTAAGAGAAAGTAGCTGT
>NW_004524834.1:2244883-2248079 GCF_000260255.1 Octodon degus | reverse complement strand
CCATTGCCATTCAAATATTGTAGGTGCACAAATTCAGCAAAATAACCCAATATAGTATCCAATATAATCCAGTAGTCCATAATAGTAATGAGTTATCTGCAGAACTGGCAATGTCCGAAGTTGTTGACTTGAGCCTTTAACAGTTCAGTATATTAATATGGCTTTACTTTTTATACCTCATATTTATACTTTTTTGTTGGATGGTTAAGACCAAAATAAAGCAAGACATAAGAAAAGAATGTATCTTTTGTATCTGATAATGTAATCAAATCTCCTCAGGATTTATCCTGAAACCCTGTAGAGTAGTTTGTAAAGCTTTAGTCTGTGTCAGCCATCTGGATGATTCAAGGCCATTGCTTGACCAATTTGCTCTCTGGAAAAGCTTGAGAGAATGTTTTCTCTCTAGATGACTCATCCTAGGCACGCTCTACATTTTCGATCACTTTCCTCTGTGGCCCCCTTACCTCCTTAAACAGAAAATTCTGGACATGACTGAGTTCCAGGATGTTACATGTGTCTTTGAATTTTGGAGGGCTATAAATCACCAACAGAGTAAGATGAAAACCCACCAATTGGGAAAATAATTATTGCTGACTCTCCCTTAGATAAAGGACTTCTCTCTAAAATATAGAGTTTAAAAACATATATCTGCAACATTTTTAAGAATCTAAGAAAATTCCAGAGACTCCAGTTGCAGACAAGTTTGTGAACATCTGTGTTAGTGCAATGTTTTGGTTCCGTAAGTGGATATTTTTGGCTATTTTCTTTCTTGTTCAGTGCCTATATAGCATAAAATGTAAATTAAGCAAAGTCATTTTTAAGAGTCATTTTAAGAGTCATTTATCAAAGTCATTTTTAAATAGTGGTAAATATTTATAATCATATATTTTCCTGAAGGATCATTACTAAAGGAGTTTCCTGAAAGTAAAATTAAAAAGAAAATACCTAAAGAGCAGTCATTCACATGTAAGTGGTGTGATTCTTAGTATGTTTCCAAAGGGATTTTGTATGCTCCAATAAATTGAGGGCCATAAGGCTGTCTTCCCCCAAAATGAAGTCTGCATCTCAGCCACACTAGTGTTAGCATGATTTTCTTGGACCAGCTAAGCATGGTGTTCTACAAAAATGTAGAGAATTGTTTTCTGTAGATGTACAGCATGTATAAGACCATTTTTCTGAATAACATTTAATTTACACAGCTGTATACAGAGAGGATAGTAATTGCTCTGGAACTCATTGTACAGGAATAACATCACAGCACTCCTATATAGGAGACAAAATGTTGAAAGAAACAGCTTCATGTACATTGTGAGTAATTGAATATTTTATTATATACCTAAGTTACCTGATAAAAATACAATTCTTTTGCTATCACTACTTCAATGTGGGAATAATAAGTTCTTGTGAGTGTCATGCTACAGTTTTCTCTTTTTATTCCACATAACTTGAAACTCAGTAAGGACACAGCTGCTAACAAAAGAAGTACTTGATATTTATTCATCATCTGCACAATTTCATTGCCTCTTGAACCAGATAAATTATGAAGGATATTTTAACAACTTATACTTCAAATGAGTAATCAGGATGCTTGCAGTTCAGCACAAAAATTGCTACTTGCATGGAACAGCCTTTCAAAGTAACTACTACTAGACCCAAACTTTAAAATGTAGGAAGCATATGCACATTTATTTACACATTTTAAATTTGGAAAAAAGCATTGAGAAGAATAGTGTTATTTTACTGCTATATTTGATACTGACTTTCTTACCAGATTGACATATACTCTGTGATTTTTCAAAGGACCTACTTTTGAGAAGTTTTCATTCATTTATAAATGTAAATTTTAGTTCATTATTTCAAATTGTGCATTACTTACAGAAATTACATAATGATATGTTAATAAATCATTAGCATATTTTAAATTGTGATAAATATATACAATCATATACTCTAAAATATGAATCACATGAGTAAAAGCTTAAAAGGGACCTGAAGGATCATGTAATCCATACCTTTACACATTAATATATTTAAGTATTAATGCAACAGTACTTATAGATCGCCTATTGATAAAGGTGGATATAGCAACAGAGGCATAGAGAAATGAGATGCTTCAACCAAAGCAAAGTTAGAAAAACTGTTACTGTAATTGGACTCTAATGAAAGGATCTGATCAACTCCTGAGTTTGCAAATGCTTTTTTAAATGCAAATACAAGTTTAAAGTCCTACCTGCCATCAATTCAATACCAGCATCTGTATTTGCAATCAGATCATTTAACATTTTATTATGAAAATTAATGCATATGGAAAACCTGAAATAGTTTTACAGTGACTATTGCTACACCCACCACCTAGATTTTTCCATTAACATTTTACTAGATTGCTTTATCACATATCTAACCATCCATCACATCTTTATTAATCTATTACTCAATATTATTTTAACTACAGTTTAAATTATATGCATTAGAGTATATCATCCAAAATTCTTCTGAACATGTATTACAGAATCTAACATTTCTTATCCAGAATGAGATACATAAAACTTAAAAGTATAGTGACGAGTTTTAATAAGTACTTTCATGTGTGTATCATTTCTGTGAAGACACCGTATCTCATCAATGTTTTAGAGCAGAAATAGTAATCTATGAATAACAGTCCAAACCTGGCATTCCAATAACTTAAGAAGAAATGTAACTGAAACAGAGGCACACATTTACTTTCATGTTTTCTATAGCAGCTTTTAGGTTAAAATGATAGCACTGAGTATGTGCACCAGGGTTTATCAAGCAGAGCGCCTAATACTGTATAATAAGTCCCTTTCCAACGGAAGTGTGCTGCATGGAGCTCTCCAAAATCTTTTAGTTTTGCTTTCCAATCCTCCAGCTCAAGGATTTCAGGTAAAAAGAATCATAATGTATGTCCTCATTGTAAAATGTTTGCATCACTCATTTTAGTGCTTTGGAGATGTATTTACTTTGTTGAATATTTCTGTAGTTTCTCTTTACTGTTGAGTACTGTTCCAATTTGTGAATGTACTCCAGTTTCCTTTTCTCTCATGAATAACACCTGGTCTGCTTCCAATTTGGAGTCACTATAAAGAAAACTCCTATGAATAACCTTATACACAAGTGGGGGTAGACAACTAGTAGGTAAATTGTTAGATTATATTATGTTTTATGTTATACATATTTA
>NW_004524834.1:2238882-2244783 GCF_000260255.1 Octodon degus | reverse complement strand
TAATACAGGTTGTATATGTATAATTTTATATCATTTAAAATTTCATAAGAAATATCCAGGCTGACTCTCAAGGCAAGAATGGAATTTAAATTCCTACCATCTAGTTGGTCTGTGCCCTTGCACACATGGGCCGTGTCACGTTTTTGGTTCCTTGGGCATTCCAGTGAGCACAGATGCATCTTATGTAACATTAATATGCATTTCCATAAGCACTAGAGATAGTGAAGTATTTCTTCCTTGAAATCTGAAGTGATGTCCTGAAATAAAAGGAAATATTTTCTTTTCATATTCTATATATTTCATTTAAATCATTATTACTAAATGGTTTATATATCTTGGATTATAATAACTTTAATCAGAGTACACCATAAATATTTTGTCATGTAGATCAAATCAAAGATTGTATACAGAATTCATTAACAATTCATCTTTTTTCTAATTTATTCATTCATGAAACTAATTTTTACTGATATTTTTCTCCTTGAATTTCTTGTTGTTTTTGTTATTCTGGAATGTGAAACTATTTTAGCAAACAAAAAATGATCATACAATTAAAAATATTATTTATTTATATATTTTAGGACAGGGTGTACAGAGTGTACAGGGTCTCACTGCGTAGATTGGACTTGTAATGATTCTCCTGTTTACAGCCTTCCAAGTGCTGGGATTACAGGTGCGCGCACCACCACACCCAGTCTCAATCGCAGTCTCAGCATGCTCCAGGGATGGGGCCAGCACAGCAGGCCTGGGGATTGAACTCCTGGCCCCTGCATCTGTCTAAGCAGGTTCTTTAACCTGCTGAGCTACTTGGCTGGCCCTAAAAGTTTTATATTTTTGGAAAAGGTGTTTGACATCAAATTTTGTAACTATAGAAAGAGAGCAGTTATTATGAAATGTAAAATATAATATGAAGGAAACAAAGAGATAGGTTAAAGAAACGGGGTGACCCTATGCACAAGCATAGTCACTTTTGTTCTGCTTTCTTGCTCTCCATGATCTCCTCTTCTCTACTTCCCTTCCTGGGTAAATATAACTTTTATTTAGGATTCCCTCTTTGCCTCTCCAGGACTAAAGGCACCGTTGGATGCTGCAAAGTGTTTCCACCCCAGTGAATAGATGGCATGGATGTGATGGGGCTTCTGGCAGAACTTTTCCTTGCCCTCTATGAAAAGCTTTTGTTTGCAAGGTAAAGGCTTGTCACACACCTGCCTGTTCAAGAGGGCCAAGTGGGACCTCTGCCTTCCTGGAGGCCTGCGAAGTTAACAGTCAGATTTCCAGTTTCCATATCATCTGCCTTGCATGCAGACTTACAGATGGATGAACTGAAACTTTTTCAAGCATTTCAACAACACTGATAATATTGAACTGTACAGCAGACCTTGCTTTTCCATAGTAAAATATATTTTAAAGGTAGCAAACAAAACAAATAATGTAAAAAAGGACAAAATAAGCCTATTTTATAAAGATACTTATAGTTCAAAACAGAAATCTGAAGTGCACTGCATTATGTGCTCTGTCTAGTTCCAGTGTCTCTTAGATGTTTTTTTGGAAATAATAGAAAAAGTTTGCAGAAAATTGCCATTTTAAAGTTGTAGGCAGTTATTCTCTAAATAGACTTACATTCACTTTTGGGAAAGCAACCTGAGAACATTCTCCAGTTACACAGTTGTGTTCTTGGATAAAACAGTTAAATAATCTTCTTCCTAAACTCGAATGTCAAATACATGGTCTGATAGCAAACTGCTCTGGGAGCAACTGACCACAGCAGCAAACAGCTCTGTGGGAAGCTCCTGGGGAACAGGACTTAACACCTGGTTATTACAACCTGACTAAGGAAACCTGGGAAAATGCCAACAGTACACAGGGCATATTTGTTCAAACAGGTAGGTCAGAACACAGGTAAATTTTTTGTTGCAGAATCTAAAAGAAGGATATAATGATCCTTTCCTCAGAGGAAGTTGAAACATAGTTTTCTTGTTTAACTTATACTTTAATGTACTACTTGAAATCATGTTAAAACATGACTTCATATTTTTTTTCTTTTGTATGGATGCTTGAATCTAGAACCCCATACTGAGTAAGAACTTCAGCTCTTCTTTGATCTTCTTTTTTTTTTTAAAAAAAAGATGTATTTAGGGGCCGGGAGATGGCTCAGTAGAATAAGCATTTGCCTGGCAAGCACAAGGGCCTGAGTTAAATCCCCGGTTCCACCAAAAAAAAAATGTATTTAGTACAGGGTTTACAGGGTCTACAGGGTCTCAACATGTAGATCGGACTTGTAGTGACTTTCCTGTTTTCACCCTCCTAAGTGCTGGGATTACAGGTGAGTGCCACCACACCTAGTCTCAACACCATTTCACTACATGGCTAAGTTGACTAGAGTGGGCTGTACCTTGTGAAACTTTTTCCTCAGCCTCCCAGACTACTACCACTACTACAGGTTGTGCACCAACATGCTCAGATTGAATCTTCACTCTTTTGTTATATAGCTATAATTTCAGTGTTTCAAATAATACTGATAACATGAGAAAGAAGGGTATTTAATTATTTATGTTAATAAATGAATAGATCAACATTAATTTTAAAAAATGATTTAAAAAAGACTAAGAATTCTAAGACTAACAGAATTAGACTAATATGATACAGCCACAGTTATAATTCATAATTTTATTTTTATATTTTATTTTGAAGAGAAAAAAGCAAAAACAACAGATCAAAGACAAAAGGGTAGCTAGCAATTCATACATAGTTACAGATTTTTCAAAACAAAAATCACAAATTAACAGTGGTTGTAATATTACCTATTTTTATCATCAAATCTCTTGCCCAGATTAAGAGATACAGCTATGAAAGATTGGACAAATAATTGAATACTAATTGCTGCTGTCAATAAACCTTAATTTTTCTTGTCTGTTTTACTTTTAAAAAATTATTTTAAAGAGAGTATAACATAATTGATAAAACATTAGAAACGGTATACATTTAGAAGACCAAGATGAGAGATATTCAACCATGACTTTGCATTACATGTTGCTATCCTCAATGAAGTTTGTAGATTGCTGATGTCAGCATACAGTTAGGTAAAGTGAAAATTCTAAACATTAATGGATATTTTCAAATAACTTATGGAAATTATTAATATAATTATCACAACTGTCTTGTATGTATATTTGCATGATTTTTCCCTTCCTTTTTTCCTACTGTTTCCTCTTTCCCTTATCTTCATCATTTAATCTTCATGTTAAGTTACTTTCTGTTTTACTATAATTATTGTACCTTTCAGGTTTCAATTATTCTTTGAGGTTCTTACACTAGGAAGGCAAGATGATATTTATGCATGTGGGTTTGATTTATTTCACTTACGAGGATAGCCTTTGGATGCATCCACTTACCTATAAAGGCATCAAGGTTGTCTTGCTTTATAACTGAGTAATATTCCATTGTGTAGAAGTACCACATATTTTTCATCCATTTCTCAGGTTATGTGTCTCTTTTTATTGTTTCCAAGATTTGGCTATGACAAATTGTGCTGCTGTAAGCATGGGTGCAAAGATATCACTGGGGTATGATGTTTTCAGTTCTTCTGAAAAAAATACTCAGAAGTGTAATAACTAGGTTGAAAAGGATTTACAGTCCTAGTTTACTGAGGAGTCTTCACACTGATTTTCATACTAGTTGTACCAGGCTACATTTTCACCAACAGTGGAAATGTCTCCTTTTTCCCAGAGCCTCTAAAACATTGGTTGATTTATTTATGATAGTCATTCTTTCTGGGGTGAGACAGTATCACATTGTTGTTTTAATTCATTTCTCAAACGACCTGTGCTATGGAACAATTTTTCATGTATTTATTTGCCATTTTTATTTCCTCTTCTGAGAAGTGTTTTTTCATCTCATATGTCCAGTTTTGGATTGGGTCTTTAAATTTTGGGAGCCTAATTTTTTGAAAAAAAATTATATATTCCAGATAGACATTATTTGTGTGAATGATCACTGGTTAAATTTTTTTCCAAATTTTTGAGTTGTATTTTCTTCCATAATTTTATTGAGAGACAAATAGCAATGAGACAGTTTCAAATCAAATTGGTAGGACAGATTCAATAATTAATACATTACGTACTCTCTTGCTAGTGGTTATCAAATAGCAGATATGATATGCTATTTACAAACACTATTAGAACAAATCCTTCTATTCATTAAGAGAATGTAACTATACATTTATCCTAACCATTTTGAATACACAGATACAAAATGTACATTCATCTGTATCCCCTTTTTTCTTTAGTTCCATCATTTGAATATTTTGGTGTGTTAACTCAGCAAAATATTCTAAAAGAGGCCAGTATTCCATAATAATATTGGGTCTTCCGCTTGACTGGCAGTGTCAGAAATTGTTGACCTGAGTGCCCTACAGTTCAACATAACACCATGACTTTGCTTCTTATACTTCATTATTATACTTTTCTGCTGGATGGTTAAGAACAAGGTAAAGCAAGACCTATGCAACAAGAGTTGTGGCTTATGGATGTGATAAGGTCAGTAAAATCCACTCAGGATTTTTCCTGAGATCCTGTACCTCAGATTTTAGATCTTTTGCAAGTGTCAGCCATGTGGATGAGACATGGCCATTGCATGGACAATGTGTCTCTGTGAAAGCCTGAGAGAATGTTTTCTCTCCATGTGATTATCCTTAGGCAGTGTCTACATCATCAATCACTTTCACTTTGGTCCCATAATCTCCTTGATGAGAAAATTTGGGACACTACTGAGGCACATGATGTTACAGTACAAGTTCTCATATATCCTGAGTCTTAATTGACCTTAGAAGGCTAGGGCCAAAATGTTGGCATTCCTTGGGGCCCTCATTTTTCTCTAATTTTGATCTGCAAACTCAGGTTGTTAATCCTCTAGAAGAGAAGCTTATTGGTATTACCATACAACCTACACTGTTAAGCTTAACCTCACTATCTGTCTGAATATAAAACATTTTAGGTATAACATGGAACAGGTATTTTTTCATGAAGCATTGATATGTTAAACCTAAGTAGCTACAGAATATTTTAAAAAACATTTAAAAATTAGAATATATTTTAAAAATAGGCATAAAGAATTATGTACTTCTTATGTTTACACATAAGTCCAGAAATCTAACCATATACAACCTTGTAGCAGTACAGTCCCACAATATTCCTTTTACTATGTCTTGCCTTCATTCACCATGCCCTTCTTTTTGAACAATCATTTACCCAAGAGACATCATAGCAGCAACTAGCATGTCATGACAAGCAGTCCCTATTCAGAAGACCAGACTGACAGGGACTCCAAGCATGAACCTACTATTATAAATTGCCATCTTCAGTGCAGTTGCTTAGTTCACAGGTGTCTGTATATATAGTTAGTCAGGGTGAGAATCTTTCCAATTAACTTCTAGACTCAAAAATCTTCTGAAGAATCTCAGGATCACTGCCTTACCCATCTTCTACATATAACTGTATGGGTTGCCCCTGTCATGTTTCCTACCTTTTCTCCTTGCTTTCTTTTCATTGTCTAGTCCTCAAGTTTTTGCTTTCTTTTTAGTTGTATTATACCTTTCTATTTGTATTTATTCTTTTGAGTTCTTATACTAGGGAAAGTATAAGATATTTAAACATGTGTGTCTAGTTTATTTCACTTATGAGTATATCTTTAAGTGGCGTACACTTAAAATATAAAAGCTTTGAGTTTATCATTTTATAGCTGAGTAATACTCCATTGTATAAAAATACCACATCTTTTTCAACCATTCCTCAGGTGATGGGCATCTTGGTTGGTTCCAAGATTTGGCTATCACAAATTGCGCTGCTATAAACAAAGGCACACATATATCACTATGATATGATGTTTTCAGATCCTCCAGTAGAG
>NW_004524834.1:2222466-2238675 GCF_000260255.1 Octodon degus | reverse complement strand
TTTTTTTTTTTTTTTTGTGGAATCGGGAATTGAACTCAGGCCCTTACGCTTGCCAGGGACGCTCTTATTCCACTGAGCCATCTTCCCGGCCCTCCAACCAGATTTCTATAATGGTTGCACCAATGTGCACTCCTACCAGCAGTGGAGAAGGGTTCCTTTTTCCCCAAAGCCTCTCCCACATTTGTTGTCCGTTGATTTCTTTAGGATAGCAATTCTTTCTAGGGTCAGATGATATGTCAATGTTGTGTCAATTTGCATTTCACAGATGACTAGAGATTTGGAACATTTTTTCATATATTTATTTGCTTCTTTAATATCATCCACTGAGAAGTGTGTGTCCATCTTGGATGCCTATTCCTGGACTGGGATTTAAATATTGGAGCTCTAGTGTTCTTAAGTTCTTTATAAACTGTAAAGAGCAGACCTTTGTCTGAGTACTTATTTGTCATGATTTTTTCCAAATTTCTAGGTGGTCTTTTCACTTTGTTGGTAATTTCTTTTGATGTGTAAAAACTTATCAACAAGACTAGATCCTAGTTGTTAATTCTTTCAAGTCTCTGTCTGAATTGATTTTTGTTCATGTACTTTTTGCCTACCCCTATGTCTTGAAGAGTTCCTCCTGCTTTGTCTTCCAGGAGATTTAGTGTTTCTTCTTCAATCTTTAGATCTTTAATGCATTTTGACTTTAGCTTTGTGCATGGTGATAGACCTGATTCAAGTTTTAGTTTTCGGCATGTAGAGAGCCAGTTTTTACAGCAAGACTTGTTAAGGAGGCTATCTTTCTTCCAATGAGTATGTTTGGACCCTCTGTCAAAGCTAAGATGGCTGAGTATGTTTTTAGGGGTTTTAGTGTCTTCTAATCTACTCCATTGATCCTCGGGTCTATTTTGTTGCCAGTACCAAGATGATTTTATCACAGTAGCCTTGTAGTGTAATTTCAAGTCAGGAATCGTAATGCCTCCTGCCATTTCATTTTGCCCAGGATTGCCTTTTCTATTCTAGGTCTTTTCTGATTACAAATAAAATTTAGGAATGATTTCTCTAGCTTTGAGAGATATGTTGGTAGTAGTCTGATGGGGATTTCATTAAATTTGTACAGCAATTTTGGAAGTATGGCCATCTTCACAATGTTGATTCTTCCTATCCAGGAGCATGGAATATCTTTCCATTTTCTGAAATCCTGTATGATCTCTTTTATAAGAGTATTGTAGTTTTCCTTGAAAAGATCTTTTATTTCTTTAGCTAGGTTAATTCCAAGGTATTTCATTTTGCATGGTGCTATTGTAAAAGGTATTGCTTCCATAATTTCGTCTGAGTGTGTTTGTTATCTGTGTAGAGAAATGCTATTGTCTTTTGGGTACTGACTTCGTATCCTGCTATGCTACTGAATTTCTGTATTAATTCTAATAGCTTCTTTGTGATTTTTTTTTCTGTTTTCCAAGTAAAGTATCATATCATCTGCAAATAATGATATTTTAACTTCTTCTTTACCTATTCTTATTCCTTTTATTTCTTTCTCTTTTCTAATGACTCTAGCTAATGATTCCAGAACTATGTTGAATAAGAGTGGTGATAGAGGACATCCTTGTCTTGTATCAGATATAAGAGTAAAAGATTTCAGTCTTTCCCCATTTAGAATTATGTTAGCCATTGCGTTTTCATAAATGGCTTTTACCATATTGAGGTAGAGGACATCTATTCCAATTTTCTGTAGGACTTTGAACATGAATGAGTGTCACACTTTGTCAAAAGCCTTTTCTGCATCAATTGATGTGATGATGTTGTTTTTAGATTTGGCTCTATTGATATAGTGTATTACATTTATAGATTTTTGAATATTGAGCCATCCTTGCATCCCTGGGATTAATCCTACCTGGTCAATGTGTATGATCTTCTTGATGTTTTGCTGTATTTTATTTTCTAGTATATTATTGAGGATTTTTGCATCTCTGTTCATGAGTGAGGTTGGCCTGTAGTTCTCTTTCTTAGTTGCACGTTTCCCTGGTTGTGGTATCAGTATAATACTTGCCTCCAGGAGTGATTTTGGGAGGATTGCTTCCTTTTCAATTTCGTTGAAGAGTTTGAGAATATAGGGACTACATCTTCTGTAAATTTTTTGCAGAATTCAGCTGTGAATCCATCCATGCCTGGAATTTTCTTTGTCAGCGGGTTTTTTTAATTACATCTTGTATTTCTTTGGCCATTATTGGGCTATTGAGAGTGGTTATATCTTGTTGATCCAGCTTTGGTAATTTGTACCTTTCCAGGAATTTGTGCATTTCTTCTGTGTCTTCTATTCTGTAAGAGAAAATATTCTCAAAGTAGCTATTGATAATCTTCTGAATTTCCACTGGGTGTGGTGGTCACTACCATTTCTTTCCCTATTGCTTGTATTTCAATTTTTCTCTTTTCTCTTTTTGATGAGTTTAGCTACGGGCTTATTGATTTTATTTAATCTTTCAAAGAACTACGTTTTTGATTTATTAATTCTTTGAACCCTTTTCTTTGTCTCAATTGCATTGTTTTCTGCTCTAATCTTTAAGATTTCTTCCTGTTCCATCTGTGAGCTCAGGGTTTGGTTTGCTCTTCCTTTTCTAGTTGCTGAGGGTGCAGCATTAGGGTGTTTATTTGTTCTCATTCTGTTTTCCTAATGTGTGTGTTCACAGCTATGAATTTCCCTCTGAGAACTACTTTCATCGTATCCCATAAATTCCCATAAGTTGTGATTGAATATTCATCGAATTGTAGATAATGTTGAATTTCTTGTTTAAATTTATCTCTGACCCATTGGTTGCTGAGTAGAGTGTTGTTTGTTTTCCATGTATTTAGGGTTTTTTTCTGATTTCCTTTGTCATTTATTTCCAGTTTCATTGCACTGTGGTCAGATGATACTCATGGGATAATTTCTTTTATTCTTGCATATAATTACGCATGACCTATGGACCAGTATGTGGTCTATTTTAGAAAATTACACATGCACAACTGAGAAAAATGTGGATTCAGCTGTGTTTGAGTGGAACACTTAGTATAAGTTCACCAAGTCCATTTGTTTCAAGCTCTGGTTTATCTCTGTCATTTCTTTGCTAAGTTTTTGTCTGGTTGACCTATCTTTTGGAGATAAGGGTGTGTTAAGGTCTCCTGTTAAGATTGTGGTATTGAATATTAAATTTTTCTTCTCCATTAAGATTTGCTTTATAGAGTTGGGTGCTCCCATGTTTAGTTCATACATATTTATGAGTGTTACCTCTTCCTCTTGAATTTTTCCCTAACCAGTATATAGTGGCCTTTTTTATTTCACTTGATCATTGTTGGTTTGAAGTTGAGATTGTCTGAGAATATGATTGCTACCCCTGCTTTTTTTGACGTGCTGGGGCATGTAGTATTGTTTTCCATCCTTTGACTTTCAGCCTATGAATGTCTTTATGAGTTAAATGTGTTTATTTTATACAGCATATTGGTGGATTTTGTTTCTTAATCCATTGTGTCAGTCTATTTCTCTTAATTTGTGAATTGAATCCACTTACATTGATGGTTAGAATTGAGATGTATTGCGTTATGATTGGCATTTTATGTACTTGTCATTTACTCCTTTTTGTCCTTTGCTTAATTGCTTGCCCTATTTAGTTGGTTGCATCTGATCTCATTCGTGCAGTTCTGATCAGTTTGGTTCCTCTCTAGAGCATTTTTCAGTAGCCTGTGCTGGCTTGGCTTTTTCATCATGAAATTCTTTAGCTATTGTTTGTAATGTAGGTATTTCACTTCTCCATCAAACTTGAAAGAGAGTTTTGCAGGTATAGTAGTCTGGGGTGGTATTTGTTTTCATAGAGGACTTGAAGTACTCTGCTCCATGCTCTTCTTGCCCTCATGGTTTGTGAAGAGATGTCAGCTGTAATTCTGATGGGTTTTCCTTTGAATGTGATCTGCTTCTTTTCTCTAGTAGCTTTCAGTATATTATTCTTGAGCTGAATTTCCGGGATCTTGACTATTATGTGTTGTGGAGTGTTTTTAATTGGGTTGAGGTTATTTGATGTTCTGTATGCTTCGGTTACCTGAATGTCAGATTTTTTCCTCATATTTGCAAGTTTTCCACTATTAATCCTCCCATTGTTTTAAATATCATTTGTATTGACTCCTTCTTTTTCATTGATACATATTAGTCTCACATGGTTCATCTTTGCATCGACTTGCAAGTGCTGAATTATTTTTTCCTGCATACTAGTTGTTTTTAAGAGATAATCTCTTACTTTTTCACTTGCTGCACCAACATCTTCAAGATCTGAAACTCTGTCTTCACTTTCACTGAAATGGTTTAGCAAGCTTGTGAGTGATATTTTAAGTTCCTCTATATCTCTTTGACTCTGCTTCTTGCGATCTATTTCTTTCCTGTAATTCTCATTCAAGGAATCTGTCATTGTTCTAATCTCCTCTATTTTTTTAATCAATGTCTTTTTTTGAAGCAGTTATTAATTCTTTTACTGCAGTGTTTTCTTCAGATTGGGTTTCCTCCCTATGTTTCTGTAGTTGATTCTTTACCTCAGATGCTATGAGTTCAGAGAATTCTTCTTTTATTTCTGAAAATTCCACTCTGAGTTCCTCTATAACTTTCTGCTGTTGCTTTTTTATTATCCACGCTATTAATTCATACATTTGATTTAAGCTAGTAGAAAATAATTCAGCTTTGAGTTCCTCTATAACTTTCTGCTGTTGCTTATTTACTATCAACCTTATTAATTCATACATTTGAGCTGAGCTAGTGTCCTCTTCACTTGTTCTGCATGGGCACTGGTTTTCCTCCATATGTTTCTGCATTTGATTCTTACTGCAGATGCTTTTAATTCAGGGATTTCTTTTTTCATTTCAATCTGAGTTCCTCTATACCTTTCTGCACCTGTTTCTTTATTTCAGAAGCCGTCAATTCATTGATTTCTGCTGTGTGATTCCCAATTTTTTCTGTGTTATTGTCCTCTGCACTTATTATGTGTGGTTTTGGGTTCTGAGATTGTATTTTGCTCCTTCTCATTGGCATTTTGTGTAGCACTGTCTTCTGACCTTTGTTGCAGAGTTTTGCACAGTTGTAACCTTAGCACTTACTGAAATTCAGGTGCAGATCTACATAGTTTGGATTTATCCTGCTGTGCCTGGTTTGGGTCGGCTGCTGTGCTCAGCTCCTTCCTGCTGCCACCCTTGGGAACGATCCTGTTGTGCCCCTCTGGCAAGATGTTTTGCCTCTGGATTAGCTGGTTGGCTTTGTCCCCTTCTCTTTCTGCAGGAATTGCAGCTGCAGAGTTTCACCCTAGGCCTGTAGTCCAGGCCTGTAGTCTAGGCCTATAGTCCAGGCCTGAGGTGAGTCTGGAGGGACAAGGCGGAGTAGGGGGAGAGGAAGATCTCACACACACTCACTGGGCCTGGGCTAGGGCTGGATCTGGGGGTCTCCTGAATAGGGCAGAAATTCTCACTGGGATGGCGGAGTGGGGAGGTCGTGCAGAGTGGTGTGAGGTTTCCAAGGGGGTGGAAGAAGGTCTCACCCACTCTGTGCCTGTTGTGGTCACTGGCACAGCATAGCAGCAAGCTCTCCCACACACTCACCAGGGCCTGGGATAGGACTGGATCTGGAGGTCCCCAGAACACGGCAGAAATTCTCAATCAGTGGGCGGGCTGGGGGGGTGCTGCAGAGTGGTGGTGAGGGTCCCAGTGGGGTGGAAGGGAGTCTCTCCCATGCTGCGCCGGGGCTGGGACTGGCAGGCCCCACTGGCACAGCTAGCAGGAAGCTCTCCCACACACTCACCACGCCTGGGTTAGGACTGGATCTTGTGAGTTGTATTTTAGCTCTGATGGTAATTTCATTTGACATGCAGCAACTTCTCAGTGAGGTGAGATCCCAGTTGCTGATTCTTTGAAGTATTTCCTGGGCAGTTCAATTTTTGGTCATGAGATGTATACCTTCTCCTATGTCTTCAAGATTTTTACCTACTTTTCTTCCAGTAGATTTAGTGTTTCTGTTTTAATATTTAGTTCTTTAATCCATTTTGACTTTAGTGCGTGGTGATAGACCCAGGTCTAGTTTTAGTTTTCACCATGTGGAGAGCCAGTTTTTCCTGCTCAGTTTATTAAGAAGGCTATCTTTCATCCTATGATCATGTTTGGCCCCCTTGTCAAAGATAAGATAGCAGAGTGTGTTTGTAGTTGTACCTGAATCTTCCAATCTGCTTCATGGATACTTGTGTCTGTTTTTTGCCAGTATTATGCTGACTTTATCACAGTAATTTTGTAGTATAATTTCACTTCAGGGATTGCAATACTTCCTGACTTGACTTCCTTGCCCAGGATTGCCTTTGTTAAGACTTTTCTGGTTCCAAATAAATTTTAGGAATATTTTTGCTAGCTGTGTGTGGTATTTTAGAGGTGTATTGATAGGGATTGCATTAAATTTGTATAACAATTTGGCAAGTATGTCCTTTTTTTACAATACTGTCTCTTCCTTTCCAGGAGCAAAGCGTATCTTTCCATTTTACGAAATCTTCAATTCTTCTTCTTCTTCTTCTTCTTCTTCTTCTTCTTCTTCTTCTTCTTCTTCTTCTTCTTCTTCTTCTTCTTCTTCTTTTTTAGAGTAATGTAATTGACGTTGTATAAAACTTTTCCATCCTTTGTTAGATTAATTCCTAAGTATTTCTATTTTTTGGATGCTATTGTGAAATATATTGTTTCTCTAATTTCTCTCACAGTGAGTTTGTTATCTGTGTAGAGGAATGCTATTGATTTTGGTTGTTGACTTCATATCTTGTCATGCTCCTGAATTTTTTTTTAATTAATTCTAGGAGCTTCTTGATGGAGTTTTTTCAGTCTTCCAAGTAGAGTGTCATGTCTTCTGAAAAAAATGATAGTTGAATTTCTTTATCTATTCTTATGCTTTTTATATTTTCCTCTTGTCTAATGGCTCTAGCTAATGATTCTAGAGCTATACTAAATAAGAGTGGTGCTAGAGGACAACCTCATCTCATAACTTATTTGAGAGTAAAGTCTCTCAGCTTTTCTCCATTTCAAATGATGTTGGCTGTTGGTTTATCATAGATGGATTTCTTGAGATTGAGGTACATGCCATATATCACGGGTTTCTGTAGGGCTATGATCCTGAATTTAAAAAATTCAGGTGTGAATCCATCAGGACCTTGGCTTTTCTATGTTGGTAAACTTTTTATTATATTTTCAATATCATGTGCTGATATTGTGTTACTCAGATACGTATGTCCTCTTGATTCATTTTTGGAAATTTCTACCTATGTAGGTATCCATCCATTTCTTCAAATCTGTGAGAATAAAGATTTTCAAAATAGCTATTGATAATCTTCTAAATTTCTACAAGATATTTATTCCTGTTGAACTTTTCATTCCTGATTGCCTGGATTTGAGTTTTTTCTTTCCTCTTTTTGATGATATTAGATAGGTTTTTTATAAATTTTATTTAATCATCCACAGAACCACCTTTTGGATTCATTAATTCTTTGTATTGTTTTCTTTGTCTCAATTGAATTAATTTATAATCTAATATTTGTAATTTCTTCCCATATTTGGGCATTGAGATTGATTTGCTTTCCTTGTAAAATCTTGAGGTACCACATTAAGGTATTTGTTCTCCTTCTGTTTTCCTAAAGTGTAAGTTCACCACTATAAATTTCCCTTTGAAAACTGTTTTCATTGCACCCCATAAATTACAGTAAATTGTATTTGAATTTTTATTGGATGCCAGAAATTGTTTAGTTTGTTGTATAATTTCATATGTGCCCTCATGATTGCTAAGGAGTATATTCATTTTCTTATATTCATGGATTTTTGTGGAGGTCTTGTCTTTAATTTCCAATTTGATTGCACTGCGTTAAGATAACATGCATGGGATAATTTCCATTTTCTTGCATTTACTTAAGCATGATTATGGAATCATATGTGGTCTGTGTTAGACAATGTCCCATATGCAGGTGAAAATAATGTGTATTCCAATGGTGTTGGGTGAAATATTGTGCATGTGTCCAATAAGTCCATTTGTTCAAAGGTTTGGTTCAGTTTTGCTACCACTGTGCTATTTTTTTTCTACTTGACCTATTTTTCTGAAATAAGAGCATGTTAAGGTCCATATTAGGTCTGTGATATTGGCTACTAGGCTTTTCATATCCATCAGAAATTGTCTTATATCATTGGGTGCCTCCATACTTGTTGCATACATATTTATGACTGTTATCTTTTCCTGTTGAAGTTTTCCACTAACCAGAATGTAATGACTACCTTTATCGCATTTGATCATTTTCAGTTTGAAATTCATATTTTCTGCTAACAACATAGCTACCTTGATTTTTTCTGAGTTCCTAGAACTTTTAGTCTTGCATTCTTTGACTTTCAGCCTTTGAAATGCTTTATGGGTTAAATATGCTTCTCATACACAGAATATTGTTGGATTTTGTTTCTTAATGCACTCAAGCTCCTTTTACTTATAATTGGTGAACTGAGCTCATTTACATTGGTGGTTATAATTGATATGTATTGGCTTATGTTTGTCATGTTATTTTCCTGTTGTTATCTCCCTACTTTTTTGATGAGTTTAAAAGTTTGCCCTGTCTAGTGGGTTGTATCTTTTGCCATTCTTAGTATTGCAGTCATTTTGATCCTTGTCTACAATGTATTTCAGTACCCTGTGTAGGGTTGGTTTGGTTGTCATGAATTTCTTTAGTTCTTTGTAACAGAAGTATTTGCCTCTCCATTAAACTCTAAAGAGATGTTTCCAGGGTACATTAGTATGAGTTGGATTTTGTTTTCTTGACAGACTTGAACTACTTTGCTCCATAATCTTTTTGGCTTGCTGGTTTGTGCTGGGAAATCTGCTGTCATTCTGATGGATTTTCCTTTAGAGGTGATCTGTTTCTTTTCCCTAGTGGCTTTTACTATGCTGTTTTTGTTCTGAATTTTGGGGAACTTGATTATTATATATCTGGATATATTTTTAACTAGGTTGATGTTATTTTTAGTTCTATATGGCTGTTATTTGAATGTCAGATTGTTTCTCCATATTTGGGAAATTTTCTGCTATTAGATCTATCCATAGGCATTTTATGTCATTTGTGTTGGCTCCTTCTTTCGCATTGGTACCTTCTGTTCTTATGTTGTTCATCTTTGCATCTTCTTGCAGCTGTTTAATTATTTCCTGGATCTTTGATGTCTTTAAAAGATATTTTATTTCCTGGTCACTAGCTGCAACACTGTCTTCAAGGTCTGAAAGTCTGTCTTAACTTTCATTCAAACTCTTGCCAAGCTTTAATGGAGTTTTTAACTTCCCGTGCATTTGAATCTGCTTCACTTAGTCATTTCTTTCCTATATTGGTCTGTCAAAGTTTCCATCATTTTTCTATTCGCCTGTATTTTTTATCAGTGTATTCTTTGAAAACACTTATAATTTTTTCATTAAGGTTATGTACATATTTTTTAAAACCTTAGAGGATGTCTTTTATATATTTGGTACAGAGTCTCACTAAACAGCTCAGATTTGTGGTGATTCTCCTGCTTTCAGCCTCCCCAGAGCTGAGATTATAGGCATGCATCATTAAGCCCTGGAGTATTTCTAGTTCAGCCCACCCTGGGGGCAGGGCTGGCATGGCATGTAGTTCCTGGAATCAAACTCTGTTCCCTGCACTTGTCTAAGTTTGCTTAAGCACATGTTTTAGTCTGCTGAACTATCTCATCAGCCCCTGAGAGATTTTCTGATCTTATTTCATCTATACATCTATACACTTCTGCAGTTGTTTTTGTCTTTTGTTTTACTTCAGCTGCAATTATTTTAGAAATTATTTTAGAAATTTCAGGTGTGTGAATTCTAATTTCTTCTATGCTGATGTCTGCTGGGTTTGTTCTGACTGGGATTGGGAACTGAGATTGCATTTTGCTTCTTGTTTTTTTCATTTTCTATTTCATAGAGATCTCTTTATTTTGATTCTGTGATACTTTTTGTGAAATTTGATAGTAAGTAGCTACCAAATTTGCAGCTGATTGCAACCAGAGCCTTCTTTAGGTATCTCTCTTATTTAGGAGACTCCTCTTTTGTGTGTGTGTGTGTGTGTGTGTGTGTGTGTGTGTGTATGTGTGTGTGTATGTGTCCCAAGATTTTGCCTTTTTTATTGACTGAGAATGAAATATTGGTTTTCATTTGACATTGTCTTCTATCCTTCCACATAGGACATTGGTGAAGTTATTACCCAAGTGCCTCCTGATATTAATACCGAAGCAAAAACATGTGGTTAGGGCAGATATGTTATCTTTTTTACAGTAGTACAATTATTATCATTATATAAGAAAGCAGATCATAAACTTGGAATTTGTGTTTAAAGTATTTCAACTAAGCTCTGTTGGGAACCTCATCTTCATGTACCTGGAGTCTTCCAGATAAACTAGTTACCTCTGCCTCCTCTGCACCACATGGATGCTTCCTGTAGGGCTGGGCCTCAGTCTGGGCCCTTCTGATCCTAGCAGTGTGCTTCAACTCACTGAGTCTAACTCTACCAAACTCAAACTTGACCTGCTGGGCCTGGATCAGGTCTGGCTGCTGTGCTCGTCTCCTGGCTGCACACTACTGATGTGCACAGGCTGGGCCTGGCTGCTGGGCTAAGCCCCTCTTTCCAGATGCACTCCATTGAAATAGATTAAGTGGGACTCATATAATTCATAAATTTAAAAGATATAATTATTATTAATTGAAATACAACAAACTAGGACTTTTGAAAATTCAATAAATTAATAACATATGTATAAATGTACTTAATTAAATTTTAATCACATAAAAGTCACCACAAAATAAATATAAATAAGAAGAGACAAGGGATTCATGTGTATGAGTGTTTATATATTCTTCTATATGTAAATATATTTTATGTATATATGAAACAAAATACTATTAATTTTATATGAAATTCTATTTTTTGTTATACTACAAAGTTACTGTGGTAAAGTCACATAGTACTGGCCACAAACAGACACAAAATTTAATGGAATAGATTTAAGAGTCTAAGCACAACTACAAACACACTCAAACACCTTATATTTGACACAGGGGCAAAATATGCTCACTGGAAGACAGCCTCTTTATTAAATAGTGCTGGAAAACAAGCTTTCCATATGTCAAAGGCTAAAATTAAACCAATGTCAATGTCTATGAACTAAATAAAGTAAACATGGGTCAAAGATTTAAATATTAAAACAGAAACAATAAATCTACTGGAGGAGAAAGCAGACAGAAATCTTAAAGACACAAGAGTGTATCGAGTGTCATTAAAATAAATAAATAAATAAATAAACTACTTGGGAAATACTCCAAAGAATCAAGAACTGGGTTCTCATCTTTTTGAAAAGTTTCTGAAGGTCAAGAGAAAGCACCACCAGAGTAAAAAGAAAACCTGTTAATGTGTAAAAGTTTTAGCTGACTATCCTTCAGATAAAGAACTTCCATCTAAAATAAATTTTATTTTATTTTTTTTAAATTTTATTTATTTGTGTGTGTGTGTGTGTGTGTGTGTGTGTGTGTATGTGTGTGTGTGTGGCCAGCTCATTCCACCAGGGGGTGGGGCTGGCTGGCATGTGGTGCTGGGGGATTGAACTGCAGTCCCTGTGCTTTGCTAAGCTTGTTCTAAGTAGGTGCTTTAGACCACTGAGCCATCTCACCAGCCCCTAAAATAAAATTTAAATACCCAACCAAAAAAATGGGCATCAGAGATGAATATACACATCTCAGATGAAGAAATAAAAATTTTAGACAAACATGATTGGCCATTCAGGAAATGCAAAATAAAACAACTCTGAGGTTCTATGTCACTCCAGAAAGAATAAGTATAATCAAGAAGTAAACTAATTACAAATACTGGCAGGTGTGTGGGGAAAAACTAACACTTCTCCTTTGTTGGAGGGCGTGTAGACTAGTAAAACCAGTTTGGAAATCAGTGTGGAGATTCTTTTAAAAACTAGGATTAGAGGTCCCTTTCTACTCAGCTATTTCTCTCTTGGGTATTTTCCCATGAGAACTAAAAATATAATAGCACAACAGTATATGTGAACCCATGTTTATAGCAGCACAATTTGTCATAATTAAATCTTGGAAACAACCCAAATATGCATCAACTGAGCAATGGATAAAAATGATATGTATTTTTATGCTATGTGGTATTAGTCTGCTATAAAAAAGATAAAATCAAATCTTTCAGAAATGAATGGATGCAACTAGAGACCATCTTTATAGGTGAAATAAATCAGACCCACCTGTGTAAGAATTATATTGTCTTGCTAGCATAAGAACCTGAACGAGCACATCAAGTCGGATGTGTAGAGAAGACTTTTTGAAAGGGAAAGAAACTGTTAAAAAGGAAGGAACAACTGAGATGAAGAAAAGAGAAAAGAAAGAAAGAAGGGATAAAAAAATATCTTTATATACACAGGATACCTTTGATAATTGTACTGCTGATTTCTGCTGGTGCAATGAAAGGAGTAGTTGATGCTTAATTTTTCTCTCTCTTCTTAATGTTTTATAACTTCTTTTTTTTACAAAAAAATCATGCTTACATCTAGTAATCTGAACAACTAATATAAAGACAACAAATGTGCAATATCTCAACCATTGTTAATTTTTTAAAATCATTTTTAGTGAAATTCTGTGTTGTCTCCATTTTTTAGTGTTCTTCATTCACTTTAAAACAATCAAAAAAGTAACACAAAAGAAAAATTTAATTTATCAGTTTTTTTTAGTGGGAAATATATTGGTAAGACTTTTCTTTTAGAAGACATAATGATAGCAGTACAGCAAAAGAAACAATGATCCAAGCAAGGCTCACTGGTCAGATTTTAAGGGACTGCTTTGCTAGAGCTGGTGGATAATCCTGTTGAGACATGATCAAGGCCTGATGTAGAATTTATAACCATAACAGAGTCTGTGCCAGGATTGGTACCAGAACAATTTCTCATCCTTCATTTAGCAAACATTTATAGTGATCGCCTAGATACTAAGGATATGGCAACCAATTTTATAAATGATAAAACCCTTTTTGGTTGAGGAACTTTTTATCTGTTGAACTTAGCTGAGCTAAGCTGACTCATTACACTCTCTTTATGATGAAATATTGGTGGAAGCAAATGTGTTTGGGATGTTGACATTTTATAACAGTAAAAATCCTTATAATGTTCTCAGGTGGTCTTTCCTGAAATTTTCACTCTCCTCCAGTGCTCTACTGGGGAAGGAAAGCAATAGAAAATAAGGCTGCCTTCACTATGGTGTTTCATCTCTTAATGGGTAGAAGGAGAAGGTTGGGTTCTAACCAATCTCATGTAGTAAATCTCTATGGATATGAAATATAAAACACAGCATAATTTTGTGAACCAATAGGAAGGAAAATATTAAAATGATATCACTAATGGGTAGAAAGAGAGCAGTTGAAAAGTGTCACTTGTAATAAAGCAGATCAGCATTGTCTCCTTAGTGTGAGAACCTGAAAAAGAAAATGTAACCTGAAGGGTACAATAATACTGGGAAAAGGGAATGAATTTATTCAAAAGGAAAGAGTTACTGAGCTGAGGAGAAGGACAGGGAGTGGGAAAAAGAAATTTATCTATGCATATAAGCAGGATGGTTTGGACAACTGTACCATGCATTTCTGCTGGTCCACAGAGAGGAGCAGATAATACTTAATTTGTTTCATCTCCTTTTTTAATTATTTGCACTTTTTCTCTACTTAATTTCTTATACACTTCTTTCTTTTTTCTTCCAATTTTGCACGCATACATCTGGTAACAAGAATAACTGATTTAAAGACAATACTATGTATTACAACAAATACTGTGAAATTCATAGTACTTTGTTAAGTGAAATTATGTATTGTTTATATATTTTTTCTGTTTTAATACTTTTTTAGTCTTCAAAAAATAAAAAATATAAATATAAAAATTTCACTTTTTAGGACCCAGTTTTCCTCCAAACTCTAACCAACATTAGAGATATTTACTTAATCCATACCTCCTATTTGTTTATATTTTACTGCTATTACTGTTGTACTAGCAATGGAAATAAACAAATGCCTAAATCCCAATGAAAATGTGAGGTTGAGAAAATTCTAATTAAATAATTTATTTCTTATGTGATTAAAATACTGTGATGAATTCATCCATTTTGTTTTTCCAGATGGGATGGAAGAAGGTGGAATAGGTTAGTTTGCTATAAAAGCTTGCAGTTCAAGATGAAGAGAACAAAAAAATTTGTTATTATTCTCTGTTGCTTTTGCCTAAGTGTCTACAGTTAAAGGGGAAGAGAAACAGCTGCCATGGAAGCAACAAGAATCTCTCTTTTAGACAAATTTAAACATCCCCCAAATAAGGACCCCCTTTGCCACATGCTTCAGAGAACCACCAACAACCCACCTGTTCTGAAGCAGCTGAATTTATAATTTTATTCCTTCAAAGCTAATGAGAGCAAAAAATGAAAAAGAATTGAAGGAGAGTTAAGAAAGTAAAGCCAAAAACCTCAATGCTTTATTGCATCTGTTTATATATCTGGAAGCAGAAAAAAAAGTACAATTAATATAGTTTGATTCATCAGGGATTCACTGACACCAGTGTGTCTAGCATGATTTCTTTTCCACTGGATGCAACAAGATTGTGAGTCATTTATGATTAAATCTGTGCTGTGCCCACTTTGCACAAGATTATGCAATTTCCCCATGTGATTTTCTTCTGTACAACAATCACGTGGTATTTTAGTCTGGTAACATTACCTACAAAGCATTCTGTTTCATTTAAAAAAGCATCACTCAATATCAATGTCACGAATATAGAAAATTCTGGTATATTACTTGTTAAATAGTTTAAAAAATTAATACAAAGAAAAGTGAAAAAAGAAAATAGAATATGTCCATATGACAAGCCCCATTCTAAGAACTTTAAATGTGTTGTAGATGTCATATCATTCCGACTATAGCTCTACAAGATGAGTAAAAGTTTTGAAGAAATAAGAGTTTAAGGAGGTTAAGTATCTTCATTAAGTGACATAATTGGAAGGTGAACTACAATTTGATATACCTTTCACATTAACAAACTGCTCCATTTATTTACTTATTTATTTATGTATGTATGCATTTATTTATTTATGCAGAGCCCAGGATTAAGTTCAGGCCCTTGCGCTTGCCAGGCAAGTGTTTATTCTACTTAGCCATCTCCCGGACTCCTCCTCATTATTTAAATAAAGTAAGAAAGAAATGGAAAATATTTTTGAAATTTCCTAAGCTTATTTGTCTATCACCAAGCTGATGATTTTATTGATGTCATTTCTATCTTTGTATAAAGTTTGATGGGGTAGAGATGATTGGAATTGCCTTCATTTTTTCAGTATCAGCTTATCGTCGATATATCTAATGTCTGGCAGATATTTTTTGAGAAATTGGCAGAAAAAAGTGAGCACTACGGTTCTTTATATCATGAGGGCAACATTCCACAGAAGTAGTGAAAAACTAAACACAAAAACAGATAGAATATATTTATGACAGTTTAGGAACAAAGTTTAGTAAAATGTGAGTTTGTCTAGAGGGTGGGGAGTGTGAAGCTACCTTAGACCAGGCAATCCAACAGCACCTCTCTGTGGTGGTAATATCTGCAGTTAGCACAAGGGATACAATTAGGACTGGGAGACCACTCCCCCTCTGCCCACTTGAATTTGGGCAACAGTTGAGGGTTTCTCCCCCTTCTGTTTTTAAGAAAAGTATAAATAAAATGACAAAGGCCCCCCAAAATCTCTCTTGTTCTAGAACATTACACATCCAGCTAAATCTCATTGCCTGAAATTCAGTAAAATTATCCTCACTAGAACCTTATAAATTTTTTTATAAATATGGTCTAGATCTTATGTATGCAATTTAATCAGATTAAACTCTGGGAGAATATATAGTGGAGGTCCCTGAATACCACTCAACATCCTCTCAATCATTTTGTCAATTTTATCCACAGTCTCAATGAGAGGTACCTGAAGTGGGGTGCACTGCTTTAAAAATCCCGAAGCCTGATTTCTTTATGCACTTTTTGTTTTGCATTAGTCTAACATCTCTTTTCTACTTATGCCTCGCTTTGTTCTTGTGATTGTTCTGGAAAAGACTTCCCCTGAGCACAGCTTACCATTGCTCTCTCTCTCTCTCCGAGGAATGTTAGGATCCT
>NW_004524834.1:2220018-2222366 GCF_000260255.1 Octodon degus | reverse complement strand
TTTTTTCCATTTGGTGTACACTTACAATTCTTTTCTCACTGAACAAAAGAATCTATCTGATGTATCTACCACAGTAACCTTGAAAGAAGTTATGAATCATGCAGATATCTGGGTGATGAGCAGGTCTAGGAGAAATTTAAAGAGGCAAGAGAACAGTGTAGCCGAATGGGGCTGAGAAAGAGGACTAGCACAACAGGATATGGAGATCATTGCATGAGAAGAGATTCATATTTTACTCTAAGTGTTATGCAAAACTTTGGAAGAATTTGAGAGGGGAAGGAATCTGACTTGTGTTTAACAACACTATTTTGGTTACTTTATGATAAATAAGTGGCAAATTCCAGGGAAAACAATGAGAACAATAATGAAGTTACTGCAAATTTCTGAGCTGTTAAAAGTACTGGTTTATTTTAGAGGAAGATGAATGCTATGAGAAGTGCTGAGATTTAGAACATATTTTGGCATAATGCTGACATGGATATACTTAGTAAATTGTGCTTACTCAATGGGAAAGAAAAACCAGAGAACAAAATAGTCAATACTAATACTGCTATTAATAATAATAGAGAAATTTCCATTTTTTATTAAGAATATAGGTGATGAAGTCTTTTGAAGGAATGGCACAGATGACAACACTATAGGGATAGAGAAATAGGCAGACTCTCTCCATTCATTTATCCCTTCATTGCCTGTTAGAAGTATGATTTGTGTTTTCTTCTGAGACAGGAGCTTAGTAGCAGTTATGCTATAAACTGTGACCCATAACGTATTCTTACTGAAGCCCATATGGTACCTAAAAGCAGAATAAAATCTGCCCTCCACTTTATATCTTTGTTGACTTAAAACTTGGGATCAAATTCCTTATGAAGGGTGACAGGAGGGCTCTCCTTGAAAGAACAACAGCTGTCTCTATTTCACTAAAGCTGGCTCTATTTCCATGTACTGGTATGTACAGAGCTGGCTAGAATATTTCTTTATCCCCTAAATTGGATTTAAATAACACAAATGGGTCTACCTGAGGTGTTGATGTGTAGTCTTTAAAAAAATATAACAGGTGAGGCCTTAAGATCTCAGGGAATAAAGATTAAATATCAGAGCCAAAGCACCCGACCCTTACACATGAGATGCTTACTCAACCTGAGATATGCAGATTACTTTTTCTGCATCTCTCTGTCTCTCCCTGAGTATTACAGAGGTGCTGTCAGGCCTCCTCCTAGCCCAGCTCACAGCTCTCATATACTTCTCACTTTTCTCTCAGTCACTCACCCCTGAGCGACTCCCCTCTTCATAAATTGTTACAACCTGGGTTCAGCCCTGGGGCAAGGCCTTTGTCCTGTTTAGTCATCATTCTAAATGGACTTAGAAGCACCCTCCCATAGTGCCCCACAGCTACATATACATCTTAGTGTCTTCATTCTTGCCAAGGGTTGCACTGGAAGTAGTAGATTGGCATTCCAATAATGTGTCCCTGGGATTACAAACATAAACTTCACCAATTTTGACAAGGTCCAGGAAAGGCCTTCTATAACTTTTTAGTTTTCTATTCAGGTATGCAATTATTTAGAGAATGTTTATATAAAACTTGTAAAAAAATAAGGTTGATTATCCTTGCATTTATATAATCTAAACAATTTTCAAGAATGAGGACACTGGGGTGGGTAGATGGCCCAGTGGAATAAGCACTTCCCTTGCAAGTGCTAGGGCCTGAGTTCAATCCCTGGTTCTGGAAAAAAAAATGAGAACAAAAAATTAAAGGATTTATAGGGATATCCATCCATTTCCAGTCATTGACCTAAGCTAGTAATCACCTGGATTCCAGGAAAAGCAGAATTCCACCTGACTGAAACTACCACAGAAAAAAGTATTTAATAGGGATGGAATCACTCCTTAAATCATGCATATTCCAGAGCTACAAGCCTGAGATGAGATAATGATCAACTAGACTCCAAAGTACCAAGTAATCCTAAAAAGCTGGTCTCATGCTTTTGTGGTTGAACCAGTCTGCTCTGCTACATCTGAATTGTCCCCTCTAGCTACTCAAGGTGGATTATTTTTCTTTCTCTTTTCTTTCTTCCTCTGCTCCTCTCTCCTCTCCTCTCCCCTGCTCTCCTTTCCTCTCCTCTCCTGTTAAGGGCTGGCCTTTATCTGATCTTTTTCCTGCAAATTCATGAGAAAAGAGAAGACAAGAAAAGCAGGCAGGCGGATGGGCAAGCAAGCAAGCAAAAGGAAAGGAAAAGTAAGGAAAGCAGACTTTTCAAGAATTAATCTGGTATTTTTGCTTAGTAATGTGACAAATTAGGCTGTATTCTGAGATAGAGAACTTTTGGGAGAATGTAGATTTCTGCTTG
>NW_004524834.1:2207865-2219918 GCF_000260255.1 Octodon degus | reverse complement strand
TGTGTGTGTGTGTGTGTGTGTGTGTGTGTGTGTGTGCATGTGTGTATGTACACAGGTATGCATTCATATGTGTTTGAGAGTCAAAGATTCTGCATTTTAACAGTTTTAGACTGTGGTTTTAGTTCGCCAGAATGGAAGTAACACAATTATAAAAAACGTTTTACTCATTATAAATATAAAATGGTGCCTGACAACTATTAGGAGACCAAAGCAAAAATGATGGTTGTATAAAAGAAGAAATAAATAAGTGTATGAGTGAAAATTGGGATGTTATATACAATCAAAACTGCAATTTTAAAAAATTGAAAAAGTTGAAATTCAAAGAGTTATTTCTGTAACATAGCTATAAAGCCACAGTAATAAATGAAGATATGTTGAGACTTTGTGTAGGTAGAGAAGAAAATCAAGGTCTACACTCTGTGGCACCCAATCCAACATTTTAACTGAATTTTAAACTGAGAAGCTCCAGTCAGTAAATTGAAACAAGTAGAGTGCTGTTTCTGAGAAGAAAGTGTTGCAACTGGGAATGGACTTTCCTTTTTTGAAAATTTAGGAACCATTCTAATGTTTTCAAATGATGTTCTTCCATAAATACAACCTGAAAAACATTGTCAATATCTGTTTTATTACAAAATGAAATGGTATATTGAAGTTAAAAACAAAAACATCTTTGTTACTTTTTCCATTTTCATTTTTCCAACATATGTAGCCCATTTACTCAAAGACTGTCATACAAGCATAACACTGCCTCTATTTTCTCTAGAGAACATTCCAAATTTATCAAATGTTTCAAAGACAAAGAGATTTTTGGATTTTATTTTCATTTTAACAATTTAGTACAATGGGCATTATTCTTGCTTTCTCACATGCAAGGCCAGTACCATACACCCTCCAAAAAAGAAACATGTTCTGGCATATTTTAAGGGAGTAAAAGTAAAGATTTGAGAGTCAAGATGATTCTGTAGATGATGAAAGCTTTTCAAGAGGGTGGCTGCTATGTTGAGGAATATAGCAAAACATCGGTGCTCAAAATGACAGGTCTGGTGTGATTAGGCATCCAGAGCGGGAAAGAAGTGGGGCCTCAGGAAACGATGACAGAGGAGTGCCTAAGTGCCAGCACATCGAGAAAAATAAGTGACCCGTGTTGTTACTGAAACAATGACTTATGTACAGTTCCTCCAAAGCTGTTTCTCTTCTTTTATCTCTCATCTCCCAGAATTTTTATATTTAAGAAATGTCACAAGTTTGCTTATAGTTCAGAACACTGAACAAGAAGTCCAAAATTTGTTTTCTAGGAAAAGCACAAAAATAAATTTCTTTCATAATCTTAAGGAAATAATTTAATCTCTCACATTTTCATTGTCCAAATCACAAGATAAACAATAATTGTAATGTATCTCATAGTACTGTGGTTATGGATCTGATGACCTTTTAAAATGTAAACTGTTTTGTAATTTGTAAACAATTCTAAAGTTGGGAAGTTTTGTTTATGTGACTAATGATATTACACGAAATAATAATATCATCACTTGAAACAAAATTATCTATATTCAGATATATATGCCAATTAATACATTAAAAGAACCAAAGATCAGAACCTTTTTTAGCTATAGTACCTTAACTTGCACAAGTAAGTGCCTGAATGGCCCTTTTAATGCAGAATAAATCCTGTTTATGGATATTGCAGTTAGAAATATAAATACAGTGTTTTATAATACTTCTACTGGTGTCTTAGTGCTTTATCTTCCTTCTGAATTGAATATTACTTTATTTGTGTTAATATTTACTGTGCTTTTCAACTTTAAAGTATAGGTGAAAATAACACATTCTGTCTGTCAAGGCCTCCCCTGTGACGTATGCAAGGGCATAGTATGATTTGGGGATAGCTCAGGGGCCATTTCAAAAGTGTTTGTATTGACAAACTTGATGCATAATTTCAACAGACCTTGGATGAGTTGACACAAACATGTTAGATTATATCTGGGCACATTTTAACCTTGTGCTATGTCTTGTATGTGGCTGAACTCCAAAGCCTCATGTGATTGTGGGCTTTTGTCAGCTGCTTAGATCTAGGTTTATGCTGCTGGGATCAAGGATTTATGATTCTGGGAGTAAGGTTATTTGTTTACTGAATTAGTGCACTGATTGGGTTAGTATCTACCCTAAACTGAGTAGCCTAGGGAGAATATGAAAGGGGCAGCAAGAAACTACTATGGTTATTTGTAGTTGGTCTCTTGCTTACATTCGCTGTTTTCTGTCTGCTGTAAACTGGTTCTTCTCTGTAATGCCCACCTACCATGCTAGCCTGCCTTGGAGCCAGCAGATTATGGACTGAAACCCCCACAAACTGTGAGCTAAATAAACTTTTTCTCCCTTAGCTCATTCGTGTTGACTATCCTGAGTGAAAAATGACCCCTTGTGATTGTCATATGTGGTCAGAGCTGGAATACACATGTAGTAGTCTTTGCACCACAACTGGCTACCTGTGGTCTCATGGGCAAACCACATATCCACTTCCTTAGCAAAACCAAGATAATATTATATTGTCTGTCACAAGTAAATACGTGACTCTCTGGGCACCTCAACATTGCACAAATTACAGAATGCAATCATATGTATTCTTCTTGCTTGCTACTTTTACAAAATCTCTTATATATTTACACAATTTTGATGATTCAATATTTTTAAGAATTAGAAATAAGATAGTGTATGAGTTACTAAGAAAATGGAACTTGAAGCTATTTTTGAAAACATACTACAACCTTGGAAAATATGTATTAGAAAATCTGCTTTCTTCTAAGTTTTCCTTTTCTTTCTTTCTTTTTTCTTTCAAAAGAACATAAAGAGAGAGCCATCAGCAGATATATAAGTTTTAAAATTTAGAATGATACAGGTTGAGCCAGTCCCTGTGTTTCCCTTAAAGACCCATGCACTGGATGGAGGCCAAAGGGAAAAACAATAGCCTCCATTAATATACACAATGGGTATACAGTGAAGTTAAATTATGAAAAGTGGATCCAGAGTTAGTTCTCTGCCTGTTTTTAGATGAACATGCTGGAAGCAGGCTGTAAATAAGTAGAGCTTCTATGTACAAGAGGCTATGGATCTTGAGAGCCCTTAAGCATCACATTGGCTGTGCAGAGATAGTTTAAAGGAATCTTGAACGGACAATGTGGGTCAAAGTGCAAAATATTGTAATGTTTAATGCATTCTGCTAAGACAGACATTTTATGCCAGTTGGTTGGATACAGACATTAACAAATGGTGAGCAGGAAAATAAAAAGAGCAAGAAACACTGTTTAAAACAAAAGCTCTCTCCCCATAGCACATAAAGAGGCAGAGGTGAGGCTCTGTGGGAAGCACAGAGAATAACACTGCTTATTTGGGATCAGAAGTTAAGAAACGAGAAGTGTATCCTCAGGCACCAGCAGAAAAGACAAATAGTCAAGGATGAGCTCAAACCAAAAGATGAATTAGGGAAAGAAGACCAGCTTTATGGGATATAAATAAGGAAGTTTTATAAAAACACATTTGCTCTTTTTCTTTTTCCCTGAAGAAAAATTCAGACAGGAGAAAAATAAATATATATATACATGTTTAGTCTCAAGAAGGATGCCTTTTTTTTTTTTTTTTTTTTTTTTGTAAAAGTACTTAGTTGAAAAGATAAAAATACAGGTATTTAATGTGATTAGGCCACTGCCTTTATTCAGGAAAATGCTGTTTTTTATGATTATTGCTGAGGTTCCATATAACTCCTAAAATCTGTCATTATTAAAAAAAAAAAAGAAGGGGGCTTGGGGAGATGTCTCAGTAGAGGAAGTGCTTCCCTGGCAAGCACAAGGACCTGAGTTCAATTCCTGGTTCCGGCAAAAAAGTCTGTCATTATAATAATATAAAAACAGGAAACTGAGAGATTGGCTAGTAGAGGGAAATGTGAACAGCTTTCATAACAATGTTTTATTTTAGAGGTAAAGGTAGTTGTTGCTATTTATTTTTAACATAATCTGTCATTGATGTCCTTGGTCAGCTTTACTCTAAAAGTTGCTGTTTCTGGTGAATACAGAATTGTGTTTTTGAGACTCACTATGAAAAACCTTAAATTGCTAGCAGGAGAAATGATGTTCTCTAATGCAAGAGACTCAAATTCTTGTACAGGAGTAGCTATCCAGGTCCCTAAGCCCCCCAAGTATCTCAGCACCTCAGTATCTTACCAGCAGTACCTCCTGTGCTCCTCAGGTACAGTAGATCTTCCATATCAGCCCCAAAGATGGCTGCATTCATTTTCAAGCTTCTTTTTTCTGACTGTCCCTGAGGTTTTATGGCTTCCGGACTCTGCTTATGTCACTTAACCACTAATTTGCTTTCTTTGTTAATTGATCTTCTCTGATGGATTTCATCTGCCTAGGTATTCCCATTATTAGATATAATCAAACTTGTCTGGAAATTTTGTTAAAATGCAGACAGTCTGACTTTGACCTGTAGCAACTCCATCAAATTACATGATTGGATAGAATAAATTCTGCTTACTTGATATGCTTGAGGGTGTAGAGGAGGAAAATATCTTTTTCTTCACTCATCTTGAGTTCATGGTTGAAGATCTATAACAAAATCACATAAATAAGGGAAAAAATATAAATTCCTTTAGCATAAGCTTTATGTGGCACAGGAGCATTCACAATGAAATAAAGCCCTAAAGAAATGGTTCAACTTCCTTTTGCTAGGATTGATGAAGGATAGAGAATTATGATTGGGTTAAGTGTTAAATGCAAAACATTGTGGGAAAAAAATTCTGAAGGCTTATTTAGCCAGATTCTTTTCTATGACTATTCCTCCTCAGAGATAAAGATGCTTGTTTTTTCTAAGTTGAGAAAGCTACCTCTGTATCATATAAGGATTATAATTAGCATCATGGGAAGGTTAGAAAGTCCTTCCTAGGCTTTATGTCTTGGTTCAGGGAAAAGAGCAGGACAGAGTAAGAAACCTTCCTGTGTTTTCCATTTTCCCTAATGCTGAGCTGCTGTTTCAGGTTGTGTATCTTGTACTACCACAATGGTGCTCCTTACTGCTCTCAAGTTCATTGGAACCAAGGCTTTGAGAGCCCAGGAAACACTGCCCTCCTAGCCAGACGCTCACATCACCTGCTCTATGTATCAGTTCTCTCATTTTCAAATGGAGTCTATTGTATGCTACTTAGAATTGTCCAAAGAAAAAATTGTCACATTATTATTATACTTTCCTTCTAAAGCTAGCACTTTATTTTAGATAATATTTTGTCTCTGAGAAATAGAATTGATGAATTTTTGATGAAATGAAATGATAGTAATAATAATCTTTAGTGAAGTTCTGTGCCAGAATGTTTCACAGAACTTTACAGTTGATCTTTACTATGACTATATGAAAAGAAGCACAACAATTATCTCCATGTTTTTGGTGGCAGAACTGAGGCAATGCAATTTCTTGACATCTTTGAAGGTAACAAGTAAATCTAGGCATCCAAATTAGGGCACTAAACCCGTCTACACTGAAGTAAAGTTCCACATCACAGCATGGAGATATTCAAGTACAGCTTTCCCAAGGCATTCTTTGACGCTGGATGAAGTAGTAAGTCTCTGCAGAGTGGCTCTACTGTGAGTTATCATAGCAACGCCTGTGTGCTAACCCATCTGAAGCATTAGTGAAATCAGACGTAAGATAACAATTGCGTCCCTCAACCCTGGTGGGACTAAGGAGTTCTGCTGGGCTCTATAGCGTAGTATCTGTGGGTGTGGAACAAGATCATCTGTACCTGTCTACTGCTCCCACCCTCTCCTATGAAAGTGACTTTAAACAATTTATTTGATCCAAAACCACGCACTCTCATAATGAACAGTTTTCTTACTAGAAGGATATGACATGCTTTGTACTGCTTTTATGAAAGGGCATGCAAAGTATTTAGCAACTTCTTAAAATGAGGAAGACATCATACGTCATCCTTGAAATGTCCAGAAAAATTATAAAGGAGACATTGGCTACTGAAGAGGGAAACAAAGTATATTTCTTATTTATGCATATCAAGCTGAAAAGTTTTACTAAGGAGGACCCAAGATAGCACAAGAGGAAATGAAAAACATAGAGTAACATGCTTATGATAAACAAATCTCATTAATATGCATATATTTAGGGATGCTGCATATTAATTTCAGAAATAAAATGTTTTATTATTGATATTAACAAGCATTTAGAATGTAGTAGTCACTTGTTTTAATTAATCTTAATTTTATATTTGCATATATATTCATTCAAAAGAAGCTCAAGATAAATATTTTACATGAAAATTTATAAAAATTTTATTTTAATTCTGTATAGGATTTTTCTCTTTGATATATAGAGCATAATGACCAGTATTATTAGATACAAAATACATGGATGAGATGCTAACTCTATCATTTTGTGCTCCTGAAAAATATTTAAAAGTTATCTGAAAATAAAATATATAGTTAGGAAGCCAAACATCATTATTCATTTAAATTTAATTTACAATTTCTTTTAAAAATTAACTTTAAAGCAAAAAATGTCAAGTACATTAAAATGCCAGCCTGCCAGAGCCCTGAGGGGAACAGAGAAATGATCTCCTTTGTTAACAGATCAAATAACCCAACAGGACTTATTCTTCTGGAAACAGGTTCACATTTAAATCCTCAGAAAATGGACAATGCGCCAGAATATCCCTGCAGCTGGTGCTGTTAGTTAATAATTATTATATTATTAACATTCCTGAAGTAAGAGTTCAAGTTTCCATTTCATACTTACACTTACACTATTTCTACTAATGTATTATATTTTAAATTTGTCAGAAATCACATAAGAAAATGAAAGGAAATGGATGAATGCAGGAGAGAGATCTGTGTCTGATCGAATTTCATGTTTACCTACTTACAGTAAAGTAGATGGAGTCTACTTGAGGATTAGGAGCACTACTGTTTTTCCACAAATATCTACTCTGTGCTAGAGATTCAAACATAAAAGAACCACACACTTATTATTACTGTGTGTGCCCATCATAATGTCAGATTTTCAAAAGATAGTATAGAATGTACTCTTTCTGTTCTGTGGAGGCTTACTTGTCAATACTAAATAAAAAGCACATAAACATAAATTTTCATTTCCTTAAGAGTTATCATGGAATATTCAATCTTTTGGAGAAACTCGGGGGATCACCTTTAGGAAATGACTCTTGAGAAGAAAATTGGAGATTTAGAAAACCATGTAAAAGTCAAGGAGTTCTGGAGGGAGGAAACATGGAAAACACCAGGGGCCAAATGTAATCAAGGTGACTTTAAGCAGAAAGCAAGAGAAAATTGTTTCAGTGAAGTTAAGAAAAATGGATTAGAGAGACCACTGAAAGTTCTGGAGCCAAAAGACTGTTTGAACAATTTAATGCAATCAACTGAACTCATGAAGTTTGCCAAACAAGAAAACCATCTTGAACCCTAAGTGGAGAATGGGTCTGGGGTTGACATAAATAAAATACATTGATTTAAAGGGGTCTGATAAAGAATTAATGCTTTTGAATTTCACAGTTTTGTCCAATAGAGCTTTTTGCAATGATGGACTCTCATCTTTACTATCTGAGATAGTGACTATTACATATATGTTGCTAATCCACAAGGAATATAGCTAAGTACAAGAGAGAAATAGAATTTTTAAATTTATTTCATACTAATTATTTCAAACTTTTATTTATGTGAATCTAAGTTACTACTTTCTGTCACTTTTACTGTTGTTCTCTTGTAAGAAATATAAGATATCAAAATGGGCAGAGAATGTCAAGGAAATCTTCACAGAGGTGAAAGAAACCCTAGTCTTTGTGTACTTCTGATTAGTTGAAACAATTTTAGGATGTGCATGCAGAGTGGCTCTCTTGGTGCAGTGGGCTTTTACCCCATTTATGCCTGTATAATGTTAATTATATTCTGGTACACTCTCCATCGTGTCCTAGTTTGGATGATAAATTATTTGGTGGTCTTAGCCAAATGGTTATGAAGATGTCACATTTATTGCACAATGCATATTTACAAAAATAAATAACATGAAATGAAAGGCAATTTCAAAACTTTTGGTTAAATTTTTGCTAAAAGTTTTAAAATACTAAAGAAAAATACTACATATAAATTAATTATATTTATTAAATAATAAACTATCATTGAATGAAGTTAATGATGATTAAAACTATTTGGGTAGTTGAATTTTGTCAGATTCTCTTTAGTCATGTCAGTTAGGTGTCTTTCATTAATTCTTATTTGCCTTACTTTTCTTGTAAATAACTTATTAACCACCCACTCCTCTGACCGATTAACTAGTATAAACACAAAGAAAAATAACATGAATGACATAAATGCCAAGAATCTTTTGAGATGTGAAAATACATTTAATACAAAGGTTATGTTTATGACTCCTACTAACATATTTAAAGAAGTAAATAATTAAATAATTAACTAGTCATAATAGAAAAATCTTTATCATTTTTTAACCTCTTCTTTAGTCTATTCATCAGAAGCTTAATATCAGAATGCAATATATCAAATAAATCAAAGAGCACTGTGTTGTCCTAAAGACTTGTTTAATAAATGTAACAGCGTCAAATACGATTTGAGAAAGTGAGAGAATTACAAACCTCTGTAGGACATAATAAAGTGAAAGACGTGACGCTATGACTTAGTTTCCCAGACTGGGCTTGTCTACATTGTTCTTGGCTCTTCTCATGTGCTGAACATGGGCAACAGTTTACAGAATGACAGAAAATACTTTTCACTGAAATTCTTTTGATCTATGGCGCACTAATGTATTGCTCACCATCCACAAGGAAGCTGAATTTCACAGTTACAAAGGACAGGATTGTCGTCATGCAGACACGACGAAGCCTGCAGCATTACAGAGATCAGTTAGTGGTATTTACATCTACCCATGAGTTAAAGGATATGACCTTGTGAAAAAAACCTCGGTAAACTGAGGGATAATCTTCCAAGTAGCATCCAGAAAGAAAGTAGTTTTCCCATATATAGATATAGATAGATCCTAATATGCAAAATGTCTTCTGACACGCAGCCCCTACCTCCCACATGCACAAACTACTTGCTGAGCCCATGCAATTGCTTATGCTTTCATATTTTTGCAAAATCGAAGAGGTATAGGAGAATTCTTACAGATCACACATTATTGAAAAGCATTCAAGCCTGCAATGCTGTCTTAAGCAGAGAATGTATGAACTCTCATCCTCATGCAAGATCTGCTACAAACTAGTGTGAATTGTGGAGTGATGTGAAGCTAAGAATAGGAATGGTGTGTCACTCAGTATCAAGAACAAATGAAAAAAAAAAAAAACCCTGTTTTTAGAACCGTATCAGAGACTTTGAGCTATTCCTAAGCATCACTTTCTCCAGCCCCTTGGGAGGAAGAAAATGGAAACTGCCTTTAATCCTAATTTTAGTGATGACCAAAATTATTTATTTATTTATTTATCTATTATTTTAGAGAAGGATCTGTAGGGTATTCAGGGTCTTACTACTAGATGGGATTCATAGTGACTCTCTTGTTTACAGGTTCCCAAGTGCTGTGATCATAGGTGTGCGCCACCACACCCAGTATCAATCACAGTCTCAGCATGCCCCTAGGGTGGGGCTGGCATGGCAGGCCCAGGGATAGAACATATAGCCTTTAATTCACTGAGCTATTTGGCTGACCCATCAAAACTATTTAAAATTGACATAAATACTTAAAGTAAAACTTCAGATTTTTAGATATGACTTTAGGTTATTTGTGCTAATCTAGACAATGAATTCAGCAGGAAGGGCAAGGCTGAGCTGTTCAGGAATGAGACTGTGACAACTTGCCAGTATCATCAAAGTACAGGCTTTCTGTAAGCTGAGGTTTCTTGAATTTATTTAGTACACTCTAGTAACTGACATAAGAACTACTGTTACTGATAGAGATAGTGCATTATTTCTCATTTACAGTTAGTGAGTTTTCAGTTTTGACTCTGATTCTTTTGAGTTCAGTGTTCAGGTCGCCTGTAGTGTGTCCCCCAACTGGGTCTGTTACTTATATGCTTTTATACTTTTCTTTGTAAAAACATGTTCTTCAGACTCTCAGCCTGGATAAGCAGCATTTTTGCATAGACAAGTTTCTGAGCTATGCTCATTCTTTTTTCCAGGTGCATTACCAAAACACAAAGAAAGAAGAAGAAAGGGGGCAATCTAACACAAAACTTGGGAGAAATACTTTGAAGGATAATTAGTGCTGGAAAGTTAATGAAGATGCTTGTTTCAGCTATCAAACATAGTATGAATTAATAGAACATTAAAATAATTGAGACCAATATTTTTTAGTCACTGGATAATAGAACATAACAAAAGTATATATAAATACAATTAAACCTTAATAAATACAATACTGTGAAATTATTGATCACAGTAAGAGAGATACAAAAATGTTATGAAGTTTCAAGGAAATGAGAAAATGTAATTGAAGATTCAAATAAGACTCTGAGCTAATCCTAAAGCATGGTAGAATTTTGACAGCTCCACATTTGGTAGAGTAACATTTCATGTGCAGAGAATAGCAACTCAGAGATGGGAAAGTACAGGCAATGTCAAGTTGTCAGGTTTCACTAAAGCATGGAAATACATTACAGAAGAGATGGAATAAGAATTGTAAAGTAATATTGAGACTAGAGTAGAAAAGTCATTGACTTCTATTTGTACATTCACAACTTTATGTACTAAGCATTTGGAACAATTATTTTGCTTGACATTTGATGGTGACCATTCAAGCGCATTATGATAGTATTCTGGTAATGGCACACAGACTAGAATGGAGAGGTGAAGAAGTAGGTGTAGCTCAGTAGTAAGGTGCTTGCCTATCACACACAACCCTATGAATAAGTTCCAATTCCACAGGAGGTCAGAAAATGAATACAGTGGTCAGGATTTGAGATATTTATTTTATTTTATTTTTTCCCTGTATTTTTAGGGGAGGGCCTCCAGGGGGTTCAGGGTCTCACTACTAGATCAGACTCGTAGTGGTTCTCCCATTTATAGCCTCCCAAGTGCTGGGATTACAGGTGCTCGCCACCATTCCCAGTCTCAATTGCCATCTCAGCGTGCTCCGGGGTCATCCACTGAGCTATTTGGCTGGCCCTTGGATTCGAGATATTTAGATACCCACATTCATTGATATTTTTTAAAAGGACCTCAATATAAAATGCTCTTCTTCTAAAAATTGATATGTCCCACTGTCCCAGGGACTGCGTTTCTCCATTAGTAAATGATATTTGTTAGGAACAGAAAAGATGTGTAGTTAGCAAAATATGTGAAGGAACAAAAAGAGGACAAGGAGTCTCAGATGGGATCAAAGTTTGTGTGCTTAAAAGAATACAATGATTATTACTAAAACTAATAGAAATTTGAACTTTACTATATTAAGTCCATGAGAGAGACACCATCCTAACTGATATTCTAAGAAATAAAACTTTCCATGTTATAATGACTTATCAATCAAGTATAAGTATCTTTCACTTTTGAAAACATTTAAAAATATATCCTTTGCAGCATGTGTAGCTTAGTGGTACAGTTTGTCTACCACAAATGAGGATCAGGTTTCAGTTCCTGGAATGACAATTAGTTGGTGAATCAATCAGCATTTGGAACAATTATTTTGCTTGATATTTGATGGTGACCATTCAAGCGCATTATGATTGTATTCTGGTAATGGCACACAGACTAGGACAGAGGGGTGAAGAAGGAGGTGTAGCTCAGTGGTACGGTCACACATTCTGTATAGTGAGAACAATGGTGTAACTTGGAATTATCATGTAAAAGGACAAAAATGACAGTTTTAATGAACTAATGAAAGCACCATTCATCACTACCACAGATTAAAATGTTTTAAAAAATTCAAAATACTGACAACGTAACAAAATATATTCTAAAAAAATCAATATTGATTTTGAAAGCCACTTGTCTTTGAAAGGCACTCCTTAATTTCTAAAATGAACTTCTGGTGCGAAATATATATAT
>NW_004524834.1:2195869-2207765 GCF_000260255.1 Octodon degus | reverse complement strand
TTTGCTTGTTCTATTGTTCTTTTTTAAATTTTATGCCACCAGAAGTTTTATGTCATGGGAAACAGTATGCCAACTTTGTCACATGGGTGAACTTACTGCTGTCATGAATGTTGTTGATAATATCTTTTAGGAAGTATGCAATTATTCATAATTTTCAACAGAACACAAACCCAGATGAATTTTTTTAGAAAAACATACTGTCATATTCATTTTATTTAATTTTCATTGCAACATACTTTGAAGGCATATACTTCTTTTGCAGACAAAATGTTTGTCATTTAGTCATTAATTGCTGAAGGTTAAATTCTTTGTATGAATCAAAGGACTGGATACTTTGTCAAAAAATTTTCACTGTCACTGGTGTCCAAAGGCTATTCCTCTAAGTTATCCACTTGGGTATTATAGCATAATCAACTGATGTGCCTGATGTTACTATACAAATGACAGTTGCTCTGTAAATAACCATGTACTTTTGTAGAGGTGGAATTATGCATATATGTCTTATATATGCTATGAAAGATGTATTCCAGCATAAGATGTCTCTCAAAGAATACCCTGGACAACAAGATTATTGAAATTAAAAGTCTAGAACCAGAAAAGGTTCATATATACCAAGCATCACTATTTTTCAAATTAATATTTTTCTTTCTTTCTTTCTTCCCTTCTTTCTTGTGGTACCAGGGATTGAACTCAAGACCTTGCACTAGGCAGGCAAGCACTTATTCTACTGAGCTATCTCCCCAGCCCTGAATCCTCAGTTTCTTAAGTAGAAGCAAAAGTTTGAGTTAATACGATGAGTAATCATTTCTCCATGGCCTCATTTTTCTTCATATCTATGAGTAAAAAGACTGATAGTCTTGGTTCCAGATTACCTATCCATCATAGAGAAGAGCCACTGGCAGATAGGGATGAATTGTTTCTCCAGAAGAATGGCCAGATGATCACAATGTATCAGCAGCTCTTAGGTTCCTTGTGCGTCTTAGTTGCTTTTATCACTGATGACAGAAAATACCCTATACTGAAAATTAAGTCAGAAAAAGGTATATTTAGTCACAGATCAAGGGGTTAGAGACAGCAAATGCAGCAAGAAAAAAAAGAAAGGAAGAGGAGGGAGCCATCTAGATCCTCATTCGAGCCAGCATACAGGCCCGGAATGTGTGTATGTGGAACTTCCTCAATCAGACAGGCCTGGTATGGAACACTGAGGCTTAACTCCCTGCAGAGTGGATAGCATCAAGACCAACCTGCGGATGCAAGAACAGAATATCTTGCTAGAGTGGCACAGAGGGTTCAACTCCAAGGGCATCAGCAGAAAGAAGTAGAGCACAAGAGCTAGACCCCAGCCACACCCACCTGGATAAGTTTGAACTTAAAAGAAGAAGCAAAATGCATTCTCAGTCCATGAGCCTACCAGAACAAATGCAGGAGACAATAGCATAGAAGCAGTTGGAAATCACACACCTAAAATCTTTGAAATAATAGTGTCTAAAGTAAAGAATGAACTGCAGAAAGATATAGAGTAAATCATATCAGAAATAATTTCTGCACAGGGGCCTGGAGTTTGATCCCCAGGCCTGTCATGCCAGCCCTGTCCCCAGGGCATGCTGAGATGGTGATGGAGACTGGGTGCAGTGCTGTGTTCCTATAATCCCAACACTTGGGAGACTGTAAACAGGAGGATCACTCCAAGTCTGATCTTCGCAGTAAGAGCCTGTATACCCTGTACATCCTGTCCTAAACACACAAACAAAGCAAGAAATAATTTCTGAAGTTAAAAAAAAAGAAATGATAACTATAATGAAAGAAGTACTAAGTGCTTCTAAAGAAAGCACTGATAAAAAATAGAGGAGAATATAAAATGATGGAATCCGTGAATGACAAATATAGGAAAGAAATTTGCATGAAGCAGATTCAAAGAGCCAGATAGGAAATCACAAGTTGACAAAACCGTTTGAATGAAAATGAAAATAGATTTTCAAATTTTTTTTTTTTTTTTTTTGTGGAACCGGGGATTGAACTCAGGACCTTGCACTTGCCAGGGAAGTGCATATTCCACTGAGCCATCTTCCCGGCCCCAAGACTTTCAAATCTTGAAGACATGATTGCAACTATGGAAAAAGTAAAAAAAAATCTTTTAAAAACAACTAAGATGCAGGGAAAAATAAATTCAACATCTGCAAGACGATGCAAAGATGAACAACGTAAGACTAATAGGCATCAATGAGAAAGAAGGAGTCAATACAAATGATATAAAAAGAATATGGGCAGAAATAATAGAAAACTTCCCAAACATGGAGAAACAATCTGAAATTTAGGTAAGCAAAGGATATAGAACACCAAATAAATTTAATTTAACCCAATTAAAAGCACACCCAAACATATAATAATCAAGATTCCAGAAATTCAGCACAGGAAGAGTATACTAAAAACCACTAGAGAAAAGAAACAGATCATACTTAAAGGAAAACCCATCAGAATAATGGCAGATTTCTCTTCAGAAATCATCAAGTCAAGAAGAGCATGGAACAAAATACTTCAAGTCCTCGAAGAAAACAAATTGCAACCCAGACTGATATACCCTGCAAAACTCTCATTCAAGTATAATGGAAAAGTGAAATACTTCCATGACAAAGAACAGCTAGAGAATTTTATGAGGACAAAGCCAACCCTACACAGGCTACTAAAAGATATTGTAGAGAGGGATCAAAATGACCACAAATCCATGAATGAGAATGGAAAGAACCCACCAAATAGGGTAAATAATTAAACACAGGAGAAAAAGAGGTATACAATAGCAGTCTTTCAGTTATTCTTTTGTATCTGGCAGCAAAGTATTTCCACCAGCATACTGTACAAATGCAATTCTCCTGCACCCTATGGGTGATGATTCTGTCCACGTCTATAAAGTGGATATAAAGGATACAGTCCCACAAGTGACACCTGACCACAAGTAAGCATCATGGACACTGTCCACGTCTACCACATATAAAACTTTGAGCAATATCTCATCCCCAAACTATAAGAAATGTTGGCCATATATTTGCCATTCTAGTATTTTTGTGATGTTTTATTCTTAGTAATTCTTTATTATCATGAAAACTTTTTCTTAGTTGATATTTTTGTATATATTCACTTAATCAAATACTATGTAATTACTCTGAATTGATCACAGATTTGTACATATGATACACTACATTCTGGCCTCTTAGTTGAGCTCACAATTTAATTTTTGGATATTATTTTGAAATATTTAATTTAATTTTGAATTAATATTTAATCAATTTTCTGAATATTGTTTAATTTTAATTTTTGTTTTATGATTTATACTGCTTCTTTGACCTATGATCTACTTAAAAGACATTGCATAATATTTTCTCCTAGTATTAGAAACTTTAAAAAGTGTATTTCCATTTTCCATTGACTTTATATTAGTTCTTCCTTCTTTTACACACAGACACAGATACACACACACACACACACACACACGCACACACACACACACGTGAAAAAATATGTATATAACCTGACATAAGATTGATACTGTTTTGTGGAAATCTTCAATGACCTTTTAAATGGGTTCATCTGATATAATTATATTTTATGTAGTCCTGCATAACTAGCACTTTGAGAGCTCCTTATTCTTTATCTAGGACCATACATCAACTTCTCTTGCCTTCCGGATTATTGTCTTTGTTATTTTCTACATGCTACAACTGGATGTATTAGAATATTTTGAGTTTGTACAATTGGAAAATATACTAATTTTAACTTTCAAAGGTATGTTTACTAAGTACAAAACTCATTGAGGACAGATATTTTTTCTAGTCCTTTGAATAAATCAGTCCAATTTCTTAAAGAAATTAAAGGAGGGGGACTGCAAGCCTTTTTCCCCGTTGTATTATATGTAGGCTCTCTGCTTGTAGTATCTTCGTGCCCTTCTCTTGCACAAGCTCAGGATGTTCGTAAATGGAGGAACCTGGAACCCTCTTGAGTGACTTTGTTAAACTTCTAAATTTCTTATGCTGGCACAGTGTATGAACCATTACAAACCACTCCTTGTCAAATTGGCAAACAGACGCATTTGTTTAAACCAGTTTGCAGATGCAATGACATGCTTGTTCTTGGCTTTTCATAACTTGAGTGTTATAACACAGGTTTGAAAATCCATAAGAAGGGGCCGGGGAGATGGCTGAATAGAATACATGCTTCCCTGGCAAGCACAAGGGTCTGAGTTCAATCCCCGGTTCCAAAAAAAAAAAAAAAATCCATAAGAACAAGTAACAGGCTGTAAATATTGTATTACTTTAGAACCATAACAGTATGTCCGTGGTCCTCCAAAGAAGAATATACATCCCTTAATGAAAAAGGCATTTAGTCCATCTCTAAGAATTGCCAAAGTTCTAACAATTTCAGCATTGCTGTAAAATCCAAGTCCAAGTCTTTTCCCAGATGTAAGGCAAGCTTTTAGCAGAAAGCTCCTGTACAAAAGAGAAGTTATACACTTCTAATGTTCAATGGCACAAGAGAGACAGTTTGATTCCAAATGGTACAAATGAGAATACAAAAGAAGGGGACGAAAACAAGTCCACAACCCAGCAAAGGAAACATTCAAAACTTCTCAAGTTGATGTGATATATCAACCACTACTGTATGTTAATGCCTTCATTTCTATACCTTATCCTACTCTGTAAACAGGTAGTATTTTGTGTTCTACATACTACTCTCAGGGAACTGGGTGCAGTGAACTAGAGAAAGTACTGGTGCTATGAGTAGTGGTACCTTGTGAATAAAGAATTCTTTACCTCTGACTAGAGAGCCCTCTTTTTTTTTTTTTTTTTTTGGTCAAATACACAAAAAAATGGAAGACTAACTAGTTTGATTGTGGGTACAGTAAATTATTAATCTGTTCACAGTTTTTGACTTTGATGTTTGTAGTCTTCATAAACTATTACAGAGATTTAGGGAACTTTGTCCCTCAGATCTTCAAAACTTCACAGTCTAACCTCTATCTTCAGCTTAAATAAGCACTAGAATAAATCAATCTTTAGTGGAGGTAATTTAATTAGTTTGTTTTCACTATCTCTGTATCACTGACTTTCTGAAAGCCCTACTCTAGGAACACGTGCTGCAGTTGTAACTATGAACAGGTTCAAATTTATAGAGGATCTCAGTAATAAAAATACATAGATCCCTCCCCCTGAGGAATTAAAAATTAAAACAACTTTACAAAGCAAAACAAATATTCAGAAATCCAACCAAATTCTGATTATTTTCATAATGACTCCATTGTGATTCATTCTTGTGCTATTAAATGTTACTTTTCTGTTCTCTGTTATTTTTCTCACCTAAGTTCGTACTTTGTTTACCTACAGTTTTTTATCTGTAGAACCAATTTTAAATAACACACATGGGCTATCTTTTGATTTGTCAATACATCTACACATTTTTAAATGTATTTTAGTACAGGGTCTACAAGGTCTCACTACACAGATTGGACTTTTAGTGAGCCTCCTGTTTTCAGCCTCCCAAGCTCTGGGATTACAGGTGTGCACCACCACACCCAGTCTCATTCACTATCTCACTGCACCCCAAGGGCAGGGGCCAGCATGGTGCACTGGGGATGGAACCCAGGTCCCTATACCTGTCTAAGCAGGTGTTTTAGTCCCCTGAGCTATCTGGCCTGCCCTACATAGTGTAATATTCAAATCAGTAAACATACATGCTGAAACTTTTATAATTTCTTGAAGTGTTAATATTACAAATATTTTCATCTAACTGTTTTGAAATATGCATTATCATTACCTATGGTCATGCAATGGTGAAATAACATTCCTAAATTTATGTTTGTTTCTTAGTATGTGCTAAGAAACCTTTTCCTTGCCCTCTCTCTCAATGTTGCCACCATCTCTAATAACCACTATTCTACCTTTAACTTCTATTAAATCAATTTTTTTATAATTCATATGCTAGTGAGATCTTGAGATATTTTATTTTTATGTCTAGTTTATTTTATTTAACATAATGTCCTCAGTTTCCATCTATATGTTGCAAATGACAGAATTTCATTCTTTTAATCATGGATTAACATTCTTCGTGATGTACACATATTTCATTTATCCACAGTTAGTAGTCAGTTACTTCTTTGACGTTTACTGCTAGAGCTGTGGCAATCTGTGAGTAAAAATGTGTATTTCACATCCTTTGGCTTGTTATATTATAATTCAACATCAAAAGATTGAAATAATTAAAAAATTGCCTGATTTTAAAATTGTCAATAGATTTAAACAGATATTTCTCAAGGTAAAGCTTCCAAGTAGTCAATTGATTTTTAAAAAATACAGTATCACTAATCACCAGGGAAATATAAACCAAAGCCAAAATGAGATATCACCTCATTTCCAATAAAACAAGTCCTGGTGAAGATCTGGTGAAAAGAAAACTTTCCCCCTTTTAAATTATTATAGCCATTATAGAAAGTAATATGGAATTTCTGAAAAAGTTAAAAGTCATCTTTGTATTGATTAACCCTGCTGTATTTGTTCTAAATCTGTACCTCAATTCTGAGCTCTACCCTCCTTGACAAAATCTATGTTGTGCATTCTGCCTAAGTCTTTATATATGTTTCAAAATATTGAGAAGTCAAACAGTCTCTTTTGTATCACATGTATACAGTATCAGTGGCCTACCTGCCTCCAAAGTTCTGAATATTGAACTGCCTCTCTTGATTTAGATCGTCTACTGTCTCTATGATGCTGTCTTGCACAGTGCCTATTTTGTTGAGGTAGTGTATTACTCAAGGCTCGCCATCCAAGGAAATAGCTCTTGTTAGGACAACTATTTCAGGTAGCAATTCAGTTCTAAACTTCTATACATACTCTGAGTGTCACTTGGTATTTATGATTTACCAGGACATACTAGAATATAAAACACATTCGTGCAAAATCATTTCAGTTTATCTCATTAGTCGGTTAAAAGATAATCCTATAATTTTAATCACCATAATGTTTAAAATAAGAGAAAATAAGAAAGCAACATCAAACTTCAGGATATTTAAGAATTTCAGATAAATATAAAACTATTTAGTAAGTCAAATATGAGTTAGAGAAGTACACGTGAGACCTCTGACTAATGGCTAATAAATATTAGAACCTTGCATCACCAAATAAATCAGTAAAATTAACTAATTCAAAATATATTTTCAGTTAAATGGAAGTATATTTACAAAAAGAATAGAGAACTTACATACATGATGACACTTTATACTTTGTAGACATTATATGAATGTCCTCTAGCTTCTTTTTTTTCTTTCTTTCCTTTCCTCCTTTTCTCACTATCCCCTCCGTTACTTCCTTCAAACATTTTTTTTCCTTGATTCCTCCCTTCCTTTCTTCCAGCTGTCAGCAGTTTTACTTCAAAGTATTATACACTGTATTTCCAGGTTTATAAGTTCCTGTGTAGGATTTTCAGTTCTGCTTATTGGCCTGAATTAACTATTTGTGACCTAAGGACATATAAACTGCCTGCTTCTTTACACAAGAGTACTGGCTTCCCTTCAGCAGAAATCTCTGTGAGTATCAGGAATTTCGAGCAAGCTCACTCCTTTGATCACGTGGAACAGAAAAGTCTTCATCTTTCTGGTGGCTCAAGAAGGGAAGCAGCAACTCTTAGATGGGTAGGCAGCAGTCGTAGACAGAAGAACTGGCTTCATGGGATGGTCTTAAAGTGTTGTGCTCAGTATCTCCCAGTATCAAAGACCTCACTAGAAACACAAAATCCCTTCTGTCCTGGTGTCCTGTGGGCCGACAGGCCTTCACTATTCCAGGTAAGATGTCGCCTTCCATTTCATTAAAGTTCTTCCTCCCAGGCCTGCCATGCCGGCCCGGCCCCGGGGCACGCTGAGATGGCTATTGTGACTGGGCATGGTGGTGCACGCCTGTAATCCTAGCACTTGGGAGGCTATAAACAGGAGAATCACTCCCAGTCCGATCTAGTAGTGAAACCCTGAACACCCTGTGGACCCTTCCCTATAATACAGAAAAAAATAAATAAGGTTCTTTCTGTACAAAGTGCTTATTATGTTTAAAAATAGTCTTGTGTACTATGCTGAAAATTGGATGCTAGAATATCTGGAATAGTGTAGGCCTTGCTCTGCCTTGTGTAATCTTGAAGACAGCATGCAGACATAATGACTTTAATTTATCTTACCTAATTTGTATAAAAATTGCTACTCTGTCTACTTAGGAATCACTTCAAAATAAGACTGAGATTTAAATTAGATTAAATTGAGATTATCTTCTTAAAGTTCACACTGTGGGGGATAGAAATCATACTGCCCAACTATACTACCATCCTCTAAATGCTGAGTTAGGACTACACATGCTTCCTAAACAACATTAATCTCAGTCTTACCCAATTTCTTTTCTTAAGGTCTGTTACCTCACCCATAACCACTCTTCATTCCCATTTGTAGCCATTAGTGCACCTCCTAGCCATCATCAATGCTCTCCCTGTCTCACTCCTCTCCTGACCATATTCTATTATGGAGGGGCCCCGCTTTAAAATGAAAATCATATCATATTGCTTATCTCCATGAAATTCTTCCGGTTTCCCATTTCCCTTAATGTGAAGTTCATATTTCCTTAATGTGGTTTAAGTGTTTGTGTATGACTGGAACTCTGCTGCCCTCTCCAGTCTTTTCCAAAACTTCCCTGATTAAACCATACTTGTATCATACTTAAGGACAGAGAGGCGTTGTTCCAGATAGAAGAAAGAACACTGGCAAAGTTACAGACAGGTAATGCAGGTAGTGTGTTTGCAGATTGGCTTAGCAATGCTTCCAAATGAGGAGAAGGCAAGGATGAAGGACTGAAGAGAAAGAAGAAAACAAGGAAAATGTCAGCCCAGTGTGTGCAAAGCTTGGATTTATAGCTGCGTACAGATTTCCAATGCAGCTTTCTTGAGTCCCCACACATATCTTGTTAGAACACTGAAGTCTAGAACTGTATTTTGGAGTTTGAACGATAGTATTTCCAGGTCCACAAAACTAATAGTTGGAAAAAACTGTGAGAGAAACAGCCTAAGCAATGCAATGAACTTGAAAAAAAAAATAGCTGAAATTAAAACCTCCAAAAGTATTTTGAAAAAAATGTGAGAAATTAGGAGGAGGAAACCATCAACTATGTTGTAGACATTATGTAGATGCTAAAACTTTGTGAGACTGTGTAGAGTAGGACATCGTTGATGAAAGCGAGAACTGTGGTATTTTTCATTGGTCAGTGCAGAATTTTTTTCTGGAAAGCGTTCTGAAAACTGAGACTACTACACTACATAAAATGTCATCATCATTATGGTCAAGCAGTGCTATGTTAATATCCCTTTGGGTCGAGATCTTGAGTTATGAGCCATTTCTTGTGCTTGAAAGAAACTATATCTGAAGTAGTCTAGATGGATATCACCTGTCCTGTTTTAAGATCCTCCAGGGATGACTGAACATAACAAACTTGAGAAAGCAGCTTTTTGTAGCAACCCTGCCACTGTCCAGATATCCTTCCCATTTCACCATTTCCTAGATATATACCAAAATAATTTGGCCGAATTTTAATAGAATTTGGAAAGTATAACAGAATCATGATTGTGAGAGTTCTTTAAAATTCAGATATAGGCAACATATAAATTTTCCTCTTGATACCCAAAACTATAAAAGTACAAAAAAAAGCAAGATCTTTCCTAGCATTCCAATATCTGTTTCCACTGAAAACTTTAGCTGATTTTACTTATTTATTTATTTATTCATTTATTTTTTATATTTATTAATTAATTAATTTATTTTTGTGGAACATGGGATTGAACTCAGGCCCTGCGCTTGCTAGGGAAGCGCCCATTTCACTGAGCCATCTCCCTGGCCCCAGCCTGAGCTGATTTTAGTCATAGGTACTTCAGTCCACGCTAGTGTCTCAGAAAGGTGCAAGTACTATGAATGCTGTCATGCAAACACAAAGCTTTTGCAAAAAATTCTCCAAAATCCATTTACTAAATACCACATTCTCTCCATCCCTGTCTTATTCTGTTTTCTTCCATCTCTCTCCCATAGACACATGAATATGTTATATTTACTAAATTTCTTTTATGATAGTCAGGATAGTTATGTCAATTAATTTAGCATTTTTCCTACTAAAATAATTTATCTATTTCAAAGACACTCAGCTTTACTGAGTTAGTTCAATCAATAGTTACAAACTACACATTTTGAGGCACATAGTTGGAAAATGCAAACTGAACTAGAAGAAAGGTGAGCACAGCATGTCCTTGTTTTTTTCTGTGGGATTGGAATACAGAATACCCCCAGAGAACATGCTTTCAATTAAGGAAAAAGCACCTACTATGCATCCTTATTCAGACTGCTTACAATGAAACTTCAACTTCAAGCGTATTTTTTTTCTACTGACAATGGAACATGGAGTATATTTTTATTCCGAATAGTCTTAAAATAGTAATTTTAAATTTAGAAAAAACACCTCTCTCACTTTAGAAAGCCCTTCCTTATCCATCACTTTCATGCGCAAATGGTCTTCCTGTTTGACATTCTCTTTATTAAGAATAACAAGCCTCAATAGCACTTCTATTACCAGTCTACTGTGAATAGTTAACACTTAAGTTGAAGGAAGATTATTTCATTTTTATTTTTTATAGAACACCAAGGGAAAGGCTCGTGCACTGTCACATTTCATTTGCAGGTAAGCCTGTATTCATCTTAGGTTAACTGGTTACCATTACTCACTTTCACCCAATGTTTCCGTGTTTTTTCTTAGCGAGTGAAGTCTACTTTCATTCAAGAATGAATCACTTGTGCCTATTTGACATTTTTACAGCTCATAGATTCTTAATGAAAATTCAAAATGCATTTTCATTCCCAAGTATACAATCTTTTCTAAGCAGCAAGGTTTTCATTTTACATGTGTAGTTTGTTGATTTTCGTGTGTATTTGTAGAAAAATGTCTTCTTGGCTTATTCATAGAGAAATGAATGAGGGAGATGCCTGAAAGCATTGGTACTTGAAAGCATTTATTCAGCTTCTTTTAATCAAGGTTTTTACCAACCTATGACTTAGAAGAAAATACACTGCACTGTAAGTCCCTCAGGTCTGCTCTGCACAACATTAAAAAAAAATCTTGTTCATGCAAATAATGTGGGAATTATGGTTGTAGTTTGAAAATTTTACCAAAAAGATAAACTGTTCCTTGAGTAATGTAATATAGTTTGAATATTCCTCACTACATAAGTTTTATAGAGTAAAAAAGGGAATAACCAGAAAGGATGAAACCATCAAACATGGTTTAAAATTTTCAATATGTGAACATGGAAATAGTAAAGGAAACATGATAAGTAATTCAAAGGTAGAGGGAAAGGACATAGTATTGTTTGTATATTTTAGATGAAATCTACTGGATAAGTACTAACACTTTTGAGGGCAAAAGTTTATATTGCATAGCATGAGAAGAACATGCTTACAACACAACTTTTATTTGTTAAGCAGGTTACCCATAGGATTTGATTTTGTTTTGCGAAGAAGATAAATAAAAAATCATGAAGTACTTCCTACCCACCTGATTAATTCTTTACATCAGTAGCCCTTTATTGTATTGCCAGACACTTTGGGGAGAGGATTTTATTTTGTTTTCTGAGTTTTTGTTTTGCCATAACCAGGACTGAACTCAGGACCTTGAGCCTGCCAGGCAGGCTCTTACTCTATTGAGCAATCTCCCTGGCCTGAGAATTTTATTTGGATGTATGAGTGTGTTTTACAATAAAATGTATATCATTTAAGCTGTGCAATTTTTTAATTTAGATTTTTCAGAATTTCAAGGAAGCAACATATAGAAATGTATATGTTCAAGAT
>NW_004524834.1:2186524-2195746 GCF_000260255.1 Octodon degus | reverse complement strand
CATTCAGCAGGAAGAAAGTTATTTATTTCAATGAATTAAATATTTATTTTCTATTTGTACTTTTCTGTGACAGGAATGGAACTTGGATGCAGTTGTTGAAATATTTCACTGTTGCCCAAGGCTGGAGAAAGAAAGCATCACCACAGTGACTTGGCTTTTTACTCCTTCTCACTTCTCCTATTCAGAGCATAGCAGAATCAAATCTTAATGGTAAGTACTTACCTTGCACCCAACAGATCAATCTTTTCCATTAGATTTGTCACTTGAGACACGGACTCAACTGTAATTGATTTCAAAGTCATGTGGCATAACACAAACTATGGTACTTTTCCTGTGATAAACTCAATCAATAGACCTAGCAGCTTAACAAAAATAATTGCATCAACATATCTGCTTTCCTGACACCATTTTGTTCTTAGGTGTTGGAAGCAGTCTGGTATTAGAAGAAATCCAATAACTTAGAAACAGGAAGGTTAAAGTCTGTGTAAATCAGTGCTTGTACCTCTTGGGTTCCAGTGGTATAGACTCCCTCATTTTCTCAATCTTTCCACTGCTCACAGCACAGTCGTCAGTTTAACAAGCTGTTCAAATAGCTCATGCATTTGGGGTTTGGTGCAAGCTATATATGAGCAGTTGCTTATATAAAAGCTAAAATAGGAGGGTATTACAAGGATTAAGTGATTCAGTAGAGTGTCTCAGCCAGCTGTAATTCAAGACACAATAGTTCAGATCCTTCATTGATGTTTTCTTTACTAAAATGTAGGATTTTAACCTTTTGGGAAGTCTTTTTCTACAGTGTCAGAATCAACTTCAGACCTGTCAACTCAACAATATCTTACAACTAAGGCCTTTCACAATGTCTGAGTTAGAGAAAGAAATTGCAATAATGCCTCCTAGGATTCTGTGTGATTAGAAACAGAAGCATACATTGGCTAGTTACACTGCTTATGAAAATTGGAGAGTTGACAATGACATGAGGCAAAAATACACGTGACAGATAAACAAGTCACTAGAAAAAAACAAATTTATTCTAACAGGACATGCCAAAGACTGATGCAAGCTATTTTTGAATTAAAATTCTACACTATTACTACGTCATTTACTGTTTATATGGAAAATTTCCAAGACTAACTTTCATTTGAATCAAAAGAGCAAATATCACTTTAGTTACTAAAACATTGCGAATTGATATTTCTGTTCATATTCACCATTTATTTTTATTTAGATTTTGACTTTTTCTGCTATGTGATCATCTACTTTAATTTTGTCATATTGATTAAAATAAGGATATTATTCTACAAAAATGGTAAAGCCTAGTTTTGCTTCAGTTTGGGGTTATAGCCATTTATTATTCAACAGGCATTCAGCTATTGTATTAGATATAGTTGTAAGCAAATCGACATGGTGTCTTCTGAGAAAATGTAGAATTCCTTTAGAATTGAAAAATAAACAAAAAAGTCCAGCATAAGCAATGATATAATGATAAGTGAATAACCAATATAAAGGTAAATGATAACTCAGATACTGTGATAGGCACTAGTTGTAATATATTGTTGAGTGGAGAGGTCTGAAGTTGATGCTGACACATAAGTATTACAGGACTAATGGCAAGAATAAACAAGAAAAGCAAAGAGAAAGCAATTTAGCTTAGTCATTTGGATGAAATTAAAATTGGTGCACTATATGTCTATATTTAGTTATCAGTTAATGAACTCATTTATGTTATATATTTTATAAGGTTCCTTGTGGCCGGGAAGATGGCTCAGTAGAATAAGTGCTTCCTTGGCAAGCGCAAGAGTATGAGTTCAATCCCCAGTTCCGCTCCCCCCCCAAAAAAAAAAGTTCCTGAAGGTTTCTACTTCTACTTTGTAAGTGTATGTCCTAGGCATTGTTTATATTTCAAAGCTTAGTGTACATCTTTCAAGGTCAAAATTATTCTTCTAAACATACAAATTCATCTAGAGGAGCAAAGGAATGATGCTGATACTGAATTTTTAATTGAATTGTCTTGGGATTATTTAATTACATTCAACTAAAATGAAAACATGTCTTTTTTAATGTAAAAAAGCACAAATAACACATTGGTGGGGAACTCAAACAAAACTTACTTGGGGAACTTTAGGGTAAAATGATGTGTAAAATGGGAGCGAGACCTCACTGGAACATTTTTCCCCCTTATAATAACTCCCTCACTAATCAAAGTTATGTCAAAAAGATGTAAATTCAATTTATTGTTAAACTTTATATTTAAGATTAAAACAGGGAATACTTTGATAATTTCTTGTAGACGCACCAAAATACTATAGAAACATATGCTTAGAGAATTAACAGAAATAGAAAAAACAGTCGAGAAAGGAGGTGCAAATTTGAGCCCAGTCTGGGCAACTTTGTGACTTAACAAACCCCTGTATCAAACATAGAAGAACAGGGCTAAGGCTTAGCCTAGTGGTGGTGCCCTGAGTTCTATCCATATGGAGTAGGGGTGAAGGGGGCTTCCTTTTATGAGTTAGTGTTATCTTCGTTTACTACTCTCTTTGTTTCTCCTTTTATTCTAAATTGTTGATTTTGTCTTCAATGATACCATCACCAACACTTCTTTTTCATCTTCCTCCTCCTTTCTTGTCTGTTTTTTTATTGACATTAACTACTTAAGGGATGAGAATCTAAGGACTTTTCAAATATATAGTTCTTATCAAAAATATTTAATAAAAGATATGCTGTTTAATGTAGAAAAAACTTACATTTTTCACTAGTAGTGATTTATCCAAGAAACTAAGACCAATATCCTTTAAGAATATATGCGTATATAAAAAGAAATGTAACTTTTGTATGTAACAAGGTCAGTCAAATCCCCTCAGGATTTACCCTGAAACCCTGTACCACAGTATGTAGATCCTTTGTCAGTATCAGCCATGTGGATGAGTCACAGTCATTGCTTGACCAATTTGCACTCTGTTAAAGCCCGAGAATATGTTTTCTCTCCATGTGACTCTCATTAGGCACATTCTAATCATCGATCACTTTCCTCTGTGGCCCTATAATCTCCTTGATCAGAAAATTTGGGAAACAACTGAGTTAAAGGATGTTACAGTGCAGGTTCTCTTATGTCCTGAGTCTTTACTGACCTTGAAAGGGTAGGGCCAAAATGTTGGCTGTCCTTGCAGCCCTTCTTTTTCTCTAATTTTTGGTCTGCAAACTTAAATTGTTAACCCTCCAGAAGAGAGGCTTAATGATGTTATTACCATATAACACAGGCAGTTGAGCTTAACCTCACTATCTGTCTGAATATCAAACGTCTTAGACATAACATAGACATTTCATATTATATAAGTCTTGCTTTATCTTGGTCTTAACCATCTAGCAGAAAAGTATAAAAACAAGGTATAAAAAGTAAAGCCATAATATCATGCTGAGCTATAAAAGACTCAAGTCAACAACTTCTGACATTGCCAGTCCTATGGATAACCCACTATTATTATGGACTACTAGACTGTATTGGATTATTTTGCTGAATTCATGCACCTACAATATTTAAATGGCAATAGAATACCTATCTCTGACAAAACTAAAAAAAAAAAAGGGGGGGATACAAATGAAGGACCATTTTTTATCTGTATATACCAAATATTTAGGTTAGATATAAGGCTACTTTCTCTCAATTCAATGAGAAGAAAGTTTTGTACTAATAGTGTTTGGACAGGATATCATATCTACATTTGTACTATGAATAACCACTATGCAGACAACAATATGCAATGTATTAATTATTGAAACTGTCCTACTAATCAGTTTTGAAACTGTCTCATTCCTATTTGTCAATAAAATTAATTAAAAAAATCTTTTCCTAGTAGAATTACTAAGAGAGTTAGGATTTTATAAAGTAGTGTTATTGTTTTCATGGTATATTTAGCTCTACAATAATATAAAAATTATAACATTTTCTATATACTTATGTAATATTTCATTTTATGCTATGTGTGGGGATTATCATTTAGTATTAGGAGAAATTTACAAAATTGACTGAAAGTTATTTTGTCCTCAAATTTACATTTCAAAATAAGATACTTGGTTCTCTTTTAAATTTTTATTTTATATTTATATTTAATTACAATCTTTTTTTTTTTGCGGAACCAGGGATTGAACTCAGACCCTTGTGCTTGCCAGGGAAGCGCTTATTCCACTGAGCCATCTCCCCAGCCCCTTAATTATAATCTTTAAGGATACTATTTCTCACAGAAGCATTTTCTTATTTTTAATGTTGATGTGAGAATTTCTTCATTTTTCATCAAGTGGTAGAGTTTATTTTGATGATAATTATAGTTATGGCATCATAAATTATACAAACAAATCCTCAAATTCTGCATAAATTTGGGCTATACTATATTCTTCTTTTCTCCCAAATATTATTATTGGGTACATACTTATTTTAGTAAATGTGATTAACAGATATTACTAATATTAATTTGCTTAGTTCTCCATATTGAAACAGGCTTGCAAAGAAAAGCAGATCCTGTATCCAGGGTCAATTTTTTTTGTTATTTTCATATCTTATTTATGCAGAAATGTGAGACTGATGGGCAAACAAGGCTCCTGTGGTAAAAATACAAGTGCTATATAAGAAAATTGTGCAAGTCTAACACAGTGACTGACAAAGCTTTAGCTTCCAAAAGTTTTTATTATAGGTTCTTACTTCTGCTTAAGGTTTGGATGCTGTCCCTGCTTTTACGAGGAAAAGTGAGGCGTTAATATTCTTCAGTTCAAAGGCCCTGAATGTCTAATTTCCCCATTTTTTTTTCTTGCCATTTTCCCATTCAGATCTTTAATTTATATTTCTTGTTATCTAAAATATCTGATTGAAGAGGCATTAAAAATGAAGTTAAAAGTATTGTAATTTTGGTCAATATGAGTTTTGAGTGTCTATAGTGTACAGTGAATAGATGGGTCAAAAACATTAAACTGAAAAATAAAATATATAATATCTCTCTAAGTAGTGCACATTTTAGTTTAAATATTTTTAAAGTCCCATATAATACAAGTGTTATTATGACTGCACATTTAAATACCTAACACAAGTTCATTATTTAAAATAACTCAATGGTGAATTACAAATGTGTTACTCTATAAGGAAAAGTTTTTATGATCATTTAAGGAGGTATTTTTTCAACCTATTGATCATTTTTTGACCTAAGTATCATTTACAGTTACTGATGGAGATTCAAAGGCATTTTGAGAGAGTATATGAAAGAAAAGACTTTGCTAGTTTATATTCAAACTGAAATAATTTGTGTTTGTTACACTTGATTTTAAATCACTTCTTTGAAAGTCTATTGTGTGCAAAATTATGTTAAAGATATTTTTTCTACATTCACATCCACCTTATAGCCTATTAAAGAATAGAGAGTAATGAAATAATTACTAATTTATATTAATGTTGGGCCGGCCACATAGCTCAGCGGACTAAAGTGCCAGTTTAGGCAGAGCACAGCGACCAGGGTTCCATCCCAAGTAGCCAGGGATTGATGTCCTGCTGCCATGCCAGGCCCACCCCCAAGGTGGGCTGAGTGGCGGTTGGAACTGTGAGCGGTGGCAGGCACCTATAATCCCAGTTCTTGGGAGGCTGAAAACAGGAGAATCACTACGAGTCTGATCTACCTAGTGCGACCCTCTTCACCCTGTAGAACCTGTCCTAAATTCATATAAATAGATATATAAATAAATAAATGTTAAAACTATCAAAGAAAATTACATATGCAGTTAATAAATTATCAACAGGACTTAAATTGAAAAATGATATGTTAAAATTTCAAGAATTACTAAATTGATGAAGAATTTTCTAAGGAGTTATATTTCCTGATGAGAGGAGGGGTGATGGATATAATCCACCAAAAAAATAAGAAATCAAATCTTCTGGCTTTAAGATTGAATTCCTTTCACTATTGTTTCTGATATTCATTTAAAAAAAAGTCCAGTACAATAAATGTACTCTTATCTATTAATGTTTACAGATATATTAAATACTTCAGAAACATTGAAATGAGAAGAGATAACTTGATTACTTTTCAGTGTTTTATTGGGTCGTCTTTAATTCATCCTAGCAAAAGGCTATGAGAAGGAATAAGAAAATTCATTAATAGGATCAATTTATACTTTGTTTAACTTGCTAAATAATTTGTTTTAACAGGGATATACCTTTGTTTTCAATTAGTAAAGTTTAAATTCAAACACTAAGAGTAAATATATCTCATATCCAAACCAGAAACTATCTGAAAATTGTGCTTCACTGAACCTATTATCTATTATACCAGAGGGAATGATAAATTTGTTGATTTTTCTTTGTAGTAGCTTTTGGATATGATTTTCATTTTTAAAAATCATGTGAATATGCTGAACATGTATCGTTCTCAACAGGTGAAACCATCATATTGGTGTGCATACAGAAGAGACTCTGGTGAACTTGCATACCCATTGCTGTGTGATCACAAAGGAATAGTACGCTGATGACAGGAGGTATATCGCTCTCAGTGTTCTGAACATTCAGGCAAAAGAAGACACCTTTGTTCTTCTGAGAGATCTTTGTGAAAATGGTGACCAGAACCTGAAATAAGTCAAAAGACCTCTGAATATGTTCTGTGTAACTTAGTAAATTAAACAAATTAACAATTCAAAATTTCCATTTACGGAGTTAAAGGAATACCAAGTTCTGGAAGGTATGCTTTGACAGGTGAAGTTCCTTATTAGCCTATCTTATCTCAAGTGTCATTTCTCTAGTCTGAGTGAAAGTACATCCTTCCAAAGAACTGTCTTCATTAGAAGAGAGCTGTCATTACACAATCTCTCCTCCATTTTTTTGACTTCATTTTTATCTTTGATTAGTCTGAAAACAAACATAGTCTGTGAAGGAAAGAGAGAAAATATAGAATGAAGTGACTGGGAGCCAAGAAGAAAAATATTAAATATTCTGTGGAATGTTTTGGCAATGTCTCAGTCTGTAGGTCAAAGTTGAAATCTAAGTTGCAGTGTTACTGCATCTAGGAACATAGCTCAGTGATAGAGCACTTGCCACACGTGCCAGGCCCTGGTTCAGCTCCCAGAAACAGAAATAAACATTATAATAAGAGGTATCAACTGCATGTGGATGTTATAATTAATGGAGATAGTCCACTAATCTTCCATAGAATATTTTATTCTATATGTTCTATGCTTATTTATGGAATCGAATAATTACTCTATTATTTTAGGGAAACACTTATTTGATTTGCACAAAGGGAGAAATGCAGAATTTCAACTACTCTGTTCCAAAAAGCTGAGTATCAAGTCAAATTTGTGTAGAGTCTTGGATGAATTGCATGAATGATTTTGGGTTGTTTTATCCTAACTTGTCTTTCCTCTAAGGGTGAATAGCATCCATGTTCCTTTTGACCTGGTTATGAATTAGAATTTACAGGACATACTGGGAGATTCATGCAGCATGAGTAAATTTTACTAGTTTCAGCATGCTTTGGAGTGGATCTGAGCTGCAACCTTAGACAGTGAAAGCAGATGATACTAGAACAGATATTTATCTACAGTTTGACCTATGCCATTGCTTCATCTCACTGTGCACACATGCAATACCATGACTTTTTCCACATGACATATAATCAATACGGAGGGCATTAGTCATGTTTCTAACACCTATGTGAGGGAAAAGTTCCTAAGTTCACCACCAATCCCAGAAAGCCCTCTTGCTGACTAGAACAAAAGCCTACCATTTAAGTTGTCTTCTGTTAAAATATTTAACATGAAGTTGATTTCTTCCAGAGCTCTGCTCCAAAAGAGTCAAAATAAGTGTTTGAATAAATGTATTTTGAGATGAATTGTGGTAGAAATATCTCCTTTTCTATTCTATAGATGACGTTGTTTAATCACTTTTGAAATAAGAAATAAATGAATAGGCTGTACAAAATCATCTCATCATTTTGCAAGGTTATACTAATAAAAATAAAGAGCCTCAGTCCACAAATTCTATAATTTGACTGGCTCTAAGTTATAAATGCCAATTCTTATCCGATAAATGTGAGCTCACCAAGGGAATATCAATGGAAAACAATTACTGGGTAGATTTTTGTGCTCTGGTTCCCAAAGTAAAATACATTTAGTGTGTTCAAATCAATGATAGAGGAAATGTCAAGGCAGGGGTACAGATTTACTCATTTTGTGGAGATGTCTAAAGCTATTAACTTTCTGCACTTTAATTAGAAAAACAATGCAAAACTATTCTCTCACTCAATTGTAGGATGTTCAAGACATTTGGAAAAGAGTCCTGAATTTGTGAAGTCTTGTAGATTCAAATGTATTTTTAGTATAAAGGCAATAGTTACTGAAAATGTATTTCTATTTTTATGGCCATAGATTGATTCTTTAAGCATAAACCCTAGGCATATAAAGATAGTGGATATTGAAAGAGTAACATAATTATAAGAAAAATAGGATACTTATGTAGGTTCAAACCTAATGCAATTTTTCACAATATATACAACTATAGGGTTTAAGTATACTTTTGGAGGATAAATTGTTATGGTCATTGAAGTATTTCTTAAAATTTTGTTTATTTAAATTATAAGTTTTTCTTTTCATCTGTAATTAAAAATGAAGTTCTGTTCTATGCTGTCAAATTAGAATATGATATATACCTCTCATCAACAAAATTTGTAAGTATTGATAATGTTATTATGCCACTTTATAATATCCATGCTTTTACTGAAAACTATATTTGCTTTCTTGAGTCTTATAGATGAGCTATATTGATAAATGGAAAGCTAAAATAAGGTGGGAGACAGAAAATTAGGGAGAAAAGATGATTTTTGAAATAGATGCTTTGGAAAGTTTATTAAAGAATTTCAAGATTTCTCAGAATAGGACAGCTACTACCCTCTCCTTCCAATTTTATAAGTAGTTGGCTATATTTTATTAAAATGATTTGTTCAGATTTTAATAACATGTTACTAACAGCCTTATTTCTTTTCTAAGAAAAATTTTGGGTCTTGACCTAAGAAGGTGAGTAGGAGTCAAAAGATCTGTAATATATATTACATATTGAGAAATGAATTTTAGCTTTGAAATTAAATGAAAACACTTCATTAATGTCAATTAAACAGCTCCTTAATTCTACCTATTGGCTGGTCATTATGTTGAGATTAAATAATATGGCAAGGTTTCTGCCTTTAAATCCTTACAGCAAGA
>NW_004524834.1:2179321-2186314 GCF_000260255.1 Octodon degus | reverse complement strand
AATTGTTTTCTTTGCTTAATAGTTAGATGATCTTAAACATTTTACCTAATTAAGCTTGGTCCTGGTTTATGTCTAGTTGTCCCTGAAAGCCTCACGTAGTCATGGGGGCTGGCTTCTAGAGTGTGTGATTAATTCATGATCCTATGCTAAGATTATTGGTGTGAGTGAATTTCCTGTCTTGAACTGGATAGTTGAATACAATATAAGAGAAGGAAAGAGGCTTGCTAGGTGCTACAACCACTGCTTCTCTTTTGCTTTTTGCTGTTATCGGCCATCATGAGCTACTGCCTTCTGTCATGTCCCACTCTGCCATAGATCCAGTCAAGTATGGAGTGAAATCTCTACTAACTATGATCTGAATAAACCTTTCCCTTCTTGAATTTGGATGTCAGGTATTTTGCTCCAGCAACAAGGCAAAAGTAACTGAGATAGTATCCATTTTCTTATTCATAAAATAAGATGCTGTCTTTGATGTCTTTGATAGGATCTAACTGGAATATTTACCTTTCTTTTAAGTAAAAATGTTAAAGTGGTTAGTATAAAAATGGATGACACAAACTTAAAACTTAACATATTTCCGTCACTGTTTTCATTCAGTACACTCCTACTCATCAAAGTTATTTTGACTACCAATTAGTGTGTTTTTATTCACCTTTATAAATAAAATTAATTTTCAAACATATATGAACCTATGGATATAATTATCCTGGAAATTTTTTCCCCAACTAAATTTTTTGATATTCCTTCAACATAAAAAAAGAAAACTTGGAGGACCAGCCACATAATTCAGTGGATTAAAGTGCCTGCAAGCAGGCTCAGGGGCTGGGGTTTGATCTCTGGGCCTGCTGTACCAGCTCTGCTCCCAGGGCACTGAGAGGGCAATTGAGACTGAGTATGGTGGCATGCACCTGTAATCCCAACTCTTGTGAGGCTGTAAACAGGGGGATCACTGAGTCCGATCTAGTGATGAGACCCTGAACACCCTGTAGACCGTTCCCTAAAATACAAAAAAATAATTAATTAATTAATTAATTAATTAAAACTTTAGCCGTGTTACCTGCTGTTGTTTACATCCTGGAGTCTTTTTTAAACTTCTTGTGGAAACTCAATTTCCAATGCTAAAAGTATTAAAAGCTCTGGCCTTTGGGGGTTAAGTCATGAGACCTCCGACCTTATTAATGGCATTAGAATATTTCTAAAGGTACTAGAGGTTGAAAAGAGAATTCCCTTGACTTTCTAAACTCCCTTATGTGAGGATTTAGCAATTTGTCCTTTTTCCTGGCTATGTGAAGAAGCAAGCAAAACATTCTCAGAAGATGACAAATGCAAAGACCTTTATCCTGAACTTTTCAGTTTTCAGAGGTACAAGTGATAAATTTCCCAATCTCGTGAATTTTTTTTTTATAGCAGCACAAATTGACTCAGACATGGCATATCTGAGAGTGATAAAATGTTTCTACATAGAAATATGTGCATACAGTTTAAATTATTTTCCATGTACATCTTGACTATTAGACCCTCCAAACCAAATTTTCATAAGCTTTTGAAGAGACATATCTATATATTACTTTAATGTTGCTAAAATTCCTTACTCAGGAAATACTCTACACTCAGATTTCAACTCATCCACTTATTAATTAAACTTAGAAAAGTTTACTCTGCTCTCTGTTTACTCATTATAAAATTAATTAATCATGGCACTTATGTTACTAAATTATTGTGACTGCTAAATGAGTTCATACATGTAAAAGCATTGGCCTGAAGAAAACTCCCATTAAATGTCATCCATTATTTCTTTACTAAAATTAACCATAGATAAATTTTAAAATAAATTATCTAAATGTTATTACAATTACATATACCTTAGATAATATATTGTATGAAATATGTTTAAATGTGTACACCATTCAACATCAGAATTATCTTATCTTATCTTTTAGAAAATTCCTACAAGTTTAAGGAAAGGCAAAAAATGTGAATTTTTTTTTGCCTTGTGGTTTTTTTTTAGAACTTTGCTGCATAAGCTTTCATTACTTAAATAAAGATATAAGTATACATAATACAAGAATATGTGTCCAGTTAAAATGCTGACATAACTTTGATGCTTAAAGTTTATCTAAATATTTCATTTTTTATCAGTGGAACAGTTGTATAGAAATATTATTCTCTCAGTAGTAATAGTTCTAGTTACAGTCTCATGTAACTAATTACAAAATAAGTCAACAATGGAATGATAGGAAATCAACATTGTAGACAATATGTTCATATTAACTTTGTATCCTGGAGCACTAATAGTACTTTTTTCAATAAGGAATTATTTACTACTAAAAACTGAACAGTAACCATAGCTATTTATGAAGAAAACCCACACTGTTTTTATGCATATAGACTCAGAAAATCCAGACTTCTCACCCAAGACCTAGCACGCTATATGAACTTCTACCAAATTTCTTATGAACTGAAAATCATATCTTGTACCTGTTAAAAGTTCAAATTAAATATTTAAAATGAACATTAAAAGCACTCAGACTAAATGTGAATGAAAATGAATCTTTATTTTTTCCATAATTTTATTGAGAAACAAATAGCAACGAGACAGTTTCAAATCAAATTGGTAGGACAGTTTCAATGTTTAATACATTGCATGCATTCTTCCTAGTGTTTAATTGCTGTACAAGATGCAGACATGATATCATATTTACCAACATCATTAGAACAAATCCCTCTATTCATTAAGAGAGAAAATGAATCTTTAAAGATATCATATTTTATTTTAAAGAGATAAAAAATAATAGGACATCAGAAAGAAAACAAAATTTCAAAAGTATACCCAAGATGATAGGTACTCAACCAGGCTTGTTACATTGTAAATTGTTGTCTTCAACATAGATGCTCAGATTACCAGATGCAAAACTGATCAAGATAAAAATTTTAAGTATTAACTGTTCCCTTGAGAAAACCCACAGAAATTAGTAGTAAAATCATCTTAGCTATCCTGCCTAAATATATACAAGATTTTTTCCCCTTTCATTTCTTCTTCTTTTTCTCCTTTCCCTCATCCCAATTGTTCATTCCTTTTAGGCCTTTTCCTTATATATTACTATGTCTATTGTACTTTTCAGATTTTATTTACTCCTTTAGTTCTTACACTAGGGAGACAATATGATGTTTACACATGTGGGTCTGATATGTTTCTCTTATGAGTATAGCCTCTAGTTACATCCTATAAAAACCTCCAGTTTATCTTTTCATAGTTGAGTACACTCCATTGTATACAAATACCACATTATTTTTTTTGCTTTCTTCTTTTGGTTTTTTTCCAAGATTAATCTATAACAAATTGTGCTGCTATAATCATAGTTACAAACATAATGCTGTGGTATGATATTTTTAATTCTCCTGAAAAAAATAGCCAGGAGAAGACTTAGTTTGAAAGGGACCTCTAATCTTAGTTTTGTAAGAAGTCTCCACAGATTTTCATAGTGGTTGTACAAGTCTACATTCTCATCAATAGTGCAGAAGTGTTCCTTTTTCTCACAGTGCCACCAGCATTTGTTATTGACTAATTCCTAGATGTTAACCATTCTTTCTGGGGAGAGATAGAATCTCAGAGTGCTTTTAATTTACATACTCAAATGACCAATGGTTTTAACCAGTTGTTCATATATTTATTGACTTTTATATTTTATCTGAGAAGTGTGTATTTATCTCAGGCACCTATTTTTTGATTGGGTCTTTGAATTTTGAGGGCCTGATTTTTTTTCATTCTTTATATATTTTATATAGAAGTTCTTTTTCTAAAGGAGAGTTGGCTAAATATCTTTCCCAGTTTGTGGATTTCTTTTTCACTCTATTAGTAATAACTTTTGAACTGAAAAACCTTTTCAGTAAGATAAGATTCCAGTTGTTGATTCTTTAAAGCATTTTCCATGCAGTTTAGTTTTTGTTCTGAACTTTCTACCTACCCCATATTTTCAAAAAATATAAATAATTTCTCTTCTAGTAGATTGAGTGTTTCTATTTTAATATTTAGACCCTTAATATGTTTTGACTTTAGTACATGGTGATGAACATATTTATAGTATTATCTTGTGGCATGTGGAGAGTTAGTCTTTACAACTCCATTTCTTAAAGAGATTATTTTCTTCCTGTGAATATGATTGGCTTCTTTGTCAAAGAGAAAGTAGTGGGGCCAAGGAGATGGCTTAGTAGAATAAGTGCTTCCCTGGCAAGCACAAGGGCCTGAGTTCAATCCCGGGTTCTACCACCAACGACAACAAAAAGTAGCTTAATGTGTTTGTAGTTGTGTCTGTATCTTCTAATCCATTCCTCTGATCACCAGGTCTGCTTTTTTGTTTGTTTCTTTTGCCAGTACCATGCTGAATTTATCACAGTAGGCTTTTAGTATAATTTCCAATCAGGAATTGTGATCATCCTGCCTTGTCATTGTTGGCAAGAATTGCCTTTGTTATTCTAATTCTGATCTTGTTCCAGTTGAATTTTAAGAATGGTTTCTATGGATCTGTGAGGTATTCTAATTGTAGTTATGGGTTGCATTAAATCTATATAACATTTTGGAGAATATAGCTATTTTCAAAATTTTAGTTCTTTCTATCTATGAGCAAGTAATATCTTTCTATTTTATAAAATCCTCTTGCTGACTAAGGAGGTAGCTTGATGATCCAAATGCTTGTCTGGCAAGTGCATGGACCTGGGTTCAATTCTTGGTACTATATACCATGCCAGCCCCTTGCAAAGCTAGCCACTAAACCCTGGTGTGGTGGTATGCCCCTGTAATCTCAGCCATGGGGGGCTGAGTCAAGAAGATCACTACAAATCTGAGCTTCATAGCTAGACCCTGGACCAAATAAATAAATAAATAAATGATTTAAAAAAGTAAATCCTCTTGTATCTCTTTTACCAAAGTACTGTAATTTTTAACATATACATCCTTTGTTAGGTTGATTCCCAAGTATTCCATTTCATTGGATGCTCTATAGATATGCTATTGATATTGGCATGCTAAATTTGTATCCTGCTATGCTACTGAATTTGTGTATTAATTCCAGGAGTCTCTCAGTGAGTTTTGTAGGGTTCTCCATGTAGAGTCTCTTGTTCTCTAAATAATGATAATTTAATTTCTTCCTTACCAATTCATAAGTCTTTTATTTCTTTCTCTTCTCTAACTGCTCTGACTAATATTTCCAGACCTATCCTGAGTTGGAGTGATGATAGTGATATTATACCTGATTCTAGGGCAAAAGCTTTCAGGTTTTTGTTCATTTAGAATGATGCTGGCTGCTGTTTTGTCACAGATAGCTTTTATCAGACTGAAGTAAAGACTGTCTATTCTGATTTTATGTGGAGTTTTTCATCATGAACAACTGTTCGATTTTGTCAAAAGCTTTTTCTATGCTTATTGTGATGATCATGTGGTTTTTGGTCTTTGGCTCTCTAATATGCTATATTACATCTACAAATTTGTGTATATTGAAATATTTTTGCATCGTTGGGATGAATCCCACCCGGTCTTGGTGTGCAATCTTTTTATGATCTGCTACATTCTATTGCTAGGATTTTATTGAGTACTTTTGTGACAGTCTTCATTAAGGAGATTAGTCTATAGTTCTTTCTTATTAGGTTTTTCTTCTGTTTTGGTATCAGTGTAATACTTCTCTCTGGAAGTAAGTTAAAGAGAATTGCTTCATTTTGAATTTCATTGCAGAGTTTGAGTAGCATTGGCATTAAATCTTCTCTGAATTTCTTGTAGAATTTGGCCATGAATCCATCAGGTAATGGGCTGTTCTCTACTGTTATCATTTCTATTACATTTTCAATAACTGATATTGTTTATTTTCCAAACTTTTGTGTCTTATTGATTTAGTTTTTTTTTTTTTTTTTTTGGCAGAACTGAGGATTGAACTCAGGCCCTTGTGCTTGCCAGTGAAACACTTATTCTACTGAGCTATCTCCCTGGTCCTTTGATTCAGTGATAATTCATACATGTCTAGGAAACTGACCATTTATTCTGCATTTTCTATCTTATAATAACAATGATTTTTGAAATAGATATTGATGGTCTTCTGAGTTTACATGGGATATTCAGTAATGTTACCCTTTTATTTCCTTATGGCATTTGAGTTTTTTATGGGATATGAGTTTTTTATTTAATATTGTTGGTAATGTTGGATAGGGATTTATCGGTTTTATTTAATATTTCGAAGAATCAAGTCTTAGATTCATTAATTCTTTGTATTATTTTCTTTGTCTCCATGGCATTATTTTTCCTCTGATCTTTATAATTTCCTGCATTCTTTGAGCCTTGACTTGCTCTCCATTTATTAGAAGCTTGAGCTATACCATTAGGCTGTTTATTTGTAGTCATTCTGTTTTCCTGAAGAGAGAGTTCACTGCTGTAAAATTTCCTCTTTGGACTTCTTTATCTAATGTGAGAGGCCACTGCTATAAATTTCCCCGTGAGAACTGCTTTCACTGCATTCCACAAATTCTGGCGAGTTGTCTTTGAATGTTCCTTCAATGCTAGATATTGTTTAATTTCTTCTTTAATTTCATCTGTGAACCATTGTTTGCTCAGGAGGGTGTTGTTCAACGTTCACGTGTTTACAGAGAATTGTAGTTTCTCTTGTAATTAATTTCCAAGTTTAATGCAGTATCATCAGATAAAATACATTGGATAAGTCCAATTGCCTTGCATTTACTTAACTGTGTTCTATGGACTAGTGTGTGATCCATTTTAGAGAATGTCCTTTGTGTAGTTGAAAAGATTGTGCATCCAAATTTTGTTGTATAGAACACTGTGAAAGTCTACTTAGTCCATTATTCAAAGATTTGGTTCAGTCCTGCTACTTCATTGATAGCATTTTATCTATTTGTTCAGTCTTTTTGACATAATGTGTTATTTTGGAGGCCTGATATTTTCAAATTCCTTACGTGTTTGAGATAGGAGTCTTTTGTCTGAAAGACAGTCTGATA
>NW_004524834.1:2176703-2178631 GCF_000260255.1 Octodon degus | reverse complement strand
TTTTTTATAGATCTAGGAGATATATTAATTGTATTTTAATCAAGATTGCATTGAATCTGTATAAAAATTTTGGGAGTATGGCCGTTTTCACAATGTTGGTTCTTCCTATTCATAAGCCAAGAATATCTTTCTACTTTCTAAAATCCTCTTTGCTCTCTTTCTGAGAACTACAATTTTTTTCAATATAAATCTTTTACTTCCTAGTTTTTATTGTGAAAGATATGGTTCCCATTATTTCTCAGCTGGTGTATTCATCCTGTGTGTATAGAAATGCTATTGATTTTGAGTGTTGACTTTTAATCTTGCTATGCTACTGAATTTGATTATTAAATCTACAACTCTTATTGTGGAGTTTTTGTGGTGTTCGATGTACAGTGTCATATTATCTGTAAATACTGACAATTTCACTTCTTCCTTTCCAATCACCATTCCTTCTATTTCTTTCATTTGTGTCTTTGCTCTGGTTAATATTTCCAGGACTACATTGAACAGGAGTGGTGACAGTGTGGTTTTACCATCATTTAATGGAAGTTCTAATTTCTTTGTTATCTTCGCATCTGTTTCATTCATTGTAATTCTTTCCTATGTAGTTTATTAAGGGTTTCCATAAGATTTTTTATGTGCTCCTCTGTTTTATTTATGCATGTCTTTTTTAGATATGCTCAGCAATTCTTTCATTATAGTTATCATTTCTTCTTTTACCTAAGGGATTACTTCTGACTGATTTCCTCTATTCCCACCTTCACTGGTTACTTTACTTCAGTTACTATCATTTCAGGAATTTCAGATTTATAGTTTTGAAATTTTTCTATGCTGATTTCTAGAATTGTTCTTGCTCAGCTGGAGGCTTGAGATTGCATTTTATTCCTTTGTCTTGTCATTTTTGATGTTAAAAAATAACTCTTTATTTTGATTTCTGTGATAGTCCTTGTAAAATTTTGACACTTGGTAGCTTTATCCCTATTATCAAGCCCACTCTAGGAAATATTTGCTCTTCAGGGATACCTTCTCTGTGTCAGAGATTCTTGTTTTTGTCTGTCCCAGGTTCCTTCCTTTCAAATTAATTTGGAATGAGATATTGATTTTGATTTAGAAGTATTCTCTATCATTTTCTGTGTAGGGCTATGGTGAGATTATTATTCCAGCACTTCACAATATTGCCACCCAAGGGAGAATAAGTGATTAAAACAGTTATGGCATCATAACTATCATTGAACTATTAACAATAATGATAACATCAAGGAAAACTCAGAAACTGACAAACTTTGGTAACTATTGATTTTGTACTCTAGACTGAAGAGCAAAATCTATAATTAAATAATAGAACAAATAGTAAATTCGGAATTTGTATGAAAAGTGTTTCTCCTTGTCAGAATGGATTTACCTATGTTGGTCTGGCCAGGCCAGTTGCCAAATTCCAGATGTTTTGTATTGTGTAGAGGGATGGGCCAGGTACGTGGATTGTTCTGGCCAATCTATTTGCTGTGAGGCACAACAGTTTCATGTTCTTCATTTTAGTGGGATGGGCCAGGTACCTGGATTCCTATGTTCACTCAAGTTGTCAAGGGTCCCTTAGTTACATGTTTGATGTATGGTGCATGACATAAAGTGATAATGTTTTACCTTAGTTTCTTGTACCTTGTATGAATATACCACAGTATATGCTTAATTTCAATCACTATCTTTAAGATTAGTGGCATCTTCATTCTACAGGTGATTAGATTAACATTCATCATTATGAATTTTGAAAATATTTTGATATCATTATGCTAAGAATCTGGATTTATTCCTGAAATATAAACTTCATTTTTGTCAACATCTTCTGTTACCTAGGAACTGAGTACATAGAAACATCTCTTGTTAGCTGCCTATTGTGTCAGGAAACTTAAGTAAACTCTGCAGTGGAGGAAGTAAATTCTTTGTGTGGA
>NW_004524834.1:2174251-2175968 GCF_000260255.1 Octodon degus | reverse complement strand
ACTCCCTAATGCATACTTTTATATCTGAACATAAGCTGAACTCTTTAAATTAAAGTTCAAGAATCTCAAATTTAATAATTCCCTTAAAATTACAGGTAATTCTGCTTTCTCTTCTTTCTATGCATATTTTAACTGGAGATTACATCATTAAACCAGAGAGAGATGGTGACTATTTTTTTGTTACCTGCCTGCTTCCCCACTTATATTGAAAAACCAAATGATCTCACAATTCTTTCTTATGTTTGAACATATCTCTTCACTAAACATAAATTACTTGATGAATTTTCAGGAAAAAAATGAAGAGGTGATATTACCTGACAGAAGCAAAATACAGCAAACACAGGGCAATTTTATCTCCCTCTGCAGTTAATATTTGAGGATGGTTGCCAAGCAGTTAAGGAGAGTTATGTATGGAATCTTTACTGAAGAAAACAAAGACAGCTGTGCTAGTGAGATGAAAGATACACAACCAGAAAAATAAAGAATGTAGAAGAAACAGAAGTAACTAATATTTTCAGAATTTTTACTTTGTCCTAAATATTTTAAAGAAAATGTCTCAGTCTAAAAGGTCTCAGAATTCCTGAAATTTTGATAAAAATGTGTCATACTTAATAAAAATCAATTCAATAATTAATTTGTACTTAAGAAAGTCAAAATTGACTACTGTGCTAAAAAATAGAACTAGGAAGTTAGAGATACCATGAATGAGGCCACATTAATGAACTTTTTCTTTTTTTACTGCAAGCAGTGTGTGCTTTGTAGAATTGCAAATGTGTAATTAGTACTGGAAATGTATAGTAAAATATCATTTACAAAAAAAGCAAGTCTATGTTTTAAAAAATTACTAGAATTAAAGATAAATATTTAAGCATCACCAACAGAGTTTCTCAGTGAAGCTACAGAAGAGACTGAGTGGAAAGAACAATAAATGGAGAAGGAAGTAGAGAACCAGACTTTCAAAAACAACTTCACAGAGAAAATGAATACATTAGAAAATGAAACAACTCCCATTGAAGTATTACAGGCCTGATCCTGCTTAGCTTCTGAGATCAGGTATCTAGTGGTCACTATAGTTTGCTCTGTGCTGTGTGTTCCAAGCAACCAACTGAGGCTGTCAGTCCTGGACCTGGTGATGTCCCTGTGAAATGACATCTGGCAATTCTTTGTCACCACCTCTGTGTATGTATCACAGAGACAGTGATGTTTTAAGGTAAGCTTCTAGGAGGTTCTAAGTGTGGATAATGAGGCTGTCCATCACTGGCTACCTAAAAGTCCTGATGTTTTCGAGCAGTGCTTTTAGCGTCCAGACCGCCAGAGGGCCCGGAGCCATTATGAGCTCACATTCTGGTCTCAGCTGCCTTCCAGAACGGACTCTCAGAGCTTTACAGTGCACGGAAATTATGCCTTGGAGCAGTGAAGAGAAGACACATGTGCCTTTTAAAACTGGTAGTGTACCTCAGGCTTCTAATATTCCTCTTGTGATGGCACATGGAAGTATGCTTCAGCTTTGTAGTCATTCGCAAGTCAGTTTGCACCAGTGGAGAATCCTGTACTCTGGAAGTAAGAGTCAGCCCTTAATTTACCCAAGTTTCCTTCTCTAACATGGGGGTAAAATCTGCCTTAGGACCCTGGGAGTGCCTGAGGCAGAGTGGACTAGGTAATGCAGCCCCTAAGAAGAGGACTTCAAAGTCATCATGTAGTAACCAGGGTGACCTTC
>NW_004524834.1:2171821-2173026 GCF_000260255.1 Octodon degus | reverse complement strand
TAAATATCTAGGATTCTCCAAGAGGATAAGAATACTAACTCAACTATACTGTAGGTAAGCACAGTGTTACAAAACCCAATCTATTCCTCAGTTATATGGCTCATTTTTCTTTCAGCCATCTGAAATCTTACTTTGACTTATCTATAATATGTTAAAACAAAATGTGGTTTATTCTTTTTTGAAATAATGTGACACTAAAAAATTAATATATTGAAATAGAACACAGTAAACATTAATGATTTCATATAAATTTATTTCCATTCTTGTATTTGGACAAAAGAATCTTTTTATGCCATTTAACTGATATTAATACACACATTACAGAGAAAGATACAATTAAAAATGTATTTTTATATCTGAGCTGTACCATTTGCTATTATCTCACTAGAGAAACTGAATTGCAGGTTCTCAAATATCTTGCATATTAATTCTAAATATTAATTACAATATTTCATTGAAAATCCAAGTGTAGGTTTATCATGATAAACTGTTAATTACATACCTATAAATAGTTAAGTGTATGTGATATTATAGATAAGTCGAAGTAAGATTTCAGATGGCTAAAAGAAAAATGAGCCAGATAACTGAGGAATAGATTGGGTTTTGTAACACTGTGCTTACCTACAGTGTAGTTGAATTAGTATTCTTATCCTCTTGGAGAATCCAAGATATTTAGAAAATCGGAAATTTAATATAATTTCAAATGTCATAATTGTAATTATGATAATTTTATTTTTTGAAATAGAAAAAATAATTGTGGGGTGAGCTTTAATTTTAGTGTAGCAAAGACTCCTTGGAGAAGCAAAATGTTACATAAATATGAGGAAAAATTTGAGTTATTCCTTTCATCTCAATGAAATAATAAGAACAAATATGTACAAGTGGGGGTTAAATAATATGTATAGATAATACGTGAACAGTAAGTGTATTTTCTTACAAAAGGAAATGTTTTCTTTCACTGACGCATTTAACTTAGATGAACACTGTAGAGAAGGTAGAATCAAGATTAATCTCTTATATTTCCATTTTTAATTTTTCAGGTACCACGGACTGGGATTGGTATGGATATTAAGCAAAGATGAGCACCTGAGTCTTCCTTAGTGCAAATGTTAGAAAGTAGGTTCTATGACCAATAAAAGAACCCTGAGTGAATTTTCCTCTGACGCACTGAAAAGATGGGCAGGAAGGTGTGCTGGACTCTGGTA
>NW_004524834.1:2169243-2170499 GCF_000260255.1 Octodon degus | reverse complement strand
ACATTACCGTACAAGGTCTCATATGTCCTGAGTCTTAATTGACCTTAGAAGGCTAAGACCAAAATGTTGGCTTTCCTTGTGGCACTCCTTTTTCTGTAATTTTGGACTGCAAACACAGGTTAACTCCCCAGAAGAGAAGTTTATTGTTATTACCATACAACCTAGGCTGTTAAGTTTAACCTCATTATCTGTCTGAATATCAAACATCTTAGGCATAACATGGAACAGGTACTTTTTATCAAGTATTGATATTTTGAAATTTAAGTCCCTACAAAATATGATGAAAAACATTTAAAAATTAGAACATATTTTAAAAATAGACATAAAGAACTATATAATTCTTATGTTTACACATATTTCCATTAATCTAACCATACGCAACCTCAAAGAAGGAAAGCCCCACAACATTCCTTTTCCTGTCTCTTGTCTTCATTCACCACTGCCTACTTTTGAACAGTCATCTATCCGAGAGACAGCACAGCAGCAACTGGAATGTCATGACAAGCAGCTCATATTCAGAAGACTAGAATGACAGGCACTCCAAGCATGAACCTACTATTACAAATAGCCACCTTCAGTGTAGTTGCTTAGTTCACAAATGTCTTTATATATAGTTAGTAAGGGTAAGAATCCTTCGAATTAACTGATGGATTCGAAATACTTCTGAAGACTCTCAGAATCATTGTCTTACCCATCTTCTACATATAACTGTATGGTTTGTCACTGTCATTAATTTACTAGCTCTTCTCCTTTCCCTCTCTTAATTAGTTAGTCCTCGAGTTTCATGCTTTCCTTTTACTTGTATTACACCTTTCTATTTGTATTTCTTCTTTTGAGTTCTTATACTAGGGAAATTATATTATATACACAATGTGTGTCTGGTTTGTTTCACTTATGAGTATATGTTCAAGTGGCATCCACTTCATTATAAAGGCTTCGAGTTTATCATTCTTTATAGTTGAGTAATACTCCGTTGAATAAAAATACCACATCTATTTCATCCTTTCCTCAGGTGATGGGCATCTTGGTTATTTCCAAAATTTGGCTATCACAAACATAGGCACACATATATCACTATGGTATGATGTTTTCAGATCCTCTGGGAAAATTCCCAGTAGATGAATAGCTGGTTTAAATGGGATTTCCATTCCTAGTTATTTAATGAGTCTCCTCATTGATTTTTATAATGGTTGCATGAGTCTACATTCCCAGCAGCAGTGGACAAGGATTCCTTTTCCCCCCAGCCTCTCCCACAT
>NW_004524834.1:2151824-2165730 GCF_000260255.1 Octodon degus | reverse complement strand
GAATTTCCACTGGGTCTGTGGTAATTACACCCTTTTCATTCCTTATTGTTTGTATTTGAATTTTTTCTTTCTTATTTTTAATGAGGTTAACTAAGGGTTCATCAATTTTATTTAATCTTTCAAAGAACCAGCTTTTTGCTTCGTTAATTCTTTGAATTGTTTTCTTCCTCTCAATTGAATTAATTTCTGCTCTAATCTTTATGATTTCTTCCCGTCCTGTGCTCTGCATTTGGTTTGCTCTTCCTTTTCTAGTTGTTGAAGGTGCAGCATTAGGGTGTTTATTTGTTCCCATTCTGTTTTCCTGATATGTATCTGTTCCCATTCTGTTTTCCTGATATGTGTGTTCAGAGCTATGAATTTTCATTTTAGAACTGCTTTCATCGTGTTCCATAAATTCCGATAAGTTGTGCATGAATTTTTATTGAATTGTAGATATTGTTGAATTTCTTGTTTAATTTCATCTGTGACCTATTGGTTGCTAAGTAGGGTGTCTTTTATTTTCCATGTATTTAGGTTCTTTTTCTGGTTTCTTTTGTCATTTATTTCCAGTTTCATTGCACTGTAGTTAGATTATATGCATGGGATCATTTTTATTTTCTTGCATATATTAAACATGATATATGGACCACTATGTGGTCAGTTTTAGAAAATGACCCCTGTGCAGCTGAGAAAAATGTGTATTCAGTTGTGTTTGGGTGGAAAACTCTGTATATGTCCATCAAGTCCATTTGATTCTATCTCTGGTTCAGTTCTGTTATTTCTTTGCTAATTTTTTGTCTGGTTGACCTATTTTTTGGGAGTAAGGGTGTGCTAAGGTCTCTTGTTAAGATTTTGGTATTAGATATTAGATTTTTCCAGTCCATTAAGATTTACTTTACCATAGTTGGGTTCTCCTGTGTTTGGTGCGTACATATTTATGAGTGTTTCCTTTTCCTTTTGAATTTTTCCCCTAACCAGTATAGTGGCCTTCTTTATTTCACTTGATCATTCTTGTTTTGAAGTTCAGACTTTCTGAGAATAGGATTGCTACACTTGCTTTATTTTGAAGTGCTTGGCTGTGTGACATTTTGTTCCATCCTTTGACTTTCAGCCTATAAATATCTTTTTGAGTTAAATGTGTTCCTTGTATACAATATATTTTTGGATTTTGTTTCCTAATCCACTGTGCCAGTCTATTTCTCTTAATTGATGAATTGAGTCCATTTACATTGATGGTTAGAATTGAGATGTATTGATTTACAATTTTTTTATTATTACATTCATTTTTATTGGTCCATTTGCAAAACAAATAATATTTCTAAAATTACATGATTTATACTATACATTGTTCAGCTTGGACATACCTGAATCAGATTTGTTTCTAACATCTAAAAACCTTGTATTATTATCGTCACCTTGATTTACAATTGACATGTTATTTACCTGTTATCGTTTAGTCCTTTTTCTCCTGTGTTTAATTGCTTGCTCTATTAGGTTGGTTGCTTCTGATCTCATTCATGGAGCTCTGATCATTTTGGTCCCTCTCTACAAAATCTTTCAGTAGCCTGTGTAGGATTGGCTTTGCCATCATGAAATTCTTTAGCTGTTCTTTGTCATGAAAGTATTTCATTTCTCCATCAAACTTGAAAGAGAGTTATGCAGGATATAGTAGTCTGGCCTAAATTTGCTTTCATAGAGGACTTGAAGTACTTTGCTCCATGCACTTCTTGACTTCATGGTTTGTGAAGAGAAATCACCCGTAATTCTCATGGGTTTTCCTTTGAATGTGATCTCCTTCTTTTCTCTAGCGGCTTTCAGTATATTATTCTTGTGCTGGATTTCTGGGATCTTGTCTATTATATTTCTTGTTGTGTTTTTTGATTGGGTTGAGTTTACTTGGTGTTCTGTATGCTTCATTTATCTGAATGTCAGATTGTTTCCTCATATTTGGGAAATGTTCTGCTATTACTTCTGCCCATATTTTTTTAATGTCATTTGTATTGATTCCTTCTTCCTCAATCCCTATTAATCTCACATTGTTCATCTTTGCAGGTGATGGATTATTTTTTCCTGCATCCTAGTTGTTTTTTCAGAGATCCTTTCTTATCTTTTCACTAGCTGCACCAGCGTCTTGAAGATCTGAAACTCTGTCTTCACTTTCACTTAAACGGTTTTGCAACCTTGTGAGTGAGATTCTAATTTCCTCTATTTCTCTTTGACTCTTCTTCATGAGATCTATTTCTTTCCTATATTGCTCAAAGAATCCATCATTTTTCTAATTTCTTCTATTTTTTATCAATGTCTTCTTTAGAAACAGTTATTAACTGTTTTACTGCAGTGTTTTTTTCCGATTGGATTTCTTCTCTATGGTTCTGTAGTTGATTCTTTATTTCAGATGCTATGAGTTCAGAGAATTCTTTTTTTTTATTTCAGAAAATTCTACTCGGAGTTCCTCGTTAACTTTCTGCTGTTGCTTATTTACTATCGATGTTCTTAATTTGTACATTTGAGCTGAGCTAGTAGAAAAGAATTCCCATTTGAGTTCCTCTATGACTTTCTGCTGTTGTCTATTTACTATTTACTCTATTAATTTATACATTTGAGCTGAGCTAGTGTCCTCTGCACTTGTTCTGGGTGGTCACTTGTTCTGGTGTCCTCCATATGTTTCTGCATTAGATTCTTTACTGCAGATGTTATTAATTCAGGGATTTCTTTTTTCATTTCCAAATGAGTTCCTTTATAAGTTTTTGCAGTTGTTTCCTCATTACAGAAGCCATTGATTCATTGATTTCATCTGCGTGATTCCCAATTTTTTCTGTGTTAGTGTCCTCTGTACTTGTCATGGGTGGCTTGTCGTTTGAGATTTTATTTTGCTACTTCTCATTGGCATTTTGTGTGGCAAAGCCTTCTGACTTTTGTTGTAGAGCTTTGGTGCATTTATAACCTTAGCACCTACTGAAATTCAGGAGCAGATCTACGAAGTTTGGATTTATCCAGCTGTGCCTGGCTTGGACCTGGCTGCTGTGCTCAGCTCCTTCCTGCTGCTGCCCTTGAGAGCGAACCTGTTGTGCCCCTCTGGCAAGATATTTTGCTCATGGACTAGCTGTGTGGTTCTGTTCCCTACTCTCTCTGCAGGGATTTCAGTTGCAGCATTTCACTCCAGACCTGTATGCCAGGCCTGAGCTAAGTCAGGAGGGGACAAGATAGAATAGGGGGGAGAGGAAGCTCTTCCACACACTCACCAGACCTGGGCTAGAACTGGATCTGGGTGTCTCCAGAATGTGGCAAAAATTCACTCTGAGCATGCAGAGTGGGGTGCTGTGGAGTGGTGGTGTGGTCCTCAAGGGCGTGCAAGACGATCTCACCCACACTGCGCCAGAGCTGGGACTGGCAGTTCTTGCTGGTGCAGGGTAGCAGGAAGCTCTCCCACACACTCACCAGGCCTGGACTAGAACTGGATCTGGGTGTCCCTAGAACGTAGTAGAAATTCTCACTCGGTAATCTGGGTGGAGGCAGGGGTGCTGCGGAGTGGTGGGTGGGTCCCAAGGAGGTGGAAGATGGTCTCACACATGCTGTACCTGGGCTTGAACCCGCATGTCCCGCTGGCGCAGGGTACCCAGAAACTCTCTCACACACTCACCAGGCCTGGGCTAAGACTGGATCTCTAGTTGTTTTTTTCTAGTAGCTGAGATTAAATATCCAATACTCAAAGTTGATGAGGAAAGGTTTATTTTGACTCACCGTTTGTAGAGTTTTCATTTCATAGTTGGCTAGCTCGAAGGCAGTGGGACATGGCAGAGGGACATAGCAGAGGAAAATGTCCATGGCTAGCAGAGGGCAGAAAAGAAAAGTAATGGAGAAACAATGGGATTTTTTTTTTTCTTCCTCTTTGTAATCCTTTATATACAGCCAAGCATCATGCCCTTTGAATTATGCTTTTGCAGGTTAGCCTTTTCCATTTTCCATACCCATGGGGATGGGAGATGGCTCAGTGGAATAATTGCTTCCCTTTCAAGCACAAGGGCCTTCCATACCCAGAATTATGCCAAACTAATCACTGGGCTAAACTAGTAATCACACAGCTTTAATTCTATCATGGCACACTTAATCCCAACTTTATTTTTATCTCCACCTTCAGACAGTCTAGATTCAGACACCTCTGAAAGTCCTTAGCTGTGATTCAGTGAGGTTTTGAGAGAACAGCAGCCATAACCTTACTCACTGTTGTTCTAAATCACTTCAAGCCAACATTTAGTTGCATATTTGAAATTATGCTCCAATAGACTTTTCAAAAAGAGTTAAAATATTGCAACTTATAAAATATGTGCTGAAAAATGAAATCGTCATGGAAAAATTTACAGGATGTAAATTGTACCATCCCTGTAAATCACATAATTCTTGCCATGTACAAATGGAAATTTTCACTCTCTCGTTTTTGTGATTTTTACAGTGAAGTGAAATGCATAAATTCCCTACCTCAGATGAATTCATCTATAGTAATGAAAGAAATCTACTCACATAAGGTCATTCTTCCCTTTTGCAATGCTCTTTAAGCTGCAGTTCCAAGGGCTGAAAAGCTCTCTGTTGAGTTAAGATGGTGCTATTAAGGAATGTACTCTATATATATTATGTTTCACATTTAATGAAGGATAATTCTCTGAATAGTAAAGCCAAATTCTTAGATATCTCAGTTACTCTTCTCTTTTTGGTGCGACAAATGCCAGATGCCCAAAATGAAGGAAGGAAAGATTCATTGAGCTCAGAGTTACTGGACGTTTCAGTCCATACTCAGCTGGCTCCAAGGTAGAGTGGTACATGGCAGAGAACAACTTTTTATGGCAGCAGAAGACAGCAAAACAGCAAGAGCAAAAAGGAGGAGTAACAGCAACAATGGAAACAGAGAGGAAGTCTGTCTCCCTTAATTTTCATTCAGGTTATGTGCACCAGGATGGGTGTAATATGCACACCCATAATTCCAGCAGTACTAAAACCCATGATCCCAGTCTTGATCATGATTTAAAATGTGGTGCATATTTTATGTTCAAATAGTACTGAGCACTTTTCACTTTTACGTACAATTTGCTCTAAATAAATTTATTTCTACTAAGTTAACTTAGAACTTAAAGCTGTAGCATCTCCAAGTCAGATACTTACAATGTTTGCAATAACAAGAGATGAACCCAATTGCATAATACATATATTTGAACAATTTAAGATACATTTTAATAACACTTGGACATTAATGACTAATATATTTATTCAGAGAGTTGATTCCTTTACCCTTTTGCCATTTTAAATTTGGCCTGGTAATCTTGTATTTGGTTACATATTTTAAAATTTCAAGAGGTCACAACGACATGAATATTAAAATATTTTAGTCTAATGGTGAAAAATGAGAATTACTTTAAATATCTGGTAATCAGCTTGTGATTAATTAAATTAGGACATATTTCAAACTAAGCTAATACATTAAACTATAAATACAGTGTGTGAGAAGCAACATAACATTATTCAAACAGGGGCCCTGGTGTTCCCTGTCTCATCTCCCACCAACCATAGCAGAAACCTCATTGAAATTCAGTCCTCACCCCCCACACACACGATCATAGAAGGCAAGCAGAGACATTGATAGCTACAGGGCCCAGGTGAGCCCAGTACAGACACCCACACCATCAAGGGAGCCCTGGGGAGTCTTATGGTGTCCCTCAGCCTTCATGGAAGCTTTACAGACCTGAGCCCTACACCTCCTCTATTCTATCACTGCTGAGCTCAGGTGGACAATGGCAGCTTCAAAAATGTCAAAAAGGAGCAAAGGACAATCTCAGACTCTAGTCCACCCAGAACTCTATAACAAGCCCAAGAGATAAGGACATAGAATTTGAAAGTCAAATCTCAAATTTCGAAAGTGATAGCAACTGGAGTAAAACAAAATAACTCAATCAAGATGTAGAAAACATCAGATCAGAAATAATCTTTCGGGTAAAAGAGAAAAAAAATGACAACAATAATGAAACATTTGCTCAGTAATTCTTTTTTTTTTTTCTATTTATTTAGTAGAGGGTCTACAAGGCCTCACTACACAGTTCAGACTCTTAGTGATTCTCCTTTTTTCAATTTTCCCAGCACTGGGATTACAGGCGTGCACCACCAGGCCCAGTCTCAGTCATTGTCTCAGTGTGCCCTGGGGGGGAGCCAGCACAACACATTGAGGATTGAACCCCAGCTGCTACTTGCACAGTAATTCTAAAGAAGACACAGATAAACAAAATATATAGAAATACAAAAAAAAAGTAGATATTTCCTGGCATCTGATCCAACCATTAAGAACTTTGAAGGAAAAAAATTGAACTTTGGAGGACTGTGGGTGGCACATGGGACTCTGATAAGTGCTAATACATGGCCTTCACCATACAGGTGTGGAACTTTCCTGGTACCTGGTCCAACCGTTTAAGAACTTTGGAAAACTGTGTGTGCCCTGCAGTACTATGTTAAGCTCTGATCCTTGGCCCCCAGTACTCAGGCTTAAAGCTTGTGCTTACACGGTTACAATATATTAAGAACTTAGGAGGATCCTGAGCGGGCTGTGGGATCCAGATGAATCTGACCAACACTGCCACCTATACTGAAGCTTTGTTGAGTATCAGCTAGTCACCCACATTAGTATTGAGAAACTTACTGAGTCCTAAACTACTCCTACTATATTGGACTGTTACTGACAAACTCCCCTTGGCTCTCCCACTACTGCCAAGTTTGGGTGATTATTGGGATCCTTAAAAATGCCAAAACACAGGAGGAAAAGTCAATCTCAATCCTAGGCCCACAAAAGAAAAATCCAAGAAATGAGGACATATAAGAACATGGAAATCACACACAAGAAATTTCTGAGATGATGGCAACTAAAGTAAATCAACAAGTCCATCATGTTATAGAAGAAATGGGAATAAAAATAATCTCTCAGGTCAAAAAGAAAAGACAACAATCATGAAAGAATTGCTCAGCACAGCTGAAGAAGACATAAATTTTAAAAAAGGAAAATAGAAAAATAATAGAAACACTTAAAGCAATACAGAAAAGAATTAAAATGCATATAAAGATTCAAACATTTATTCTTTTTTGTGTGTGCAGAACCGGGGATTGAACGCAGGCCCTTGCATTTGCCAGGCAAGTGCTTATTCTACTGAGCCATCTCCCCGGTCCCTCAAACAGATATTCAGAAAATTAAAAATTTGTATGAAAGTTGGCAAAGACACTTGAATGAATCTAACAAGAACAAGAAAATAGTAATTTAACAGCTAATGTAAAGAAAAATAACATAGTGTCAATGAATCATTAGGAGAAAGTACAAATGAGATAAGATTATTTACAGAAGAACTAGAAAAATTTTTCCAAACATGAGAAAACAATCTGACATACTCACAAGTGTGTTATAGAGAACTCAAAATAGGAATGATGAAAATAAATTTTCAACTGGAAACATAAAAATTGAGATCTCAGAAATTCAGCAGAAGTTTAGCATATTAAAAGCTGTTAGAGAGAAGAAAGAGATAACATGTGATGGAAAGCCCATTAAAATCACAGATTTTTCAACACTAATCATCAAATTGAGAAGAGCTTGGAGGGAAGTATTTCTGGTCAAGAAATAAAATGACATCCAAACTAGATTGATATGTGCTGAAAAACTATCAAATTCAGTTTTGAAGGGCCGGTGGTAAAGCTTAGTGGGCTAAATGCTTGCTTAAGTAAACACAGGAGCCATGGCTCAATCCCTGGCAACACATAAGGCACCAGGCACCCTACTCCCAGGTGTGCTGAGCTGGTGATCGAATCCAAGTGTGGTGGTGCACACTTGTAGTCCCAGTACTAGGGAGGCAGAGATCAGGAGGGTCACTACAAGTCCGAGCTGAGTAGTGAGACTCTGCGCACGCGCGTGCGTGCACACACACACACACACACACCCTTAAAAAAAATTTAATATTGAGATAAGACCTTTCCATGAAACGGAATAGTTGAAGAAATTCATGATAACCAAACCAACCATACAAATAGTACTGACAGATATTGGAGAGATAGAACCAAGAACACATCAAGAACAACAGAAAGGCACCACCAAACAGAGCAAGCAATTAAAAAGAGGGAAAAAGCATGCAACCAATAGCAAGAAAATAACATGGAAAAGATAAGCCAATAAATATCAGTTATAACCATCAAAGTAAATGGCCACAATTCACCAAACAAAAGAAACAGATTAGCAGACTGGATTAAGAAACAAAATCCAAAAATATGCAGCATACAACAAACTTACTTGACTCAAAAAGAAATTCACAGAAAGGAAAGTTAAAGGAAGGAAAATACTTCTCCTTGCCACAGGAAACCAAACTAACTAACTAACTAAATAAATAAATAAATAAATAAATGCAGGGATAGCTATTCTGGCGGTTGAAAATATCAACTTCAAAAATTATCATTCAAAAAATATAGATCACTGCATAATTATCAAGGGAAAACTGCATGAGGAAGAGATAAAAATAATAAACATATATGCACATAATGTAGTAGCACCCATACACATAAGACAAATTTTAACAGATATAAAAAATAAAATGAGCAATAATAAAATATAATGGGGAACTTAACATGCCCCTGTCACAAAGAGATAGATCAATAAGGCAATAAATCAGCAATGAAATAACAGAATTAAACCAAACTTGTGAAGAAATGGAGTTAGTAGACCTTTACAAAGTGTCTCACCCAACCACAGCAGAATATACATTCTTCTAAATTGGACACAGGACTTAGAAGAATTTCTCCAAAATAGACCATATACTAGCACACAGACATGCTTAAGTAAATGCAAAGGAATAGACATTATCCGATGCATAATATCTCGAATGAAACTTGAAATTATTATGAGACAAAACCACAAAAACACCATAAACACATGCTAATTAATAACAAACTCCTAAATAACCAGGGGGTCAAAAATGGGATTAGAGAAGAAATTTTAAATTTATTTATAATCAAATGAAAATCTGGATTCCAGTTTATCAAAACCTATGGGATACAATGAAAGTTGCATTAAGAGGAAAATTTATAGTGGTAAATTCACATATTAGAAAAACAGAAGAAGCTCAAATAGATGATCTTACACTACACCTCAAGTTCCTAGACAAAGAAGAGCAAGTCAAGCCCAAAGCCAAAGAAGGTAGGAAATTACCAAGATAAGAGCAGAAATCAGTGCAATGGAGAAAAAAAAAGCAATACAAAGAATTAAGGAATTAAAGAGTTGATTCTTTGAAATAAAAAAAAAATTAATAAACCCCAGCCAACCTCATTTTAACAAAGAAAGAAAAAACCCACAAATTTATGCAATAAGGAATGAAAGGGTAAAATCATTATATATCTTAATGAAATTCAAAATATCAGCAATACCTACTTCTAAAATCTTTACTCTTACAGGATGGAGAAAACAGAGTAAATGGAAATTTCCTAGATACAATGAAATGCCAAACCTGAGTCAGTAAGATATACAAACTCTGAATAACTCAATAATGGGAAACAAAATTTAAAATGGAATTAAAATAAAAACCTTACCAGCAAAGAAAAGCACAGGTTCTGATGGATTTACATCCTAATTCTACAAGAAATTGGGAAAAGATTTAATGAAAATTTTCTCAGACTCTTCAATGGAATTGAAAGGGAAACAATTCTTTCCAAACCATTCCTGGAGCAAATGTTAGTCTGATTTGAAAACCAGAGAAAGCACCAAGTAAAGAAGAGAACTATAGGCTAATCTCTTTAATGAAAACAGATGCAAAATCCTCTGTAAAATAATAGCAAACAAAATGCAGCAAATCATCAAGAAAATGATACATCACATTCAAGTGGGATTCATCCAAGGAATGCAGGGATGGTTCAATATATGTAAATCCATTAATGTAATATGCCACATCAATTGAGCCAAAAACCAAAACGACATGATCATCTTACTAGATGCAGAAATAGCTTTAGAGAAGCCCTACACTTCTTTTTTATTTTATTTATTTTTTTCAAAGTTTTATTGATAAACAGATAGCAATGAGACAGTTTCAAATCAAATCGGAAGTACACTTTCAACAAATAATACACTGCATATATTCTTCTTAGTGGTTAATTGCTGTACAAGATGCGGACTTGTGATCCTATTTACAAACACCATTAGAACAAATCATTCTATTCATTAAGAGAATGCAACTATATATCTATCCCAACCTCTTTGAATACACAGATACAGAATGGACATTCATCGGTATACTCCATTTTTTCTAAGTTCCGTTATTGAATATTATAGGTGTGTAAACTCAGCAAAATATTCTAAAAGAGTCCAGTAGCCCATAATAGCATTGGGTCTTCTGTTTAACTGGCAATGTCAGAAATTATTGACCTGAGTCCCCCACATCTCAACTTAACAGCATGGCTTTATTTCTTATATTTCGTCTTCATACTTTTCTACTGGATGGTTAAGACCAAGGTAAAGCAGGACCTATGCAACAAGAGTTGTAGCTTTTTGGTCTGAGAAGGTCAGTGAAATGCCCTCAGGATTTGTCCTGAGATCCTGTGAGAAGCATAGAATTCTTTAAAACCTATTTATTAAAATATAATCTAATTTTTAAATGTTTTTTATCATATTATGTAGGGACTTAAAGTTCAACGTATCCTACACTTCTTAATGAAAAAAAAAACGCAAAAGAAAATCAGCATAGATGGACTATATCTCAAACAGATAAAAACCTATCTATGACAAAAATATAGCCAACATCTTACTAAATAGGAAAAACTTAAAGCCTTCATATTAAAATCAGGAACAAGCCATGGATGTAAACTTCTGCACTCCTATTCAATCCAGTTCTCAAAATGTTAGCCAGAGTAACCAGACAAGATAGAGAAATTAAAGGAATAAGGGTTAGAAAATAAGAAGTAGAATTTTCACTGTTTGCAGATGACATGATACTATACATATAGGACTCCAAAAACTCACCAAGAATCTTGTAGATTTAATAAGCAAATTCAGTAACAGCAGGATAAGTGTCAAAACTAAAAAAAAATCAGGGGTATTTTTGCAAACAATGAATGCACAAAGAGAGAATATGGAAACCAGTTTTTCACAATAGCATCTAAAAAAATGAAATACTTTAGGAATCAATCTCACAAAGAAGTAAAAGATTTATACAGTGAAAATTATGATACTCTGAGAAAAGATATTGAAGATAATTTGAGAAAAGTGAAAGACATTCCTTGATCCTCGTTAGGAAGATCCAACATTGTGAAAATGGTAAATTCCCAAAATTGTCACAGAGATTCAATGCTATTCCAATTAAAATACTCTTAGTGTACTTCTCAGAGCTAGAGAAAATGTCCCTCAAATTCATCTGGAACAAGAATATCAAAAGCAATCCTGGTGTTCGTAAATAGGATCACAAGTCCGCATCTTGTACAGCAATTAACCACTAAGAAGAATATATGCAGTGTATTATTTGTTGAAAAATTAAAAAAAAAGCAATCCTGGGAAACAAACGAAAGGTGGGAGATATCACAATCTGTGACCTGCAATTATACTATAGAACTGCTGTGATAAACTCAGCATGGTACTGACATAAACACAGACCTTAAGACTAAAGGACAGATTAGAAGATTCAGACAAAACTACAAATACACTCCAACACCTGTCTTTGATAAAGGAGTGAAACATGCTTCTTGGAAGACAGACTCTTTAATAATTATTGCTGGGAAAAATGACTTTCCGTATACAAATGCTAAAACTAGCCCCATGTCTATCATCATGCACTAAACTATAGTAAAAATGGATCAAATATTTAAACATCAAAACAGAAGCACTAAACCTTCTGGAGGATATAGTAGGTAGCAATCTTAAAGACATAGGGGCGTAGGTAGAGAGTACATGAACAAAAATAAAACTGCATGAGAAATAACTCAAAGAATCAACAACTGGAATCTCATCTTTTTGAAAAGTTTTTGTACACCAAAAGAGATTTCCAACAGAGTAAAAAAGAAAACCCCAAAAGTGGAAAAATTATAGCTGGCTTTCCCTCTGATAAAGACCTTCTATCTAGAGCATATAAAAAATTAAAAAATATGACCCCCACATTCAATGACCCAGTCCAAAAGTGGGCATCTGAGATTAACGTACACTTCTCAGAGGAAGAGATATAAATGGCAAGTAAACACAATAAAAAAGTGTTGAACAACATTGGTTATTTAAGAAATGCAAATTAAAATAACACTGAGTTTCCATCTGACCGGGAAAGAATGGATAATATCAAGATGTTAGCCAATAACAAATGCTGGAGGGGCTGTGGAGAAAAGGAACTCTTCTGTACTATTACTGGGAGTGATGACAAGTACACCCACAACAGGAATGTGTGGGGATTCCTTAAAAAGCTTAGATTGTAGGTCTCATTCAACTCATATATTTCCCTCCTGTGTATTCTTCAGAAAAACTGAAAAATCATACCATAACAATATATGTGCACCCATATGTATAGAAACAATTTGTCATAGCAAAATGCTGGAAACATCCTAAATGCCCATCAACAGAAGAATGGATAAAAAGAATATGGTATTTGTATACAACAGGTAATATTTATCTATAAAACAGGATATATTTGAAGCTTTAATCAGTAAATGGATGTAACTACAGACAATTCTCTGAAATGAAATAAATCAGACCTGAAAGTATCATATTGTCTGCTTATTGCAAAAACTGCAGGAGAAAATGAAATGAAGGATTCAGTAGATTTTGGGAAAAGGGATTTAACCTATTCAAAGGGAAGTAATTACTGTGTTGGGGAAAAGGACAGGAGAGGAAGTGGTAAAAGATGCAAAACTATGTATGTAAGCAGGACTGTTTCGATAATTGTACTGTGAATTTATGTTGTTGTGTGGAAAGAAGGGGTTAATGCTTAATTTATTTTGTCTCCTTTTTTCAATTGTACATTTAATCATCTTAATTTCTTATGTATTTTTTTTATTTTTCTTTCTTCTAGCTTTGCATGCATGTATCTTGTAATATCAACATCTAGCAGGAAAGCAACACTATGCATTACAACAAATACTGAGAAATTCATATTATTTTGTTAAGTGAAATTTTGTATCACTTGTAATTTTTTGTTTTAATACTATTTTGTTTTAATACTATTTATATTGCTGCTTTCTCTCATTAAAGTATCTTATTTCTCCATTAATTTTGTAGATAGTCTTTAAGGGTGCATTGATCTGGGTGGGAAGTTATTTTATATCATGACCCAAAATAATTCCTCCAGAGACTTGCTGGTTTGATGATTTACGTTGAAGAATCTGCTGTCAATCTGTTGGATTTTTCCTTGTATGTAAGGTGATTCTTTTAATATTTTATTCTTTGCTCTCTCTGGCATATTATTTATTATTATGGGTGGACTTACTTTGATTATGGATAATTGGAGTTTTATAGGCCTTAATTTGCATGTCAGATTATTTTTCTCATGCTTGGAAAATAATTCATGTCAGATTATATTCTCATGCTTGGAAAAATTTGTACTACTACTCAAAATACTGTTTCTATGTCATTTGTGCTGAGTCTTCTTGTTTCATTTGCACCTATCAGTCTTACATTATTTTCTTTACATCATCATGCAGGTGTTGAATTGTTATTTCCTGGTTCCTTATTATTTTAAATAAATCTCTTTTTTTGGATTACTACCTGCAATACTGTTTTCAAGGTCTAAAAGTCTATCCTCAATTTCATTAAGTGGTTTTGTGAGGTTTAAATGGAAGTTTCAATTTCATAGACATCTGTTTTATTAATGTCCTGGACATCTGTTTGAATCTGTTTCATGCATTCTAATTCTTTCCTGTATTGTTCATGCTTTGTTTCCATTGTTTTTATATTTATAAT
>NW_004524834.1:2146577-2151724 GCF_000260255.1 Octodon degus | reverse complement strand
TTCTTTTTTTGCGGAACTGGGGCTTGAACTCAGGCCCTTGCACTAGCCAAGGAAGCACTTGTTCAACTGAGTCATCTCCCTAAACTGTATTTTGATTATTTTTATTTTTAAAGAGAGCCCATCAACCAAACTCTACAAAGAGTGCTGAAAAGGTCAAAAATGACCACAACCTCAAGAATATTAACAGAAAGGGACTACCCTGTAGACCAAACAATTAAACAGGGGGAAAATAGGAAATCTACAATAGGAAAAAAACATGAAAAGCATAAAACTATATTTTACAGCCATTAATGGAAATAACCTCAATTCACCAAACAAAAGATAGAGACTGGTAAAGTCCAATAATACTCAATATTCAACACATTTAACGATGGAAAGCAACACTATATGTGCCAGGAATTCAGAAAAATCAAATATAACTATTCTGCTTGCAGACAATGTAAACTTCAAAGCAAGAATAATCAAAAGAGATAAAGAATGTCACTACATACTTGGTAGGGAAAAACAGAATGAAAAAAATAACAATCATAATTATATATGCATCCAGTGTAGGAACACCCAGCTATATAAGATAAATATTAATAAGCATAAAAAATCAAGTGAATAAGAACACAATTTCAATAAGGGAATTTAACACTCCACTATCACAAAGGACAGATCAGCTAGGAAAAAAAAATTCATCAAAGAAATAACAGAAATAAACTTGTAAAAAGTGTTCTTAGTAGGCTTTGAAAGAATATTCCATCCAATAACATCAGAATACACATTTTTCTCAGCTGTATATGGGATGTTCTACAAAATAGGCCATGTAGGAGCACATACAGCATTTTTTTCCTAACATATTTAGTTGTTACAGGGTTTCACTTTGTAGCTCAGCTGCCTCAGTGCTGGTATGACAGGCATAAGCCACTATGTCCAGACTCTGTGGCTGGCTCAGCCCACTATGGGGATGGGGCTGGCACAGCATGTGGTGCCAGTGATCCAATCACAGTCCCTGGGCTTGCCTAAGCAGGAGCTTTAGTATGCTGAGCTATCTTACCAGTCCAAGAGTGTTCTTAAGCTAATGGACAGAAACTGAAACAATCCCATGTATGCTATCTGACCATAGTGCAATGAAATAGGAAATTATTTACAAAAACAAATTGCTAACACTCCACAAAAACAAGAAAATTAAATAACACCTTGCTGAAGAATTAATGGTTCATAGATAATATTAAGGAAGAATTTAAACAATAATGACAACTAAATGAAAATGCAGAAGGAACTTACCAGAATCTGTGGGATATAAGGCTACCTTAAGCTACTTTAAGAAGGAAATTTATAGTAGTAAATGATGACATCAAGAAAACAGAACAAGCACAAATAAACAACCTATGCAACACCTAAAGTTTCTGGAAAAAAAGAGCAAGCTAAGCCAAAAGCCCAGAGAGGGTAGAAAATTATCAACATCAGAGCAGAAATAAATGCAATAGGAATGAAGAAAACAATACAAAGAAATAGTGAATCAACATTCTGAAAGAATTAATAAAATTGATAAACCACAAGCTGACCTTATTGAAAAAAAGAAAGACAGTATTCAAATTCATAAAATGAAAGAAATGAAAAGGGCAAAATCTCTATGGACTTTATAGAAATTCAGAAGATCATCAATAACTACTTCCAAAATCATTTTTCTCAAAAAAATCATTTCTCTAAAAGGATGGAAAACACACAAAGAATGGACAGAATCCTAGATATATAAGAATTACCAAAACTGAAACAAAAAGTTATAAAAATTTTGAATAATCCAGTATTAGTCAGTGAGATTTCAAATGTAATCTAAAAACTTGCCAACAACAACAACAAAAAAACCCAGGTCCTTATGTATACACAGGTGTATTCTATAAGAAGTTTAGAGAAGATTTTACATCAACTCTTCTAAATCTCTGCAATGAAATAGGAAGGGAAAAAATTATTTCAAACTCATCATGAGGAAAGTATTACTCTGACACCAAAAACAAAGAAAGACCCAACCAAAAAATAACTATAGACCAATATCCCTAAGGAACATATATGTAAAAATTTTCAATAAAATAATAGCAAACTGAATGTAGCAAATAATCAAGAAGATTATACTTCATGGCCAAGTGTGATTAATTCCAGGAATGCTTGGATGGTTCAACATATGCAAATCCTTAAATATAATACACCACATCAAAAGTGTCAAATACAAAATCACATGATCATCTCTATAGATGCAGAATGGCTTCTGACAAAGTCCAACACTCATTAATGATTAAAACACCATAGAAAATTGAAATAGATGTTCTTTAGCTCAATCTGATTAAAAACCCTCCATGACAACCCAACAGCCAACATCATACGAAATGGTCAAATATTGAAAATCTTCACTTTAAAATCAAGAACATGACATGGATACTCTCTATTACTAGTACTATTCAGTATCATTCTAGAAACATTAGCCAGAGCAATTAGACAAGTGAGTGAAATAAAAGAACAACAACTGGAAAGGAAGAAGCAAAATCATTGTTATTCATAGATGACATGATATTCTAGATAGAAGACCCAAAAATCTTCACTAAGAGACTTATAGATTTAAGAACTAAATTCAAGTATGTAGGCAGATACAAAATCAACACTCAAAAATCAATAGGATTCCTGCCCGCCCGCCGAGTACGAATTTCTGCCGCGTTCCGGGAACCCATAGACCCAGTCCTAGCCCAGGTCTAGTGAGTGTGTGGAGAGCTTCCTGCTACCCTGTGCTGGCGGGACCGGTCATAGCCCAGGCGCAGCATGGGCAGGAACCTCTCCCACCCACTTGGGCCGACACCGACCACACTGCAGCACCACCCTCACCACGCCTGCCAAGTAGGAATTTATGCCACGTTCTGGGAACCCCCAGACCCAGTCCTAGCCCAGGTCTGGTGAGTGTGTGGGAGAGCTTCCTCTTCCCCCTACTTCACCCTGCCCCCTCCGGGCACAGCTCAGACCTGGCATACACGAGTGAGGTGTAATCCTGCAGCTGCAATCCAAGCAGAGAGTGCAGAGGATAGATGCACCCAGCTAGTCCAGGAGCAGAACATCTTGCCACAGGGGCACAACAGGTTCATCTTCAAGGGCAGCAGCAGAAAAGAGCTCAGCACAGCAGCCAGACACAAGCCAGACACAGCTGGATAAGTCCAAACTTTGTAGAGCTGCACCTGAACTTCAGTACCTGCGAAGGTTATAACTAAAGCAAAGATCTACAGCAAAGGTCAGAACACAGTGCTACACAAAATGACAAGAAGGAACAAAATGCAACCTCAAAACCCAAGCCCACCCATAACAAATGCAGAGGACACTAACACAGAAAAAATTGGAAATCTCACATCTGAAAGCAATGAATCCACGGCTTCTGAAATGAAAAAACAGCTGCAAGAAGATATAGAGGACCTCAGACTGGAAATAAAAAAAAGAAATCTCTGAATTAATAACACCTACACTAAAGAATCAAATGCAGAAACATATGGAAGAAATCCAGTGCCCACCCAGAAGAAGTGCGGAGGACACTAGCTCGGCTCAAATGCATGAATTAATAGCGTCGATAGTAAATAAGCAACAGCAGAAAGATATAGAGGAAATCAGAGTGCAATTCTTTTCTGAAAAAAAAAAAAGAAATATCAGAACTCATAGCAGCTGAATTAAAGAAGCAACTAGAGAAATATAGGCAGGAAACCCAATCTGAAAAAACCATTGCAGTAAAAGAATTTATAACTGCTTCTAAAGAAGATATTGATAAAAAAAATAGAGGAGATTAGAAAAATGATGGATGCCCTGAATAAGCAATATAGGAAAGAACTAGATCACATGAAGAGATATAGAGGAAATTAAAACCTCAATCACGAGCTGGCAAAACCGTTTAAGTGAATGTGAAGACAGAGTTTCAGATCTTGAAGATGCTGGTGCAGCTAATGAAAAGGTAAGAAAAGATCTCTTAAAAACAATGAGGATGCAGGAAAGTATAATCCATCACCTGCAAGATGATGCAAAGATGAACAATGTGAGACTAATAGGCATCAATGAGAAAGAAGGAGTCAACACAAATGACATTAAAAAAATATGGGCTGAAGTAATGGCAGAAAATTTCCAAATATGAGGAAACAATCTGACATTCAGGTAAATGAAGCATACAGAATGCCAAGGAACCTCAACCCCATGAAAAACAAACCGAGACATATAATACTCAAGTTCACAGAAATTCGGCAAAAGAATAATCTACTGAAAGCCACTAGAGAGAAAAAGTAGATCATATTAAAAGGAAAACCCATCAGAATTACGGCCGACTTCTCTTCACAAACCATGCAGGCAAGAAGAGCATGCAGCAGAGTACTTCAGGTCCTCTATGAAAACAAATTCCAGCCCAGACTACTATACCCTGAAAACCTCTCTTTCAAGTTTGATGGAGAAGTGAAATACTTCCATGACAAAGAACAACTAAAGAATTTCGCGATGACAAATCCAACCTTACACAGGATACTGAAAGATGTTCTAGAGAGGGACCAAAACGATCAGAACTCCACGAAAGACATCGGAAGCAACCAACGAAATAGGGTAAGCAATTAAACACAGGAGAAAAAGGAGTAAACGATAACAGGTAAATAACATATCAATTGTAAGTCAATACATCTCAATTCTAACCATCAATGTACATGGACTCAATTCACCAATTAAAACAAATGGACTGGCACAGTGGATTAGGAATCAAAATCCAACAATATGCTGTATACAAGAAACACATTTAATTCATAAAGACATTCATAGGCTGAAAGTCAAAGGATGGAACAAAATGCTACATGCCCCAGCACCTCAGAAAAAAGAAGGGGTAGACAGTCTCAACTTCAAACCAACAATGATCAAGTGAAATAAAGAAGGCCACTATATACTTGTAAGGGGAAAAATTCAAGAGGAAGATGTAACACTCATAAATATGTATGCAACAAACATGGGAGCACCCAACTATAAAGCAAATCTTAATGGGCATGAAAAATCTGATATCCAATACCACAATTTTAACAGGAGACCTTAACATACCCTTATCTCCAAAAGATAGGTCAACCAGACAAAAACTTAGCAAAGAAATAACAGAACTGAACCAGAGTTTGAAACAA
>NW_004524834.1:2124594-2126005 GCF_000260255.1 Octodon degus | reverse complement strand
GCATCTTGTACAGCAATTAACCACTAAGAAGAATATATGCAGTGTGTTAGTTATTGAAAATGTACTACCGATTTTATTTGAAACTGTCTCATTGCTATCTGTTTATCAATAAAATTTTGAAAAAAAATCTATTGCATTCCTGTACAGAAAGAATTAACACACTGAGAGGTAAATTAGTGAAACCATGCCTTTCATGATGACACCCGAAAAATGAAGTACTTAATACTCAATCTAAGGAAGGAGGTAAAGATTTATAAAGTGAAAATTACAATACTCTGAAAAAAGAAATGGAAGTGGATTTCACAAAATGGAAAGTTATAATTTGCTCATGTATCATAAGAACCGACATTGTGAAAATGACCATGCTAACAAAATTATTATGCAGATTCAATGCAATCCCAATTAAAATAACATTAACTTACCTCAAAGATCTAGCGAAAATATATCTGAAATTTATGTAGAACCAAAAGAGACCTAAAATAGCAGAAGCAATCCTGGAGAACAAAGGGAGGGCAGGAAGCATCACAATCTATGTCTTGAGACTATTCTTTAGGGGTACTGTGAAAAAATCAGCATGGTATGAACAACAACAACAACAGAAACATACCTGATATTCACTGAAACACATTAGAAGATGTAGATATAACTTACAAATGCACAGAGGCACCTTATCATTGTTTAAATTTCTTAGCTTTAATTGCATGTTTGTAAAACTAATCTTTGAATATACAGCATTGTAAAACTTTTACAACTATGAATTCCTACAGCTAGGTTTAGCATGAAGTGACAATGGCACTGGAGCACGGCACTCTGCTGGACATTGTCAGGTGTCTCTGAACCCAACAGCAGAAATTTAGATGATGGCACAAAGAAGGCAGACGATCAAAGAAAGTTAAAACATTCAGCAGTGACTTAAATTTAATCCTGCAGCAGCCTGTGAAATTTATGTTTTGCATTAAACTTTGTTGATATGTTTCCTATCCTTGTGATACCCATCCCAGTCCTTTTTAACTCTGTGTGTTTACTTTTCTCAAGTTCTTTGTCTTTCTCATAATCTTCACTTTTGAATTTGTGTGGTTTCTTTTCTACATTTCAACATTGTCTCTCCCCACTTTTTCATCAGTCCCTCAGTCATCATGCAGTAACCATGGCCTGCCTGTGTTCTGTGCCTGTTCTCTCAGCACCACCTTATCACTGACAAAGTGGTCAGACATGTTCGGTGGAAGAGAAGCAGCCACGGTAGTAAATGGTATAGAAAAACTGGTTTTCCACTTGTGAAAGACTGATGTCAGAAGATTATTCTACTTTTGGACATTTTCATGATGTTCGTGGAATAATATGATATATAAAATAGTTAAAATTTCAGCCTAATTTTATACTTATGTATTATTAGCATCAGGATTTTTCATAT
>NW_004524834.1:2118077-2124114 GCF_000260255.1 Octodon degus | reverse complement strand
TTTTTTTTTCTAAAACAGCATCATAGATACTTCCTTTATTTGTAAGATTCTAAGTTGATATTATTTTAAGTTGTAATTATTAGAAGCACTCTTCTTTCCTCATACAACTTCTAAAGTTAAATAGAAAATACTAAGATTATCTTATTCTATGTAAGAGAGAAAACAGATTGTTCAGTTCACAATGCAGGCTTGGATTTCATCCGTGGAATGGGATGGGAGTAATTCTTCCAAACTTGATATGTTGCTACAAATGTTCTTAGATCTTGTTCAGTTTCAGGTCTTGTTTATTTGATATCCTACAACCTTTTAATGTAAATTGCATTATGGGGACCCTGCTTTCCAGACAGGGAGCTCTCCATCTATCTTTGAAGTTACTTTGTTTTGCTTTGATCATAAAATAATTTTTTCCCAGTATTTATGTTGATGATTAGTAATGGCTAAAGTTACAAAGTCAGCACATGGCCTTCCTTATTCTCTCCTGCAGGCTAATGCAATTGTCAAAGCTAACCTCAGAAGTTCCTCTTTGATAACAAATCTAAAGTTTTTTTTTTCAAACTTATTGCACCATCTTCCTGAAAGTAAAAGAAAATGAAAAGAATAGTGAATGCCTACATATGTGCTGTTTTTTTCTCGAGAAAACTTACTAATTTTAAAAATGAGTGTAACTTATAGCTTTATACTTTAGCTATTTTAAATATAGGGAGAATAAACTGTATGCAATGCAATTAATTTTCTAGCCACATTACTATAGTATGGAATTATTTCATATAACTGAGGGCGTTCGAATTTGGTTACACAGTAGATTCCTTAAATTAGCATTTTTACATAGAAAATACTTGATGTTTTGACAACTTAAGTCTATTAAAATAAATTAATCCATTTAATTAGTTACTCTGTTAATTTAATTTCATGTATTAGAATTCATGGGCTCTACTTTTGTTAATGTTTTGGTGTGAGATTTTTACCTAAAAATTATTGACTATCATTATTATTAAATAAGTATAAAACAAATAAACAAATGCACACTTATGATCTGAGATTAATGGGGCATAGTCACTGTTCTGTTGTGTTTGCATTTCATTGGTATACTTTTGGCATGTGGTGAGGTAAAAGTTATAACACACCACTGAGAAGAGGATATTAAGTCCATTGCAAGTAATGCCATCTTAATTGTGTTTATTTGCTATTTCTAGAAATATTAAAGTGTCCAAAATTAGAAATTATTTTTCCAGCTAAATAGTCACTTAACTGAGAAATCTATGTGAGAAAAATGAAATTTAAAGGAAATTCTATGCAAGCACATAGAACAGTAAGTACATGTGTTATAAACATCAAGTTAATAGTAGAGGAAACTTGTGAAAATCTGTGATACAAGAGACTTTTTTTCATTAAATAGTGCTCTTGGAGCACTGAATACAACTCAGCTTCCAAAGAGAAATGCAAGTTAAAGAGAATAGACCACAAAAGAACTCGTGTCCCAGGTTCTGTTGATAAACAATGATTTCCTCTCTTCATTGATCTTATCTTCGGCTACCTTCCTTAAATTTCTCTTTCCTGTCTTTAGGTTCACAATTGCTTCTGGGATTTTCTTTCTCTTTAATAAATATTCTTACCTCTATCCCACCCTTCAAACAAAGCAAGACGGTTTGCACCCTTTATTTCATTTCTCTGTTGTCACCTTCTTTTACAATGACTATCTGTTGTCATTACCTACTTCCCAGTAGTCAAGTTTTCTAAGGCTTCTAGGCTACAGTAATTGCAGTATATCTGTGATTGTTTTAAATTTTTAATTGATTTCCACATAAGTATGTAGTTGCTATTAATTTCATATTATAGGCTAGAGGCTAGGTCCATTTAAAATCATTTTATAATTAACTTATTCAATCTTCAAAATACTATGAAGAAGGTACTATTATTTCTTCTATTTTAAAGATGAGAAAAGTGAAGAATGAGATTAAATAACTTAGCAACTATTATTAAATTGCTGAAGAATTCTTGTCTCAGCACTACATCCTCCTCCAAACTATGATCCTCCTCCCCCCAGTATGAACCTCTGATACTGCCAGAACCACTACAGTGAAGGGGACAGAAATAGGCAGTTGGATTTGTGGCTCTACAATGAAATCTGCTCCACCTGAAATAGCTTAAGGCCATCTGAAGGAAGAAAGCTGCTCCTATGCACCCCTGGAGGAACTGAGATCCTTATTTAACAAGCAAAACCAGTTCTCTATATGATAGGCTTCTGACAATCTCACCAAGCTCTCTTCTGCTAAACAGGCAGCTCAACTGTTCTCTTTATACAGACATTAACTCCTTGTCATTTCTGACAAGATTTTTTCCTAACCAACTGGCAAGCCACATCATCATGAGGTAGTTAGAAAGCACATAATCCCCATTAGGTAAGGTTTACAGTCCCTTTCAGGTGGAAATGGCTATAAAAGATATAGACTTCTACTCCTTCTGTACTCCACGAAGAATTATGGGAGTTTATATCTCTTAGGGATTATTGAGACAAAAGATGAGCTCATGGCTATGTAGTTGGAGAAGTTAGGCCCTTCTGGACTCCAGAGCCCTGGTAGAGACCTCCATCAGCTAAAGCTAGAAACTGAACAATATTATTGAACCAACAGAAATTTACAGTTTTATCCTTAAAAGAGCATAGAAAATACTGGCAGCTTTTCAACTACCAAAGTTCTGCATGTAGAAAGTAATTAATAAGAAATTAAACGGCACACATTTTATTTATTGATTTTTTTAAGTTTTTTTTTTTTTTTTCAAGGTCTCACCACACAACTCGTACTCATAGTGATCCTTCTGATTTCTGCTTTCCTAGTGCTGGGATTACAGACATGCGCCACCATGCCCAGATTCCAGCACTTGCTCTGCATACCTGGGGTTGAGGTCCAAATGGCATTTGGTGCCAGCAATCAAACCCTTGCCCCAGGGCTTACCTAAGTAAGCACTTAGTCCACTGAGCTATACTGCTGACCTGACACACATTTTAAATGTTACCCTATGTTCATTTCTGAAGTTTCCTTAATACTGGTTTGTATGTCTATGTTAATTGATTTTGTGGATACCATCAAAATCTGAGGTACTTTACAGGCTTGTAGAAGAGAATATGGTATAGTACTTAAGATACTTTAATAAAAAAGAATTTCAGAAAATTGATCACATTTTAATCTCCCAAGATCCTCAATCATAGAAACTATATTTAAGGTGGTGTGCCCTGCAAATTTTGTGGATTTTTGTCTTGGAAAATGAACAAAGAACAACAACAAAGCTCTAGGGCCAACCAAATAATTTAGCAGATTAAGGCACATGCTTAGGCAGGGGCAGGAGCCAGGAGTTGGTACATCCAGCACACCCTGTCTTAAATACAAAAAAACATAAACAAGCTGTATAGGATAATGAATACATTATGAAAGTAACAAACTGCTTTTATTCACATCATTATAGCTTCACAATGCTGAGAAAAGTGACATGTGACCCAATACTGTCAAATAACTTGAGTTTTAATAGAGAGTAATCAATAGAGATGCTAGAAATATTTGTTTACCACCTTTATAGCTGATACTCTTTTATAATTATACAAAAATTCTTTTTAGTAGCAATGTTGATAATTTTCAAACTTTATGTGTCTAGTCCTACGATATAAATAAAATTTATTTATCTCAATAAAAATGAATGTACTCTGCTTGCCTAATTTATTGTGAAATCAATTTGCTTAATAGAAATGGATATGTACAATTTTCTCTCACTTAGAATTGTAGAAAAACTTGAATTTTAGTGCCAAATAGATTCAAATCCTTTCATTTAAGATACAGACAATTATTGCAAATTTACCTAAAATTTCTAAGGTTCCTGCCCTTATTATAAAATAAGGATGGAGTGCTCTAATTTTTAGGGCTCTGATTCTGGAAATATATATTAACCAAAGTGCATCATCAAGGTATATCACCTTGCACACCGGAAGTATTTAATATGTTTTGGTCATTTTGTTTCACACCATATTAATCACTGGCCAATAAAAGTGTGACAGAATTTGTCCCAAATCACCATTTTAAATGAAGCACATGTTTCTTACTAATGCTTTCCTTTTTTCACTCCTCATTTTACATAAACACAAAACATTCTTCAGAATAAACTCTAGTACAACAGGTTCCTCTTCTTAACACACGCAGCATCCTTGCTCTTGCCTCACTCTGCTCTTACCCAAGATGTTCAGTTAGCTGAGGGTTCAGTTTTCTCCTCCTTTTTACCTATTTAAGTTCCTTATCATTCAAGGTTGAACTTTATTCTTTCTTGCCTACACATCCTTTCAATGACTCTCCAATCCACAATCATGTTTTTTGTTAATGCTTTAAATACTGTTTTTTTCATTCACATTGGCATTTAGCTCTATAGTAAGAATAACTGCATACAAGATTTCGTGAACTGGGAGGTGAAATATGTGCTTACACCTGGCCATGACATGTTTTTGCAATTTTATTTTAAGTTTTTATTTGGTTGGTAATAAAATTCTTATTCTGAGTTATTTCAATGATAATCTTACAATCAAATATTGTCTAAGAGTTCATGGTTCATACTTGTATTTATATTCACTCTTTAATTGGGGCCAAATATGCACATATAAAAACAGGAAGAATTATCTAACTTTGAATACATTAAGAGATATTTTACTGTCTATAGTACTTATATCAAAACAAAAATCATTTATGTCTAATGTATTTACTGATAAGTACTAAACATTGAATTCCACATTTTTATGATAAAATTATAAATCATAATATTTCAGTTTTGAAGCTATAGTAATCATTACTTATGCTCATCAGTATTTGTTTTCTTATATTTCTTGGCCATACTTCCCAAACCTATTGCATTTTAATGTTTACTTGAATACTTAAGACCAATATTTTAGTTTTACACAGGGAAAATGACTCAGCATATCATTTCAACTATTTTTCTGATATGAATTCATCAGTGGATTAATCCTCTCATGACTATAGCACCCTCATAAACCAATCATCTACACAGGAGAATTTGAGGATGGGGGCATTTCAGATCTAAAACATAACAAATAGTGAAGTGGAGCCTTTGGTTTTAATGGGTCTATCTATCAGAAATGCAAGAAAAATCCTTTTATTTGAGCAACAGTAATAGAACATAGGGTGTGAGTGAGAGCTGGCAGTGATATCTGCCACTTCATTGATTGCCAGTGGAGGTAGAGGTCGCCTTCATTCCTCAGCTCTCTTTCTGCATCCCTCTGACACTGCAGTAAATGGAAAAGGGTGATCACCTCCAGCAGTGGAGGACCATTCCTCAGTGAAGAGTACAGGAGCCGCTGCGCTTCCTTGCAAGAGCCTCTCAACAGGCCCTCAAGGAGTAGAAGACAGATTGAGATGGGTGAGGACTGAGTAGGACGTACATAAAGAAGAACACATACATGCATAAATAATTCTTTAAAGAGTAGAGGGAAGTATAAAAATTAAACATTAAAATACAGTCTACTTGATTTGAAAATTAATAACATCTAAAATTACATGATAAATATTTTCTTTAAAATTTGGGATATAAATCTATATTTAACATATTTTGATTCAATGTTTTAGGTACAACCAAAGTTCAATAAAAATAATCTCCTGATGAGCAACATTCCATTTGTTTCTGTGGCTATTTGGTTGTTCTGTGTTCCTAACTTTCCATAAATCAGTCACATCAAGGCTAGACATTTAACTGTAACACTGTTTAACATCACACTAGACATTTACCTAGACATTTAATATAGTTTTAGTGCTATCTAATATATTTTATTATCTGAATTTATTTGCTTTTATATTTAAACTTAATTGCATTGTGGATTATTCTTGTGCTTTTCAATCTGCCAAAGGACTAGGTCAAGCAGTAGCTTAAAATTTTTAAAAAGTACTTGAATCCCTTAGAAAATCATAGAGATATAATTGAACTTTTCCAAAGTTGTTGTAAAGGCATTAACTATTGTTAATGTCTTCTACGCAATTTCCTCACCATATTTTCT
>NW_004524834.1:2107343-2109146 GCF_000260255.1 Octodon degus | reverse complement strand
AGCTTGCATACAGAAAGGCCAGCTGTTGGTGCATAGATGTGGAGCCAGCAAAGAAAGAGGCAAAGGGAATATGCTTTCACATTCTGCTTGCTATACTACTAGGTGGTCTTTCTATATTCCACTTTATCTTTTTACTTGAATTTTAGTTTATCTTTTTCCTTTTTCAAATTTTTGATGTCTCTAGTTCTACTAGTTTAAAATAATTTTTTTTTTTTGTTTTTCATTTGACTTGAATATTAGGTCTTCATATGAGCTAGCAGGGGGTAAATGACTCTTAGAATACAAATGACAATGATAGTAAAGACAATAATCAATAAAATATCATATGAAGCTTGGATGAAATGATTAAACAGTTGGACAAACACACACACACACACATACACACAGTTTTATGTATTTTTCTTGACTCTACATGTCTCCATACCCCTTGTCACTTACCCATTATTATAATTCCCTTTTATGTCAGAGGCATCCTATGTAAGCTATCACGTATATAATAATCTTCCTCGCTTTGAATAACTATGAATTGCAGACCTCACATGGCTTAATCATTTTGGTATCATATGTCTTCTTTCAGAATGCTGCCTATGCCATATTAGAGCACATCTGGTTGTTTAAGATTCATGCACTCAACATTTGATGAATTAATTTGGCTCACCTGTAATTATTTATCTGATCTGTTCACACAGAGTTCTTATCATTATGCACTAGTTAAAATTAAAGATAAACTGTACCATCATTTTAAGTATGGTTGAACTTTCTTTTTCTTTCAGTTAAAAATTTTCTAAAAAACATGATCTATTCGAAATTTCAAAAATAAACACAAATCAGTCTCTCAGTTGAGTAATTAATTCATAATTGCATAATTACCTTATAACATGGCTCTCATCAAATAATTACACATGGCCTTTAAGCAAACTTTCTGTGCTCTGAGAGTTTCACATACATGATTAATAGGCCAGGGATTTTTTTTTTTTTTTCTTAAAGGGAAGGATTGTTTACTAAATTTTTGTCACATCAAGATTTCTCTGGCATGGACTGGGCAAGTAGCTCAGCAGATTAAAGTACCTGCAAGCAGGGGCAGTGGCCTGGGGTTCAATCTCAGGGTGTGCCAACCCTCCCCCTGGGGTGTGCTGAGACTGCAAATGAGACTGGGCATGGTAGCCACGCACGCTTGCCATCCCAGCACTTGAGAGGTTATAACAGGAGAATTAATTTGAGTCTGATCTAAGTGAGACCCTGAGCACCCTGTAAACCCTTCCCTAAAATACAGAAAAAAAATCTGGCTGAATGCACATTTAATAACTCCAAATGGCCCCAAATCCATAACCTTTTTTTCTACTACATATTTTGCAACTTGCTTTAAAGTTTTTCTCTTAAATAGGTAGATTCTATGTTCCTATCTCTCATTTCTGTGCTGGAGTCATGTCTTCTTTTACCTCACAACTTAAGGCAGATATAATATGACAGTCAGGTCAAGAACTTCAAGGGGCCATTCAAATTCTTCCATATTTTATTGGATTCTTGCTGTGTTACTATGAGAACAAATACAGGTCAGACTTCTTAACAATGAGATGCACAGTTAAACCGCCCCATAACCTGAGTAGACAACTGAATGCCAGGCATGAAGGAGGCAATCATAAAAGAGCCCACCTGAGTCTGGCCCAGTAGCTGAACAAAAAGCCACAAGTAAATCTTTCTAGTTAGACCATCCAAACTACCTAGCTGGCCTGTAGACTGCTGAAATTGTAGTAAGAATTAAAATGCATAATAGATATTGAGAAAAATGAGGAAATTGTTCTA
>NW_004524834.1:2104152-2107178 GCF_000260255.1 Octodon degus | reverse complement strand
TGTATTTAGTAAATATACAAAGGATTTAGAGACAGATTTCTAGTAAATAGCTAATTTTCCTATGTGGGCTTGCACCTCCTGTCTCACTCTCCCAGAGTATTGCAATCATGGTCATGCACCTGGTGATAAAAATGTTATTAATTAAACAAGTTTTTATTTCCAAAGTTTTAATCTAGGTATGAAGATTATGACATTTTAAAAAAATCCACTTCTTCCTTTGACATACTAAAATCAATAATCACAGTTATTTTATAACCAAATCTTCTATGTTGCTTGGTTCATGGAGATATAAGTCCATATCTAGATACATCCTCTACTTCATGTTTTCATTTACATTTTTATCCTTGTATCAAGTGCCTATGTTGCCTAAATAATCTTTATACAGTATGCTTCTGCCACAATTCCAATCTATCATCAAAACTCTAGAACATCTTAAGTTACTCTTAAGAAATCACATTTGGAAACATCATCTCAGTGAAAACTTTTGTGATGATTTACTCTCGAGTATTTATGTATCAATATGTTCTCATAGAAATTGTTAATGTAGTGCCTGATCCAATATAATTATTTGTATAAAGATCTGTTTAAATCTTGACTTTGAGCTCTTTGAACACAAAGCAATATACGATTTTCATATTTATGCCTTTAGATTCTTAGAAACTATTTAGTATTAGAAATGAATGCGTATCCACACAGCAAATACTTTTACATAAAATATATAAAAATTTTCTTCATTGTTCTTAGTAAATGTATCTACAGAGAAACTGAAATAGGTAATTCTTGAGCAAACTATCTTATTTATGATAAAGTAAGTATGCACTGCTATACTTTAGAATAATAGCAACTTTGATGTAGTTATTTTGATAGTTAAGCTTAAGTGTGTCAGTTTGATTGTGAGATTCCTAGAAGATTAATTAGCACAGGGCACATGTGGCTATGTATGGCTAGGCCATGGAAAAGTGAAATTGCATACTATAAAAGGTCACTTTCCTATTCCTCTCTGGTACTATCACTGTGGTGTGCTTCCTGGTTACCATGTGTTAAGCATTTTGTTCCTCCATACCATTCCACAATGATGTTTCTGCCTTAGCGCTGTTGACTATCCCCTTAACTCTCCTAGAATACTGAGTCAAATAATCTCATTTGTCATTAAGTTCTGTGTGTAGATATTGTGTATTAATGATGAGGAAGTTAACACAGGAATTGTTATTGTCAGTTGTCAAAGAAGCTTAAAAGGAAAAGTCACAAAAACTTTTTCTCTCTCTTATCTTATTATCTTTATTTTTGACCAGAATATTTAGACCTAAGAAAATAACTTAAACACAATGTGGTATAAGTGCAATTCCCCAACATATTCAAATAACATCAGAATTCTCATATGCTAAAAGGTTAAATGTGTGCATAAATATTTTAAGGTGCAATTTTCCAACAATAGTTGATTAATTGCTATGTTTATCCACACACAGGTTTGAATAATTTTAGCCATGCTAGCCTAAGTGAAAATCAGTGTTGTTAAAAATGTATAATGTGAAAATTAAGAATTGTAATTATTTGAAGTTTTCAAAATATGGAAATAAGAAAAACACTTGAGTTAAAAAAATAATTCTTACAACAGTAAAACTGAGGTTTGAATTTGTATGGCACAGAATTTGTGAATAACCTTCTTTACTTCAAGCTGTCATCCTCACTTCCCGGAAAGAATTTTTTTTGCTCTTTGCCACCATGTATACTACTCCTGTCAGGTTGCAACAACATTTAAATGAACAGAGCAGAGATTTGTCTCTTTTGTAGATTGTGCAATACTAGGTTCTTCTTTCCAGGCAATGCAAACAGAATAGTTCTGATGCAGATGACCTACACCAGTAAAAAAAAAAAAATAATAATAATAATTGACAGTAAATGGGCAGTGAGTAAGATATCAAGTCAACTGTTGGTTTAGAGAAATAAAAGATCTCATGGATTCTGAATTGTTTATTTAGAGGATCAGTGATCTTCCTCCAATCTAGGACTTTTGACAGATATTTAAGTCTACTATGTAGGGTACAACACAGAGTGCCAAACAAATTTAGTACACAAGGGTTATCTTAATAAAATGTAACTTACTAGCTGAAATTGCCATCTTCTCTAAGGAAGAGCTCATATGTAAGCCAATGTACTAATTTCTTCATCAGACAGACCAACTGAAAGAGAGCAAGTTTAAATTAGAACGAGCTTGAAATTACATGACAAGTCTTTGAAGAAGAAAGTCATGTGCTTATCACTGAGTACTGTATGAGCAGAGGAGTGTATGAGCATAACATCATTTATTCAGATGTTATGATACTCTGTAAGAGTAATCATACTTCAGTTTACTAATGGGATCTCAGTCCCTCTATGTCCATTATTCATTGTAATAAAGATAATTTATTGAAATTTGAATGACTAAACCAAGAAAATGGTTGTACTATACTAGAAAGCCACAATGTTTAGATATTTAATCCATTTTTACTTTAGCTTAGTGCATGGATATAGACCTGGGTCAAGTTTTAGTTCCCAGAAAATGGATTAGAGATCTAAACATTAAAACAGAAACACTAAATCTCCTGGAAAAGAAAGTAGGATGAACTCTTAAAGACATAGAGGTAAAAAGAGTCAATGAACAAAAATCAAATCGCACCGGTAACACTTGGAAGAATTAACAACCGGGGCCTCCTCTTATTGAGAAGTTCTTGCACATCAAAGAAATTATCAACAAAGTGAAAAGAAAACCCATAAATTTGGAAAAAATCTTGACAAATAAGCACTCAGAAAAAGGTCTGCTCTCTAGAATTTATAAAGAACTAAAAAAAATAGGGCCCCAAAATTTAAAGACCCAATCCAGAAATGGGCATCTGAGATGAACACACACTTCACAGAGTACAAAATTAAAGAAGTGAATAAATATATGAAAAACATGCTCCACATCACTAGCCATCCATGAAATGCAAATTAAAACAACATTGAGATATCATCTCACCCCAGAAAGAATGGATATCATAAAGAAATCA
>NW_004524834.1:2103050-2104052 GCF_000260255.1 Octodon degus | reverse complement strand
CTCATGCAGAAGTAGAACAAAGGATTAAAAAATGATAAAAATCAAGCTGTATGTGTGTTTTCATATGGATAGATAATAACTGTTTCCAGGAATAGGTGAAATATGGGGTTGGCTGGAATCGTACTTTCACATGTCTGGCATATAAACTTGTACAACTAAAAAATAAGATTGTATTTTAAAAATTGAACTTAGCAATCCTTATATAATATGTGGAACAGAGAGACATCTATTATAAAGGTAAAAACACATGGACTTTGTAATGTCAAGTCTGTTTTCATGTGGAAAACATAACCAAAGAAAATATGTAAATTAGAAGAGCCAGAGGACAGCATACTGATTAGTCACTCTTTAAAGCAAAGCCTCTGGTGCCATCTCTACTAACTTTTTAAGCAGAGGACATATTCTGAAGCTGCTCCAAACACTCTGTGTAACTGTCTTCAGAGGAATACAGTTATTGTGTGAATGAACCCCACACTTTCTTTTTTTCTCCCATAATTTTATTACAAACAAATAGCAATGAGGCAGTTTCAAATCAAATTGGTAGGACAGTTTCAATAATTAACACATTGCATACATTCTTCTTAGTGGTTAATTGCTGTACAAGATGTGGACATGATATCCTGTTTACAAATACCATTAGAACAAATTGGTCTATTCATTAATAAAATGTACTATGTAACTATACTAACCACTTTGAATACACAGATATAAAATGGACATTCATCTGTATATGCTTTTTCTGTTAAGTTCCGTTATTTGAGTATTATAGGTGTGTAAAGTCAGCAAAATATTCTAAAAGGGTCCAGTATCCCGTAATAGTATTGGTTCTTCTGCTTCACTGGCAATGTCAGAAATTGTTGACCTGAGTCCCCTATAGCTCAAAATAACAGCATAGATTTACTTCTTATATTTCATATTTATACTTCTCTGCTGGATGATTAAGACCAAGGTAAAGCAGGACCTATACAACAAGAGTTGTAGCTATTGGGTCTGATAAGGTCA
>NW_004524834.1:2100366-2102098 GCF_000260255.1 Octodon degus | reverse complement strand
TTAAATAACTAGGACTGGAAATCCCATTCAAACCAGCTATTCCACTAATGGGAATTTTCCCAGAGGATTTGAAAATATCATATCATGGAGATATGTGTATACCTATATTTATAGCAGCACAATTTGTGATAGCCAAATCTTGGAAACAACCAAGATGTCCATCACCTGAGGAATGGATGAAAAAGGTGTGGTATTTTTATACAATGGAGGATTACTCAGCTATAAAGAATGATAAACTCAAAACCTTCATATTTAAGCGGATGCCACTTGAAGATATACTCATAAGTGAAATTAACTGGACCCACATATGTAAATATCATATAGTCTCCCTATTGTAAGAACTCAAAAGAAGAAATGCAAATAGAAAAGTATACCACAATCAAAAGGAAAGTGAGAACTTGAGCATTAGTAAATGAAGAGACAATGAAGAGAGAGCAAGGAAAAAAGCTAGGAAGCAAGACAGAAGCAAAGCCATACATTTATATGCACAAGATGGGTAAAGCAAGGATCCTGACAATCTTCATCATGGCTTTGAAACTAGCAGTTCATTGGTAGGATTCTCACCCTGACTAATTATATATGCTGATACCTGTGAACTAAGCAACTGCATTGAAGATAGCAATATGTAATAGTAGGGTGAGGCTTGGGATGCCCATTATTCTGTTTTTTTAATTACGTACTGTTTGTTATGACATACCAATTACTATCATACTGTCTCTCATGTAAATGTTTGTTTAAAAAAAGGATGATAAATGAAAACAAGAGACAAGAAAAAAATGTCACAAGATTGTCCTGCTATAATGCTGCGTATGGTTAGATTTCTATATTTCTGTGTAAAAATATGTAACTGTTTTTTCCTATTTTTTAAATATTTATTTTTTAAAAATTGTTTTCTTTGCATTCTGTAGGCACTTCAAGTTTAACAGCACTTGATGGAAAATACCTGTTCTGTGTTGTGCCTAAGATGTTTGATATTTAGACAGATACTGAGGTTATGTTCAACTGCTCATGTTGTGGGGTAATAATAATAATAAGCTTCTCTTTTGAAGGGTAAACCATCTAAGTTTGGAGCTCAAAAATTAGAGAAAAAGGAGGGCTACAAGGATAGACAACATTTTGGCCCTAGTCTTTCAAGGTCAGTGAAGACTCAGGACTTTGGAGAACTTTACTGTAACGTCATGTAACTCAGTTGTGTCTCAAATTTTCTGATCAAGCAGATTATGGGGCCACAGTGGAAAGTGATCGACAATGTAGAGTGTTCCTAAGGAGAGTCACATGCAGAGAAAGCATTCTCCCAGGCAATCATAGAGAGCAAATTGATCAAGTAATGGCCATGACTCATCCATATGGCTGACAGTGACAAAGGTTCTACAAACTGCGGTACAGCATTTAAGGTTAAGTCTGGAAAGGATTTGACAGATGTTATCAGATACAAAAGCTGCATTTCTTGTGAGATAGTTATTGCTTTATCTTGGTCTTAACCATCCAGAAGAAAAATATGAAAACAAAGTAAAAAAGTAAAACCAAATTAATATGCTGAACTGCAAAAGCCTCAAGTCAACAATTTCTGATATTGCCATACTTATACCAACCCAATACTATTGTGGACTACTGGACTATTTTGGAATATTTTGTTGAATTTACATACCTATAATATTCAAATGAAATAAGTAAACAAAAAAGGGTATACAAATGAACTACCATTTTTTATCTGTATATTCAAAATATTTAG
>NW_004524834.1:2094428-2099708 GCF_000260255.1 Octodon degus | reverse complement strand
TCTACTTAATCTACATCTGATGAAAAGTATTGGAATAGATTCCACAAATTATCTTGTATCATAAAATTTTGGCTAAGTTTTTCCCATATCATGTCAGCTAATGTGTTACCTCCCTATCTCATTGAGAAGAGAAACTAAGTTATATAAAAGTAGTAAATTCTGAATATATCCAGCATTTCACCCAATAATAGATTTCTGTATAACTGTTTCAGTTGTGGCTAATTTGATATAAGAAATAGTTTATAAATGAGATTTTTAAAAAGGGATATAGACTGTGCCTTTTATCCCCCTAATTTTATTGAAAAATAAATAGCAATGACAGAGTTTCAAATCAAACTGGTAGGACAGTTCCACTAACTAACACATTGCATACTGTCTTCCTAGTGGATATTTGTTATACAAGATGCAGAAGAGATATCTTATTTAAAAATACTATTAGAACTTATTTCTCTATTCATTGAATTAAGAGAATATAGCTATGTATCGATCCTTACCATTTTGAATACACACATACAAAATGGTCCTTCATCTATATCCCATTTTTTTTGTTTAGTTCCATCATTTAAATATTATAGGAGTGTGAACTCAGCAAAATGTTCCAAAATAGTTCAGTAGTCCATAATAGTATTGAGTCTTTTCCTTGACTGGAAATGCCAGAAGTTGTTGACCTGAGTCCCCTACAGCTCAACACAACAACATGCCTTTACACTTATATTTCATTTTTATACTTTTCTGCTAGATGGTTAAGACCAAGATAAAGCAAGTTCCTTGTAACAAGAATTGTAGGTTTTGGATCTGATAAGGCCAGTGAAATCCCCTCAGGATTTATCCTGAAACCCTGTACCTCAGTTTGTAGATCCTTTGTCAGTATCTGCCATATGGATGAGTCACAGCTATTGCTTGGTCATTTGCTCTCTGTGACAGACAGATGGTGCCTTATTTATAGGATTAAATGAATTTAAAACCCTGAATTTGAGTTCAAATTGTTGGAAACATGAGTTTGATTTGCTTAATGTTAGTTATCTATGCACTTTGGATAAAGTTTCTGGGTAGTAGATTTTGTGACATTCACAGTGGTAAATCAAGATTTTCAAAAGATTAAAAGGAGAAGGGATTTTAAAACAGATTCTACTAAAGTAATAGGTGGTTGTCCTGCCAACGTTGATAGTCATTTGACTATCAATTGACTTTTTTTCTTTATTCTTTATATTTAGTGTTCAAAATAAGAAACAAAGTCAAGTTGCTTTTCATATTATTTGGTAATCTAAGAGCAAGAGAAGCCTGTGAATCTTGTAAGTAAGGTTCTTTATGAAGCTACTGAGTCAAGAGACAAAATCCTGTAGTCAAGATATTGTAATGATGATAATGTAAGACTCCCTTTTAGCACACTGCACAGAAGGAGAAAACATCATCCATGAAATCAAAAAATCAGTTCAAGTATCAAATTTCATCTACTTTCACATGAACTAATTTCTTTAAAACTCCATTTTGTTTTTTTTTATAATCAGAGTAACAATTTTTAACTACTTGCTATTTTGTGAAAATAATGTATGTACGACAGTTCCAATAATTAACACATTGCATGCAGCCTTCTTAGTGGTTATTTGTTGTACAGATGCAGACATGATATCCTATTTACAAACAGTATTAGAACAAATCCCTCTATTCCTAGAATTAAGACAGTGTAGCTATATATCTATCCTATTTATTTCTCAATAAAATTATGGAAAAAAAGAAAATAAAAAATATCAAAATCATGACTGCTAATGCACACAACCCCACAGTGGGACCTTAGAAGGCCTACTGTTGCATTCTCAAGGCCTTTAAGACCCTGTTACTCTGACTTAAAAATCAAAATCCTGTTTTTAACATATAAATTCAGCATGCATTGCAGCAAAAATGAACACACATGCTTTAACAGAATGATTTATTCAATTATTTTATTTTTTCTCATATTATAACACCCCTCTCTGAGTTCGATCCTGAAATCAAACAGCATGTGTAGAGTCTCTGGTTATGTAAGAATGACTTGAAGATCAACTAAATCATAGTTATGAACTTAACTTCCAAAAACTTTTATAAAATTAAAAAATGGGGAATTAAAATCATTGATATGAAAATGAATGACTTTCAAAATGATGAGATGTGTACTAATTTAGTTGCTTTTGAGCTTACTGTTGTTCAGCTTCATATCATAATTGATAATAATCAGCTCATTATTACCCACCATGGAGAAGCCTCTATAATGTATAATTAAATAAGTCAAATTTTCAATTCAGTCTTTGTTTGCCTCTATCTTCCTGATAGATGATCACAATGGCTATGAATATGAGGAGGTAATTTAGATTTATTTATTAGCATTTAATACAGCAGTTAGTTGTTTTTGCCCAGTTATTGAGGGTTAACATGGACAAGTCACTCTAAGAGCAGAGATGTGTAAGCTTTTCTTCATGTAATCTAATGCAGATTGTTTCTCAAAAGCATCTAATGGTTAATGAAGGCCAGTTGGATGTTCAGAAACATAAAATTTTTACAACAGTGTCACAAATTGTTTATTAACTGTAGCTTAAGACTAAAAAGTAGTTATAGATCTATCTAAACATTGTTCAATGTTAATCAAAATAACACTTTTCAAAATTTAAAAATCAAACTATCTGAAAACGAAAGAAAAATTTAAAAAATAATAATGTATGTAATTATTTTTCAACACAGAGACTTAAATTAAAGTTTTCATCTCCTCTCTAATTATTCTAACATCAAATACTAAATATTGAATTAAAACATTTTTGTAATTTTTTCTAAATTGGTGAAAATCATGGTTATTGTTAAGTAATTTCTTAACTGAAAACACTCAGGAGAGTATTCATGACTTGTAATTTGAACATAGCTCTACTACGGTATTTTTTACAACCTAGTATTTTGTCATCCACAAGTTAAGAATTCTTGATTGAAAAAAATATTGATTTTCTAATGAAAATTCATTGTATTTTTAAGAGCTCAAGGTACATGGATTCGCAAAGCGAAAAACACAAACAACTTTTCTCAATTTTTCTTAGGTTGTATTCTGCTTTTAATGTAGTGGAATACCATGGGTTTTCCATTTTTGAAAATAAGAAGTGTATCATAAAACAGAAAACATACTTTTTTTTACTGTCCCTTAGAGTGGTGGCACCAATTCAGCTTTTGCCACTGTTTATTGACATGAATAAATCGATACAATGGCATGTAAAAAACTCAGAGTGAAAATCAAGTCCTTTTTCCTCTCATTGTTTTCTGAAGAAAGCTATGAATGCAATGCAATTAAGAGACTTGAACTTGGATCCTGGTTATTTTATTTAGCAATGTGAACTGGGTATATATTTAATAAGACTGCACTAGATCCAAATGAAATAAGAAGTTTCTTAAGTAAGCTTTGAAACATCGTCTTGAAAATGTGTCTTAAAAATATTAGTACTACTTCTAGGTTATATATCCCAAAAGATGATTTGCTATTTACCTGTTCCTGGAAGAAGCATTGTGAAGTAGGACCCAAACTGAAACATTTCATTTCTGCTCACTTGATACCCCTCATATGTTAGTTAGTATTAAATAATCCACACTTTGCAAATGCAGTGTTGCCTATTTCCATTGCCTTTGTGGAGTAATGAAGGAATAATTAGGCTTGTGTCTAGATACCTACCCCAAACCTCATGCATTCATAATGAAGGCTTTTCTGAGGTGACTGGATCTATGGTGTGCAAATGTGGACTAAGAATGTGCACAAGGTTTAAGGGTGCAATCATGGGCTTGACCCACTGATTCATTTAGTGTTGCTCTTTGAGTGGATGACAGGAAGCCTCATCCTGTTGTGATGGGACCAATCAGTACAGTGATACCCTGGATGAAATATCAAAAGCAAGAAAAGGGGCTGCTTCCTGCCTCTTCTGCCATGGCTGCTCCTGCTTGCAGGGCTCCTTGACCATGCCAGCCTTCCTTAGAACCAGCCAACGACAGCCTGAAACCTCTATAAACTGTGAGCCAAAATAAGCCTTTCTTCATTTACTGTGTCTAGTATTCCCCCCTCCAGGAATGAAAAAGTAACTAAGTTCAATAATCATGAGAAACACTATCCCTATAGTCTGTCAGCTGGTATAGTAAAGAAAAGATGTCTTCATTGGACAGAAGACAGAAATAACTGTCTGCCATACCAGATTGACCAAGCAAATGAGCATTGACTCTTCCTTTAAATTCATCTAATTTATTTTTCTTGACCTTTTTATTATTTAAAAAATATTTTAAAGAGAACATAAACATATAATAGATGAAACATAATGGAGATGAGACACTTCAAAAAAAGATGAAATGTATTCAATTGTGGTTGTTATATTACACATTGCTGTCTTCAGTGAAATTTCTCATATTATAGGTATTAGCATATAGAGTTGGTCAAAGAAAAATTTTGGACATTAATTGCTATTTTCAAAAAATCAACAGAAATCAGCAGTAAAATAGCCTTGTTATCTTGTGTATTGTATGTATTTATATAATTATCTCCCACTTCTTTCTTTTTCCCATTCTTTTCTCCTTTCCCTAATCTCAAATTTTTATTCCTTGTGTTCTCTTTGGTTTCTTTCCATTTCACTATATCTATTATACATTTCACATTTTATTTATTCTTTCATGTACACTAGAGAGACAACATAATATTTACACATGTGAGTCTGATTTATTTCACTTCTATGTATAGCCTCTAGCTGCATCCATTTATGTATAAAAGCCTCAAATTTCTCTTTCTATGTAACTGAATAATATTCCATAGTAGGAAAACAACATATCTTTTTGACCCATTATTGAGGAGGTGGGCATTTGTGTTGTTTCCATGATTTACTTGTTACAAATTATGCTGTCATAGACACGAAGCCACATATATCACTATGATATGACACTTTCAGTTCTTTTGGAAAAATACCAGAAAGGGAAATAGTTGGGTTGAACAGCACTTACAATCCTAAATTTTGAGGAGTCTACACATTGATTTTCAGAGGGCTTTTACCAATCTACATTCCTACCAACAATGGAAAGTGTTTCCTTTTTCTCTACGGCCTCTGGACCATTTGGTATTTTTCATGATAGTCATGAGTGAGATGGCATGGCAGTGTTGACTTAACTTGTGTTTCTCAAATGACCATTTCTCTTTTTTTCTTTAAAAAACATTATTTATTTATTTATTTATTATATTTTAAAAATTTGGGTATCTATATCTACTTTTTCTTTTTTTCCATAATTTTATTGATAAACAAA
>NW_004524834.1:2086892-2093108 GCF_000260255.1 Octodon degus | reverse complement strand
ATGGCCGTGACTCATCCACATGACTGACACTGACAAAGGTTCTACAATCTGAGGTACAGGATCTCAGGATAAATCCTGAGGGCATTTCACTGACCTTATCAAATGACCATTTCTGTGGAACACTTTTTGTTTGTTTTTTCCTTATTTTTAATTTTATTTTAAAAGTACAAACAAACACCAGAAACAAAGACAGAAACAGAATTTTAAAAAATACATGTGGTGCAGAATTTTAAAACAAGAATAAAAACTTAACAATGGTTGTTGTATGACATATTTTCATTGTCAGATCTATTGTTCAGATTAACAAGTATAGGTATGAAAGATTGGCCAAATAATTAAACATTAAACTTACTTTCAATAAACTTTAATTTTTATCCTTTTTTATACTTTTTACAGTTATTTTAAATAAGGTACACTAATTGATACGGCATTAAAAATGGTACACACTGGGGTGGGGGGCTGTGGAGATGGCTCAGTGGATTAAGTACTTCCCTGGCAAGTGCAAGGGCCTGAGTTCAATCCCCCACTGAGCCGGGAAAAAAAAGGAAAAATGGCACACATTCACACATTTAGAAGAAGCAGATGGGAAATATTCAACCATTGCTTTTTTTTTTCTTTTTTTTTTTTTTTTACTGTACTGTGCTGGCTCAGATTATAGATAACAGCATGTAGAATTAGGAAAAGTGAAATTTTTAAACATTAACTGCTACTTTCAAAAACTGATGGAAATTACTCCTGTAATCACCTCAGCTATCCTGAATATTTACTTGTATGATTCTCCCCCTTCTTACTTTTCTTCCTTTTTTTCTTTTGCCTGATCTTCATTGTTTATTCCTTAGTTCAGGTTTTTTTTTTTTTTTCCATTTTACTATATCTATTACACCTTTCCGATTTTATTTATTTTTTCAGGTTCTACACTAGGGACACAATATGATATATACACATTTGGGTCTGGTATTTCACTTACTAGTTTAGCCTCCACTTACATCCATTTACCTATAAAGCTCTCAAGTTTGTCTTTCTTAATAGTTGAGTAATATTCCCTTGTAAAAAATTCTACTTGTCTTTTTTATCCATTCCTCAGATGATGGATATCTGTATGGTTTCAAAGATTTAACTATGAAAAATCTTGCTGCTATAATCACGGGTGCAAATATGTCACAGTGGTTTGATGATTTCAGTTCTTTTGAAAAAATACCTAGGAGGATATATCTGACTTAAATAGGACTTCTGACCATAGGTTTTTTGAGGAATCTCTGCACTGATTTCTATAGTGGTTGTGCCAGTGTGCACTCCCATCAACAGTGCAAAAACGTTCCTTTTCCAGCACACCCTATCCAGCATTTCTTATTAGTTGACTTCTTGAAGAAAGACATTCTTTCTGGCATAAGATGTTATGTCAGATTGTTGTAATTTGCATCTCTTGAATAACCAGTGAGGCTGAAAATCTTTTTCATATATTTATTTAACATTGTATCTCTTTATTTCTGAAGTGTGTATTCATCTCAGTTGCCCATTTATTGGATTGGGCCTTTGAATTTTTGAGGTCTTTATTTAAAATATTGTACCTGCTCTAGACAGGAATCCTTTTTCTGAAGGATAGTTCACTATAATTGTTTCCCAATTTGTACATTATCTTTCCACTCTGCTGGTGACATTTTTGACATGCAGAAACTTTGCAAAAGGATGAGATCCAAACTCTTGATTCTTTGAAATGTGTCCCATGCAGTTTGGTTTTGCTTCATGAACTCTTTAGCTACCCTTATGTAATTTAGATTTCTACCTAATTTCTTCTCCAAAAGAGCTAATGTTTCTATTTTAGTATTTAAATCTTTGATCCATTTTGACTGTTGTTTAGTACATGGTAATAGGCCTGGGACTACTTTTAGCCTTTGGCTGTAGACAGTCAGTTTTTCCAGTGCCATTTATTAAACAGGCTATCTTTCTTCCCGTTAAAATGTGTGGTGTCTTTGTCAAAGATATAGTAGCTGAATGTGTTTTAGTTGAGTCTGTATCTTCTCATCTGTTCCACTGGTCAGTACCATGTTGATTTTTATCACAGTAGCTTGTAGTATAATTTTAAGTCAGGGATTGTAATGTTTCTGGTCTTTCCTTTATTGCCCAGGATTGCTTCTGCTATTCTTGGTTCCAGATGAATTTTAGGCATGTATTTTCTAGATCTGTGATATATACAAACTGTATTTCTATCAAGATTTTATAGAGCTGTACAACTGTTTTGGGAGTATAGCCATTTTCACAGTGTTGGTTCTTACGCAGGTGCAAGGATTTTCTTTCCATTTTCTGAAATCCTTTCTGATCTCTTTCTTGTGAATACTATATTTGCTTTATAAATATTTTACTTCTTTTGTGAGATTGATTGGTAATTATTTTTTATCTATTTATTTATTTATTTATTTATTTTAATCTATTTGGTTGTCGCAGGCTGTCATTAGGCAGCTCTGACTTGTGGTGATCCTCCTGCTTTTAACCTCCCCAGTGCTGGAATTACAGGAGCGGACCACTATGGAGAGACTCTGGCCAGCTCAGCCCACTGAGGGAATGTGGTTGGCATGGCTTATGGTGCCAGGGATGGAACCAAAGTCCCTGCACTTGCCTAAGTGTGCCTAAGCAGATGCATTAGTCTACTGTGCTATCTCACCAGTCCAATACTTCATTTTTTCATGTTCTATTGTGAAAGACATGGTTTCTGTAATTTCTCTCTTGGTGCAGTCATTTATTGTTCATAAAATGCTATTGATTTTTGAGTGTTGACATTGTTTCCTGCTGTGCTACTGAATTTGGTTATTAAATCTATAATTTTCTTAGTGCTGCTTTTGCTATCTTCTATGTAGAGTATTATGTCTTGTGCAAATAGTGATAATTTCTCTTTTTCCTTTCCAATCATTATTTCATGTACTTCTTTCTCTAGTCTAATTTCTTTGGCAGATGTTTCCAGAACTATGTTGAAGAGGAGTGGTGAGAGTGGCATCTTTGCCTTGTTCCTTATTTTAAAGTGAATGATTTCAATTTTTTGTCTGTTTAGTATGATGTTGGCTGTTGGGTTGTAATAGAGGGCTTTTATCAGGTTGAGGTAAAAACCAACTGTTCCTATTTTATGTAGGATTTTTATCACAAATGAATGATGGATTTTTGTCAACATTTTTTCACCCATTGAGATGATCTTGTGCTTTTTGTCTTTGGCTCTGTTCATGTGCTGTACTACATTTATGGCATTGCATATAGGGAACAATCTCTGCATTTCTGGGATGAATCCCATTCAGTCATCACGTGTAATTTTGATAATTTGCTGCATTCTTTTGCTAGAATTTTATTGAAGAGTTTTGCATCTTTGTTCATTAGGGTCTTTGGCATATAGTTTTCTTTGTTGGTTGTGTCCTTCTCCAGTTTAGGTACAGAGTAACACTTGCTTCTAGCAGTGAGTTTGGGAGATTTTCTTCCTTTTTAATTTCATTAAGGGGCCCTGGGAGATGGTTCAGTGGAATAAGTGCTTCCCTGGCAAGTGCAAGGGCCTGAGTTCAATCCCCCGTTTAAAATAATAATAATAATAATAATAATAATAATAATAATAATAATAATAATTTCATTGATGTGTTTGAGAAGATTTAGCATTATATCATTATTTTTCTTGTAGAAATCACCTTTAAATCCTTTAACACCTGGAATTTCTTTTTTGGTAGGTTTTGTTTTTAAAATACATTTTGAATTTCATTGACTAATATTGGGTTATTCATAACTTTTGTATCTTCTTGATTCAGCCTAGCATTTCCTATGTATCTGGGCATCTTTCAATTTCTTCTCCGTTTCCTAGCCTGTGAGAATAAATATTTTTGGAAATAAGAAATAATCTTCTGGATTTCTATAATATATGTAGTGATTTTGCCATTTTTATTTCTTATTTCATAAATTTGATTTTTTTTCTTTTTAAAAGTTAGATGAAGGGCAGAGGATTTCAATCCCTGGTGCCAAAAAAAAAATAAAAAATAAAACCTTAAAATTTGGCTAAGGTTTTTATAGATTCTATTTATTCTTTCAAAGACTCAACTCTTTGACTCATTAATTCTTTGTATTGTTTTCCTCATTTCCATTGCATATATTTCTGCTCTGATCTTTATAATTTGCTACCTTCTTTGGGCTTCAGGCTTGACTTGTTCTTCTTTTTCTAGGAGTTTGAGGCACAGAATACAGTTGTTTATTAGAGCTCATTCTATTTTCCCTATGTGAGAATTTACCACTATAAATTTCCAGCTTTCAGTTCATTCCACAAGTCAGGTAAGTGGTTTCTGCATTTTCATCTGATTGTAAATACTGTTTAATTTCTTATTTAATTTCATCTGTGACACATTGATTCTTTATTATGTAGTATCCATGTTTATTGAGTGTTTGCTGCTTCTTCTGTCAATAATTTCCAGCTTTATTGCACTATGGTAAAATAATATTGATTCCTTTACATTTATCTAAGCATGTTCTATGTGCTAGCACATGATGTATTTCAGAGAATGTTCTTGTGCAAATGAGGGAATGTCTTTTGTGGGACACTCTGTAAAAGTTTACTAAATGAATTTTGTCACAAGTTTAGTTTAGTTTTATTATTTCTTTGTGATTGATCGCATAGTTGATCTATGTCTTTGTTTCAGTGGGGTGTTAAGGTCTACCAAACAGTTATGTTATTGCTTGAGTTTTCATTTTTTAATATTTGTCTTATATAGGGGCTGGGAAGATAGTTCAATAGTCTAAGCACCTGCCTGGCAAGTGCAAAGATCCAAGTTTGATTCCCAGTACCACATACATTGCCAGCCCTGGAACACCAGGTGCACAGTGCTGGCCACCAAAACCAAGTATTGTGGTGAATGCCTGTAATCCCATTGCTTTGGAGACTTAGACAAGAGGATCTTTATGAGTCTGAGCTGCATAGTGAGACCCTATATCAAATAAATAAATAAATAAATAAATAAATAAATAAATAAATGTATTTTATAGTTAGGTGCTTATAGACTTACAATTGTTATCTTTTCCTCTTGCAGTTTTCCCCTAACAAGTACATATTGACTCTCTTTATCTTTTTTAATCATGTTTGGTTTCAAGTTGACATTGTCAGCAAACAGAATAGCTACCCAAGCTTTTTGATGGTTACCTGTCACATAGAGTATTGTTTTGCATCTTTTGACTTCCAGTTATTTTCTTTTTCAGTTAAATGTGTTTATTGTGTGCAGTATGATTTTGGATTTTTTTAAACCGCTCTACCAATCTGCTTCTTTTCATTGGTGAATTGAGGTCATTTACATTGATAGTTATAACTGACATGTATTGGCTTATCTTTGTCACGTTATTTTCCTACTGAAGGATCCCTACTTTCCCCCTACGCTTAATTGCTTGTTCCACTTGTTCTTTCTCTTTAGTTGTTCTTGAAGTGGTGGTTATCTTTATCTGTTTCTAAAATGTCTGTCTGTACTCTTTGGAGGGTTGATTTGGTGGTTATGAATTTCTTCAATTGTTCTTTGTCATAGAAGTATTTTATCTCTCCATCAAATTTGATACGTATTTTTGCATCAATCTGAGTTGGAAGTTGTTTTCTTCAGGACCTGAAATATCTCACTCCATGCTTTTGTTGATTTGATGGGTTGTGTTGAGAAACCTGCCTGGGCTTTACATGATAGGTGAGCTATTTCCTTTTCCAACAGCTATTAATACTCTGTTCTTTGGCTCAATTTCTGGGATCTTAATTATTATGTGTCTGGGTGGAGATTTATTTTGATTATAACTAGCAATTTATTTTGATTATTATTATTAAATTATTTATTTTATTAATTCATTTATTTATTTTGTGTGTGTGCGGCCAGCTCAGCTCAGCCCACCAGGGGGCGAGGCTGGCTGGCATGTGGGGATTGAACCGCAGTCCCTGTGCTTTGCTTAGCTTAGCTTGTTCTAAGTAGGTGCTTTAGACCACTGAGCCATCTCACCAGCCCCCCCATGTTATCTTTTAATTAGCTTGGTAATCTTTCATTTATACTATCCAGCAGTTTTTTCAACGATTTAAATTTCAACCCTTTACTTAACAAAATCCTGAAGTGAGAGTAATGTGTTCATCACTGACGATGTGAAAAGTATCTTTAAAAAAGTCACGAAAGATTCAGAGGAGCTAGAGAAGATGCTCAGAGGCCCTTGAGCAGCTGCTATTAATAGTTAATATACTCATTT
>NW_004524834.1:2077988-2086792 GCF_000260255.1 Octodon degus | reverse complement strand
TTACTTAACTTTACTTTTTTCCCACACTTGCAAAATTTTCTGCTACTCCTTCTGCAATCTTTTTATGTCATTTGTATAAACTTTGGGTGTTTTGTTGATATCTAGTTAGTCTTATAATAGTTTTCTTTGCATCATCTTGCGGCTGTTGTATTGCTATTTCCTGGTTCATTGCTATTTTGAAGAGATCTTTCATTTCATGTTGACTAACTGCTATATTATCTTCAAGTGCTGAAATTCTACCTCCAGTTTCATCTAAGCAGTTGTTCAGCTGTCAATGGAATTCTTAATATCCTGGATATCTTTTTGAATCAGTTTCATATATTCTAAATCTTTCCTGTGCTGTTCATTCAATATTTCCATCATTTTCTTTGCTGATGTCATTTCCTTTTTTATCTGAGAGACTATATCTGATTTCCTCCAAAACCAAATGGAGTTGTTCCATTACTTCAGTTGCCATCATCTCAGAAATTTCAGGTGTGTAACTTAGAAATTCTTTTATTACTTTATCTCCTGGACTCATTTTGGGTGGGATAGATGTCTGAGATTGCCCTTTGTTCCTTCCTTTTGTCCCTTTTGAAGATCCCAGTTTTCTCTCTGACTCTGCAATGATGTTACTTTCATTATAGCTATCATTTCTTTTGTAACCTTAGAGAATATCTCCTATCTGATTTCCCCTATAACCTTCTATAATTGTTTCATTACTTCCGTTTCAATCATTTCAGAGATTTTACGTATGCAACTTCCAATTTCTTCCATGCTGATTTCTCCTGGATTTGTTCCAAATAGCTGGGGCCTAAGATTGCATTCTGTGCCTTTGCCTTGTCATTTTCTATGTCAGAAAGAACTCTACTTTAATTGCTATAATGCTTTTTTTTTAAAAAAAATTTGATAGTGGTAGGTAAATCACTGCAATCAGAGCCTCCCTAAAATGTCTGTTCTTTAGGGATCTCTTTTGTTTTAAAAAATTCTTGAATTTTTCTGTCCCAACATCTTGCCTTCTGTGAAATATTGGTTTCAGTTTGCCACTGTTCTCTATCCTTAAGTATAGAGCTTTGGTGAGGCTATTACCTACCTCAGTGCTTTCTGATATTATTACCTAAGAGAGAACATGTGGTTAGGGCAGATATGATATCCTAGTTAGAGTGATACAAACAATAATTATGATACAAGTGAAATTTAGAAATTGACAAAATGTGGTAAATGATAGGGTTGCACTTTAGGCCACAGTAGCAAGCACAGTAGTTACATAACAAAACAGATCACAAATTGGGAATTTGTGTATGAATTGGTTCCCCTGAGTTCTCTCTGGGTACCTCCCCACCACATGCCTGGAGTCTTCCAGGCTGACCAGTTCAGCCCAGTTCCCTCCTGCTATGGCCATACTGTGAGGCTCCTCCTCATAGGTCCCTTCTGCAGACTGAGCCCTGCCCGGCCTAGCCATCCTTTTTGGTTCCTCCCTGCTAGTCTGCACCTTTCTCTGGGTCCCACCATGCCTATTTACCCACCTGAGTTGCTCAGCACTGGCCCAGAACTGCCAAGACTTATCGAAAGACCTCAACACAAATATGTATTTATACCCTATGTCAAATTGTGTTGCTCACTTTTTCTCCACTTTTGCATCTATCAATTTCTTGAAAAGGGGCTAGTTAAACAAGTGGTTTGAGAAGCCAACATAACTAACATAAAGGAAAGAAGACAGATATTAGAGACTGGAGTAGATAGTTTATGGATAAATATTAAATGACTGTTCTTTGAGAGTGTCAGCAACTACTTAGCTGCTGGCTATGGTAAAAAGTCCAATACTGCAAATGTCAAATGTATCAAAGGCAGAAAATTCCTAAAATATTCCAACTGAAATGTTGATAACTAATTTTGGAACACTATACACAACAATGTAGCAGAATAAATGTCCTGTTTAGGTTTATAAGCTGCCATTTGGCAAAGCAAAAAAGAAAACATCTCCAACTATTGTTCTAACATATCTTAACTGTAAGTGTAGTGAGTACATTTTGCCATCTCTTCTATAAGAAATATACAAGGATTTTAAGAATACTATTGTCAGAGATTATAGATGTCTTCTTAAATGCCAAAAATGCTGATAAATGCTTATTATATTTTTGTAAGAATTCTTATTATTTGATTGCATACATGACATCAAAATTCATTTCATTTTCCATTCTATTTATCATTGTAGGCATGTGAGCATCAGTACAGATTGGGATGTTATAAGTAGGAGTTGGATGATCATGTATTATTCTATGCTCTATATTTTCCTATCTGAATAAAGCTTGTGGAAAAAATGCAGTATTATCCAAAGTCTTGCATTAAAATTCAGTGATGCTTGTGGAGCCGAGTGCACCTGCATGTAATGGTGGCTTCTCCAAGAGACTTGGCCTACAGATTCTTTGTTAGCTGAAACAGCTTTTTACAATCTAATTATCATCATTTCAACTGATTATGGTGTTTATCAAAGAATTATACTAAAACATACTATTATTCATATGACAAGACCAAATGATGACAAAGACACATACACAAAAAATATTTGAATTTAATTTTGATCTCCATAGACTGGACCTCCCAAGCTGTCAGTCATTAAGATACCACAGGAAAAGCTTTCCTGCAACACATAAAAATTTTAGCACAAAAATCAATGAAAAATAAGTTGTTTAGTTTTACTCCTTAATGTACTAAAAAGTACGCAATTTAGTCTGCCCTCTTTTATTTTCATTTTTATTTATGTATTTGGTACAGGGTTTTATTACACAGCTCAGACTCATAGTGATCCTCCTGCTTTCAGCCTTCAGAGTGCTGTGATTACTGGCATGTGCCACTATGCCCAGTCTTGGTCTCCATCTCAGTGTGCCCAGGTGGCAGAGCCAGCGTGGCCTATTGTGCCATGGATTGAACCCCATTCTCTGGGTTTGCCATAGCAGAAATTTAGTCTGCTGAGCTATCTCACCTGTCTGGCTTGTCTTTTTTAATGGGTTCCTTTTCTTTTTAATTTTTCCTGTTTTTGAAACATTTTATATAAGTCTTACACATGGTGTCTAAAATGATCCATATCTCTTTGTTTTATATGTAAATTTTCTACCTTTAGTGTTTTCTCTTTTTTTTTTCTGTTTTAAACTTTTCCATATCTAACTTACCTAATGTATTTCTTCCTCAAAGTTTCTCCTTCAACCAAACACACACACACACACACACACACACACACACACACAAACACACACAACACACACAAGCACAAAGAGTCAGAGAGAGACAGGAGAGAGGAAAAAGAGACTTCATAGGACTGTTTTTGAAATTCAGCAGTAATATTTTTATCTTTTTAAGGAATTAGATACCTGTACTTAACATTTCCACATTCTTTTTTTTATTATTATATGATATTCATTTTTATTTTTTTCACATTTATCCTGTCTGCTCAGCTGAAAATATGAACTTCCTAAGGCCAGGGAGATACCACGCCAGTACATGAAAAGGCAAGTTTTATAACATTCTTAAAATCTTGTTCATTTCCTTGAAGGCTGGTATTGCAAACTTAGAAGGAGACCTGTGCTATTTATAGACAATAAAATAGTGCCAATTGGTATTCTTTCATTTTCTTTTGTCTGTACTTAGTGCAGGGTCTACAGGGGCTACAAGCTCTCACTATATAGATTGGACTCGTAGTGATTCTCCTGTTTTCAGCCTCCCAAGTGCTGGGATTACAGGCGCACATCACTGTGCCCAGTCTCAATCCCTGTCTCTGCATGCCCCGGGGGCAGGCCCGGCACAGCATGTGGGGATCGAACCCCGGCCATTGTGCTCTGCTCAATTGGTATTCTTAGGAACATTAAATCACCTGATAGTAAAACAGAAAATAGAACATTACATCTAAAATGTCTACTTGGTCTTTTTCTATTTCATTTCAACAAGTAAATAGTAACTATTCGAAGACATTAAATTTAAAATTTTGAACAACAAGTTTAAACAAGGCAAATGATAGTTCACAATAAGTTCACAGTGTGAAGGGGACAGCGTGTTTCAGGATAAAATGGTGAACATGGTGACCACAGAGTTAAAGATGTTCACATGATACAATAGAACATTAGAGAGAATCTGTCTGCTCAGATGGAATGTCAGCAAAGAGGATCCTTGTCCTCTGTGAAGGAGGCTAAGTAGAAAGCAAAATTTTAAGAGTGGGATTTGGTGGGGCGAAGGGGGTGTGGAGACAGAGAGGACAGTATAAGAAAAGACTTGGGAAGACAGAGTAACTTGACACGCAGTGAAGTTGTACTGGCATCATGCCAAGGAACACTGCCTGACAGGGTTATCTGCAGAGACTGGCGAGGTAACAATTAGCACCAGCGTGGCACAGAGTGCCCTCTGAGTGGAGGATGGGGACGCAGTGAATGTGAGGACGGCTGTGTCAGGCAGGACTCCCTGTGAGAGCAGTGCCTGGTGGTAAGTCTGAGAAGCAGGAGGGGCACAGGGCGGGAAAACCTTTGTGTGCTAACAAGCTGGGCTCTTTCTTACAGGCAATAATGTGCTGGTGAGGGATCAGAAGATGGGGATGACACAGCCTTATTGCATCTTGTCCACATTCTTTTTTAATTGACCTCCCCTCCCCACTCTCCTCTTTCTCTCTATCCTTAAGTCTTCTTTCATTCTATTATTATTATTATTATTATTATTATTATTATTATTATTATTTAGCTCATGTCTCCAACATATAAAGACTACGTTCACTGTAGGCAGTTGGCGCATGTACAAGACACTCCTTAGATCTTTTTTGTCCCTCTCCACTTCCCAGGATACCCCACCCTCAGAAAGCCTTTATCCATTTGCATAAGAATTTACTACCATTTTTTTTTTTTTTTTTTTTTTTTTTTTTTTAGTTTTTAGGGAAGGGTCTACAGGGTATTCAGGGTCTCACTACTAGATCAGACTCACAGTGATTCACCTGTTTTTAGCCTCCCAAGAGCTGGGATTACAGATATGTGCCACCATGCCCAGGTTCAATTTCCATGCCCTGGAGGGCAGGGCAGGCAGGGCAGACAGAGTGCGGCAGGCCCAGGGATCAAACCCCTGGCCCCTGCTCTCCTTGCAGGTGCCTTAATCCACTGAGCTATTTGGTCGGCCCTTGCATATTTCTTTTCATCAATCTTTTGTTTTAATTTTTATCTCATTTTAGTAATCAAAATGAGACAAACCATATGGAATTTAGGTTTATGTGTCTGATTTATTCATATATTGTTGGATTTTGAGATGTATGCATTTTCCTACAAATATCTGAAATTTATCCTTTACAGTTGAACAGTAGTGCACTATGGTGTTTACTTTTCTCTAAATTGTTCCTCTATAACTTTGCCATGGGAAAGCTGTCAGACCTGAGGGGAAGTTTTGTTGACTTCTTTTTCATGTGTGTTGTGAGTATTTATATATTCTTTGTCATTGCTGGAGGCTAAATCAAGTAGTGTGAGAAGAAATTTTAGTTTATATGAAGATGTTTGTACTAATTTTTCTACCTTCTTTGTTTATGGATTTACTTGCCCAAAAATAGTGTTCATTCCTTCACATACTTAAATGATTTGGACCCTCTCTCTGTTATAAAGAGAGATCTACTGCTCAACATAACAGCATCAAAAGATCTAATTATACATTGCATACAAATTTTAAGTCCTGCATGTTTTCATTCACCCTTTATCAGTGTCTTTCATAGATACAGACTGTACCACATTGTCATTGGAAGTTGGTCTGGGACATGGAAGGAGAGTGGATTGGAAGAGATGGAAGGACAGCTGTAAAGGGCTGTAAGTGTTTAGACACAGAAGTAGATAAGATAAATAATAGGTACAAAAATATTTAGATGGGTGTCAGACTCTGAGGTCATTTTAATTGGATTAGAGAGTTAGTGCTGTAGTTTTGAGAATATATTTGTAGGGGCAGGGAGGGATATAGGAAGAAAGAGATGTAGTTTAGAGTTGAGAAAAGGTGCTAAGTTTCCACAACTTGTTGATATATTTGTAGACATAGAAGGTGGAGCAGAGACCAAATAAGACAGGTACCAGGTAAGGAAACATATATAGAAAACATAGAGTAGACAGAAGGCTAATATGAGAGGAGATGGGGAAGACTGAGAAAGAGAGGAAAATAAATATGGAAATTTGTCAGCAATAATTCAAAACGTGAGAGAAACTGTTAAGAAAATAGAGTTAAATTGAAGGAAAAGTTAGAAAAAGAAAAGAAATAAAGAGAAAAGAAAATAATAACTGCAAGAAAGGAAAATAAAAAAAGAAATGAAAGAAAGATAAAAACAAAATGTGGTACGAATCCATCTCAAACACTCCAGAGGGCTGATGAGATAGCTCAAGGGACTAAGTGCCTGCTCAAGCAAGTGCAGGTATCATGTTCAGTCGCATGCTGCACAGGCTCTGCTGGTGAACGAGTTGGGCGTGGTGGTGCACACCTGTAATCCCAGCACTGGGGAGGCAGAAAACAGGAAGATCACTAGGAGTCCAAGCTTAGTAGTAAGACCCTGTACCAAATATATTTTTAAAAATAAAAAATAATGTGGCAAACACCAGTATATGAAAATATATACAGCAATCTTCAAAACAAAAAAAAAAAGTATATAAAGAAGTATCATCACCTACAAACAGTCCAACAAGAGAGCATGCAATTCTCAAGTGTCCACCATGCCAAAGCCTGAGGGACACACAGTTCTGGCTGTTCCTCAGTGTGAGTATACACAACCACACCAGGTTCCCCTCAACCACTCTGAGGGGCCTCAGCTCCTGGGATCCCACCTCCTTAATCAGGCTATGCTTTGCACCTGACCTTCTGAAACCTTTTGTCTCTATCAACTGCTTTGTCTCTGGAATTTCCCTTTTCAGTCAGCAAATGTAATTTGTTTTTTTTGGTAGGCTTGATTTAATCATCCCCATTCATGTGCCAGGGAGACAATGATGATAAATGATAAAAGATGATACAATATCATGATCACCACTGTTAATCACGATTCAGAAAAGCTCCATTCTTTCCAAAAAAATTTCCTTTGGCTTCTCCTTTGTGAGTAATCTTTCCTCCATTCCTAACAACTGCCAACTGTAGACAGAGTGATATCTCTGTGATAAATGTACTTTTCCATAATAGGATGTAAGTGAGTACAGGATCTCACTATGCAGCTCGAACTCATAGTGATCCTACTTTCGCAGACTACCCAGCACTGGGAATCACAGGCGTGTGCCACCACATGGCATGTGGTGCTGGAGTCGAACCCTGGTGTCTGCACTTGCCTAAGCAGATGTAGTCCACTGAGCTTTCTTGCTAGCCCATTTCTTTTTATTTAATAGTAACAAAGAATAGTGTAAAGAGGATAAGACTATTAGTAAATATGTTACAGTATTCACAGGTATTATATTAAACATTTTCCCACAATATATTCTCAAATATTTAATGTTTTATACACAAATTGAACCTAAGAAACATTTACAAAGTTTTGAGTTTATAAGTAGCAAACTAGGATTGGGCATAATGGTAACACATGACTATACTTCCAACATTCAGGTGGCTGAGCAAGGAGGATTGCATACTGAGTTCAAAGTCAGCATAGACTATATAAATAATGACACCTTGCATTTCAAAAACAGAAATCAAAGCAGAACAAAAACAAGTAGCAAATCACCATGTTAACATCCTTCTTCTGGCTCCCATAGCCAAGCTTTTAACAAAGGCTAAACTGTCTCATACATGGTAAGGTACAATATAAGGTAGAGCTTAATTTGGATTATGTAGTATAACAAAACAAAGGGACTTTCACTTGATTTTGTAGAAATTGCAAGCTTATATTTTTCATTCCCATGTCCTTTACTTTTTCTTCATAAGGCCAGTGTTTCAAGTTCAGCAAGAGTATATGACAAGACTAAGCCTTCTCTAGTTAAGATAATATTTGGCCCTACCATAACAGTAAAATCTTACATAAATAGTATCACAGTTCTTTCTCACTCACTAGCATTAAAGATATTATTTCCATTATCAATTCTGCTAACGAGGACATCACTCACCTCTTGAAATCATTGTCATTTTCAGTGAAACTATAGCAGGCAAATTTCAATTTGGCCTACTTGGAATGGACTTCCATTTTACTCAGCTTGGGCAGAGGTAGAGATGAAATCCTAAGCAAGAATGCTATTGATTCATGCAGCATTCTTATATGAAATATTAGTTTCTCAAGAATGTGTCATAAGGGCTGGTGAGATGGCTCAGTAGAATAAGTGCTTACCTGGAAAGCACAAGAGCCTGAGTTCGATCCCCGATTCCACTAAAAAAAGAAAAAAAGAATGCATCATAAGGACAGGTGAGGTACCTCAGTGGACTATGTGCCTGCTTAGGCAAGTGCAGGGATCAGGATTCAGTCCCTGGCACCACATGCCACACCAGCCCCACCCTCCAGGTGCACTGAGCTGGTGATTGAGTCTGGACATGGTGGGACACACCTGTAATCCCAGCACTGGGGAGGCAGAAAACAGGAAGATCACTATTAATCTGAGCTGCATAGTGAGATCCTACAACAAAACAAAACAAACAAACAAACAAACAAAAAACACTAAAAAAAAAGAGAACAGAGAATATGTCATAGTTTACTTTTTCCTTTGGTCATTTCCAAATTAAGTACTGAAATAGTTGGTTTGCTGTATCAATCCCATTTTAGAATTGGTTCCCCATGAGTATATTTGCCAACTACTTTAATCAAACACCAGTGAAAGTCTTTGCTGAAATATATATTTTAATGGATAGCAGCTAAATACCAAGAAGAA
>NW_004524834.1:2074849-2077888 GCF_000260255.1 Octodon degus | reverse complement strand
ATTACTAATTGAAAAAGTAAAGATAATTGGGCATAGGTCTAAATTGGAACTAAATATATTTCAGGTAGGAAACAAAGACAAAACAAATCCCCAAAACATAGTCAATATAACTTGAGACATATTGAGTGCCATTTGTGAGTATAATCAAAACTGTCAATAATGATGTCTATGATCAGAATTTGTAACTAGGATTTTCCGCATGGTTTATTTCTTAGCTAGCTATCTGTTTTATCACAATTATATGTAAAGCTCTAAGGCAGAAATTTGAAGAACTCAGGTTTCAAGAGTTTTTACTCTAGAATCAGTCACTGAATTTATATTACAGAAGACCTCGATTCTAGAGATCCTGATTCTAGAAAGCTATCAATAGTTGTTGCAATAATAATATGTTTGGAGAAAATTCATATGGAAGTGATGATATAAAAAATTTTATTCTTGAATCATCCTTAAAAGTAAAAGAAGTCACACTTCTCTCTCTAGGATGTTTAACATTTACTCCACTCTACTGTAATCCTTTCACACTGAGTATACACCTCTTGTACTACAAACTTGCTCCATAGTACTATAAATATGACTTTCATTTCCTCACTGGAGTAAGAAATCCTTGAGTATAGTGTTTATGCAAGAAACCTATGTGCTTTGGGGTAGCAATTATTATCTACCTGAATATTACAAATTGGCATGCAACTATTTGACAGCCATAAATGTATAAAAATTTTAGCTATGCAAACTGAATTAGTTAGTATTTGTTAATAGCCACAGTAATAAATCCTATTAGCAAGGTGCAGATAAACACAGTGCTTGAGTCTGGCTTTACCTCACCATCGGCTGAGTGCCCATGTTGCTAAGGATTATACAGAGAGTGGAGCTCTGGGTGACACCCTGGAGAATCGTTTCCTAGTTCTGCTTTACAAAATATTGTAATTCCATATACAAAAAATTGAAAATATGTGCAGTCCTGCATGGAATGCTAGAAAATTGTAAATGATACATCAAATAAAAAAGTATTCTTGTCTAAAAACCAACACAGGAAGAGCATAGCTGTTCTTGAACTGCCTTTTGTAAGACTAAGCCCTGACAAGTGTTCCTTTAAATAATGTATGTCTTTAACTTTTAAAAATGCAAGTTAAAAAAAGAGGAGTCAAAAACTTTTTAGAAGATGATGTTTTCTATATTGTTGACAAGAATTCCATACTTTTTGAATGTGAATATCATGCATCAGGGCATTAGTAAATTTCTGAATGTATATGGTGAATGAAGGAATCCTTTAATTTCTATTTTTTTTAAATCTACCTAAATGAAACAAACTGAATAATATGGAGAATAATTCAAGTGTGTTTTTAGACTGAAACATTAGTTCTTCTCAATACACAGAAGCAAATTTTCTATGGAAATACTTCTTGTTTAGTGTTTAAAAATAATAAAATCAAATACAATGTTAACCCATATGAACATAAAGTATACCCAAATATTGTAATATAAAAAATGTGTGTATATATGTTTACATATATATATATGTAAACAGCAATACAAAGAGACACGGAAAAATTATGAGTAAAGAGAAAACAATTATTTCTCCCAATTCATCATGGATTGATTAGACAGAAAAAGAACACATTTAATAAATTGTTACTAATGTTATTGTTCTATAAAACAGAACATATATCTTCTTTTCAAATAAGTGTCATTAAGATAGTCACACAAATTTACCAAAGAAAAATCACAGTAATTCTAAAAGAGAAGAAATAGGATGACATATTCTTTGATCATAGTGAGTCAAACTAGAAATTAAAAACAAAAAGTCTTTATTTTTTTGTAAAAGAATAAAACATTTCAAATAAGAACAAAAAATAACGGTAACAAGTTCTGTTATGGTTTTAGAACTACTGTTGAGCAAAGGAGAGAATAAAAACTGAAACTAGAAGATATCTGAAACAATAAGGATAACAAAACTTAAAACAATGACTAAAAAGTTGTAGACTTGAGTCATGTAGTTTTTAGTACACATATTAATGTAAAAAGCAAGATGAAAATGTGGAAACAGTGAATCCAACTTAAGAAGGATAAAAATAATAAAGAAAGGAGAAGAGAGGTGTTCATAAAGATCTCTGAAATTTAGAAGTAAAAAGCAGATGAACTCCTAGCAAACAAAGTGAAGATAAATAGCGAGAAAGCACTAATGCAAGAAACCAGTTTATCATCGTAGGTGTAAAGACATAAAAAATCTTAGCAAATCACCTGCTTATCTCTGCATAAGCAATTTGAGACCGTGTAACAGATGACTTTCAAAAGTGAAGAGAAATTTAGCTATTGAAGGTAAAATACAGAAGCAGTCAAGAGCTATTTTTAAAAAATTATTATTATTAAAGCCTTAGGCCCCAGTTATTTCACAGGTACATTACACCAAACACTTAACATTATACTCTCCTTCATTAGTAACATATTCTGGAGACTTTTTAAAACAGAAAATGGGAGAGTTCCTAAATTAATTTTATGAGTCTTACCAACTGTGAATGAAAGACCATATCAGAAAAAAAGCTACAGATATAGCAATTTTCAATAAAATATTAGCAACAAAATCTAGCAGGACTAGAAAAGAACATAATGAGTAAAATGGAGCTTGTTTCAGGAATTTGAGTAGTTTAACATATGGGGGAAAATTTATAATTTAAACAGAGTAAAAGAAAAAAATGACAAGATTATCTCCAAAATTATAAAAAAATTGGTAATATTCTCTCTATGTATTTTTTTCTTTTTCTTTCTTCTTTTTTTTTTTCCAGAACCAGGGGGATTGAACCCAGGCCCTTGCACTTGCCAGGCAAGGACTTATTCTACTGAGCTATCTCCCTGGCCCCAAAATGCAAATCATTAACTTCTCAGCCTTCTTCTTCTCCTTCTTCTCCTTCTTCTCCTTCTTCTCCTTCTTCTCCTTCCTCTTCCTCTTCCTCTTCCTCTTCCTCCTCCTCCTCCTCCTCCTCCTCCTCCTCTTTTTCTTCTTCTTCTTCTTCTTCTTCTTCTTCTTCTTCTTCTTCTTCTTCT
>NW_004524834.1:2070586-2074749 GCF_000260255.1 Octodon degus | reverse complement strand
GAATAAACCTGACATTAGACAAACAAGCACACAGTTCAGGGATATAATCATCTAGTTATAATTCTAAAATCTAAACTCTGGATAAGAAATGCTTGTTTTGTTGAATTTTTATTTTTTTGTTCTTGTTTTTATTTTTCTTTAGCTATGACTTGGTAGTGCAACCTAACTTCATTAACACATGGTAAAAGTAAACCAAAAATTAAAGAAAAATTAAAGTCCAGCAGTTATGGTCTGCATGGTATTTGAGAAAGCGCACATTACATAGATGAATCACAAAACATTTCATTGTAGAATATTCCTTTGACTCCACTGAGATGTAATATATCACAAAGTGTATTTTCCATGTTACTTTGATAAACTCTGAAGGTTCAAAAATTAAATATGCATTGTATCAAAAGTGTTTCATAGGAGAAATTGTGAACCTATTGATGTTAACTCTCCTTTGTTGTTAAATTGATAATTTCTATTTACATTCACCTCAAAATTAAAAACTCTTTCATGGGCTGAGGCTGCCTACAGGATGTACACATAACCTGAGTGCCTTCCAGTTACATCCCCTAACCAACTTCTGTCCTCTTTCATCCCCTGATTTGGCTAAATATTTTGTACCACATGTGTATAAGCTTGAGAGTAAAGGCTTTGTATGGCTTATAATACCACTTAAAATTGAATAAAATATCTTCTGACATATAAATTGACTACTTGTAATTATATTTCCCCAGGAATCTAAAGTGGAAATGGTGCAATTTTCTTAAGTATCTCATGGATTCTTCACAGGAGAATTGGTAAGCTGGGCTACTATTGATAGATTCATGAAAATTATCGCTACATGCCACATGGATTTGAAAACAAAATTGTCTGAGAATCCATAGCATTTAGTCTTCCTTTTACAGTCTCCCATCAAACCTAGTATCTCTTAAAAGCAATTATCTACATTATGCATGAATAACTCAATAATTTAATGGCTACATGTTTTTACTAAAACAATTTATTTTAGTATATCTAAAAGTGCTTTAAGGATTCTAAACAACAAAAGTAAATAGATGAAACAATTATTTCTGCAAACTATTTTAAAATTGCTTTTCACATTAAAAACTTTACAGACAATTTATGACAAACAATGCATCGTTACTTTATGCTTTAGATGAGAAATAATTTTAAACGATAAACCATTTAAAATGTTAAATTATTTGTAAATAGGTACTGAAATAAATACAAAGCAAAACTGTTTCTCTTAATGATTAATTCAGCTTGATAATTTTTGTGTTACTGTTGTTGCTTAATTTCATAGACTATCTTTTAGTTTGGATTACTGAGTTATTTCAACATATTATTGTTGCTTATTTTGCAATGTTTTAAAATAGTACCAGGATCTTCAGAGTGCAAAAAAAATACAAATTCAGTGTCTAATGTGATGACTTTGTTTTACAGTTTTTGATCTTTAGGAGCAAGTTGAGCAGAGGACTCATGGCATATATTCATTGTATTATTTACTTCTCAAATCATCAATATTTACAGGCCTTTTTCACGAATGCAGCATGTAGAATGAATAGGACAGAACATTCATTATTCAAATTAAAATTCAAATATAATGAGATAATTATTATACAAAGTTAACCATTTCATATAAAAAGTGGTTAAGCATTTAAACAAGACACAGGCAATGAAGAAAGTAGTGTAAATGTCTTAGAGAGCAGTTCATGAGTCATATTCAGTGAAAGGCATATTTACAGAATTTTGCATGTGTGCATGTGCTTTAGGACTGTTGGTGGGGTACAGCTCATTTATGAGTATTAATACAAATGTAAATATAAGTTCTTGAAATGAAGGGCATAATACACTGAGCTGCTTTATTGTTGTTGTTGTTGCTATGTTGGAAAACAGAATAGCTATGTTTATAAGGCAATGCCATTGTCAGAGTTGCAGCCAACTGGGGCCCAGAACTTAAGAACATTTATGGGCTTCACAGTAATGTGTGTTTTCTGAGTCATATGTGGGGCAACTGAAGGGTTTTACACTTAAGAAAATTAAGATCCAATTTATATTAAAAAAAGATCACTTTATATGTATATTGCCTAAGTTTTAGATTTGTAGCACTAGAATAAAACATTGCCACAGTTATTTATTTATTTATTTATTTATTTATTTATTTATTTATTTCTTGTTGTTACTGTTGTACTAGGGGTTGAACTCAGGATGCTGAACTTGCCAGGCAAGTGCTTATTCTATTGAGCCCCTGCCATGGTAATTTAGATGTGATATAAGGCAGTATTATGCAAAAAAGAATATAGAATTAAAAATAATAGAATGCTGGAATGGTGGTGCCTGCCTGTAATCCCATCGCTCAGGTGGCTGAGGCAGGAGGTTTGCTGTGAGTTGAGCCCAGTGTAGGCTATAAAGTCCACCTGAAATACATAGCAAGACCCTATTTCAAAAAAGACAAAAATATAAGTAAAAGTCTAAGGACAGGTGGGCATAGAGTGCATGACTTTAATTTCAGCGTTGGGAGGATGAAGCAAAAAAATCTCAAGTTCCAGGTCAGTGTAGTCCACATTGAGAGAATTTGTTTCAAAAACACATTAAAGACTCTAGAGAATTCCAAGTTGAAGCCCAGCCCAGACAATTTGGAACTTGAGACCCAGTTTTAATTTTTTTTTAAAGTATAAGGGATATAGCTCAGTGCAAAGGCCTGGTTTTAAGGTCTAGTACCGTGAAAATGTCAACAAAATAAAAATGATAAAGGACAAATGCTTTTGTTTTCAAAATGATAAAGGGGAAAGCTTCCTGGGCTGTTTTGGCTATTGAAAACATGCTATTTGAAGAAGGGTGTAACTTATCTATTCCTAGATTAACAGAAATAACAAGATGATATTAGACAATTGTTACAATCACACAATTTTGTAAGATAAGCAAAACAAACCAACATCAAAGTATAAGTTATACAAAGCATATTAGTCAACACTAAAAGCGTAACAGTACATAATGTAGTTCAACAGGTGAATCTAGGAATTCTTAGACTGAATAGAAGTGGAGGGTATATCAGTGCTTAGTTATTTTGCACTTCAGGAACATATACACTCTGGAAACTTCACTGGCACCATTTAAGAACTTAGGCAGACTCTGGGAAGCCTATAGGGCACTGGTAAGCTATGACCTTATTAGACCACAGCACACAAGTGTGGAGCTTCAGAGAGGGCTGGTCCAGACTTTTAAGAACTTAGGAAGACTCTGAGTGGCCTGTGTGATGCAGTAGAGCTGCCATCTGTGGGCCGAGTGTGAGCAAGAACAGAACTTTCCTGGAGCCATTTGAGACTTCAGAAGACTCTGGGCAGCCTGTGGGACTCTACCTGAGTTATTACTGGAAGATTCAAAAATGTGAAAAGTCAGATGCAAAGTGCAATCAAAATCCTCTAGCCATGGGCCTGGTAGATAGCTAAAGAAACTAAAGCACCTACTTAGGCAGAGCACAGAGGCCAGGGTTCTATCCAAAGGGAAAGCTGAGACCTTGACGGAGACTGGGCATGGTAGACTACATCTGTAACCTCAGGACTTGGGAGGCTGAAAACAAGAGAATCACTACAAGTCCCATCTACATAGTGAGAACCTGCAGACCCTGTGCTAAAATACATTTTAAAAAATACATAAATAAACAAAGAAACAAATAAATAAATCCTCTAGCCCACCCAGAACAAAGCCAGGAGAAAAAGACATACAAGAGCTTGGAAATCACGCATCTGAAATCTCTGAAAAGATAGCAACTGAACTAAAGAAACAAGCCCATATGGCTAAAGAAGAAATAATGTCAAAAATAATCTCTCAGGTCCAAAAAGGGAGGACAACAATCTTGAAAGAATTGTGCAGAATAGCTAAAAAGAAATTAATAGAAAATAGAAAAATAATGGAAACTACCAAGAAACAATTAGAATGCATGAAACAGATTCCAGAAGATATAGAGGACATTAAGAACATTAAAAGTTGGCAAAAACCACTTAAATGAAACTAAAGATAGACTTTCAGAACTCTAAGACAGTGTTGCAGCTAATGACTGTGAAATAAAAGATATCTCAAAATTAACAAGGAACCAGGAATTTATAGTTCAACAGCTACAAGATGATGCCAAGAAAATAATATAAGAATAATAGGTGCCAATGAAGCAGTAGGAA
>NW_004524834.1:2061647-2070486 GCF_000260255.1 Octodon degus | reverse complement strand
GTTTACATATATTTGAAGCCTTCACCTTTCTTTCCATTATATTCAAATATCCATAGTCATAGTCTATGTGTTGCTTCTTAAAATGTGTATATTCGAACAAATACAAAGCAGTTTGAAATATCCATTTGCAGAGGAACTTCTCTCTCTCTCTTTCTCTCTCTCACACACATTCATGAACACATAAACATGCATGAGCGTGCACACACATGCACACACAGACACACACACACACACACACACACACATCTCTGGAATAGGAATCCTGTGAAAAATAGTTTCTTAACATCAGCTCTCAATTTTTTTCTGTGAGATTTACTGCAAGGGTGACATCACATTGTGGACATATTTAATATTATGTCCCAATTTTGACACATTTCAATACTGAAGTTAAAGGCACATAAAATGCAGATAATTTAATTTTGCCATGTATATACTTTTCAGGTAATCAAGTACTCCTATACCATAACACACAGGGGAGTTTGTCAGCCTATGAGCTGGTAGCCTACCACTAGAGCCAGTACAGTGCCTTTTGGAAATGAGACTTTAGAGCTTTAATGTACATGTTGCTTTCAATTTTTTTTGCATACATTTTTCTCCTTAAGAGAGGCCCTACAAGCTCTCAGAGTTAATTGACAGGAATTGTAACTTGAAAGGTTTTCTTTTTTACTTAGCAAGAGACTAGGAGGAAGAGTTCCTTAAGTTTCAATGAGTTTAGATAAATGTTCCCTCTGTAATACTTCAGAACTAAAAATGCAATTTCCTTACTGAAGATGCTGCATGACTTTGATTAACTAAATCATAATAAAAGTTTAATGTTTGTTACATAGTATTTTATGTATGTGAATGTTTAAAGCATCAATTACAATTTTTATAGGTAAAACATAAAACAAATTATAATCAAGTAACAAAAATGGACTTACAAAGTTTCAAATGAAATTCTCATACAAGAGTATTTATATTTGCTCTTCACATGTTTCAGAAATTTGTTTTAAGGTATTTGAATCAGGTTTCTAAAAGAAAGTTGGTGACTTTGCAGAAAAATAAAGGAAAAGAGAAAGAGTAGAAATCACAGTAGTACTTCTAGGATTTTTTTATATTTATTTATTTATTTGTATTTTTAGGGAAGTGTCTACAGAGTGTTCAGAGTCTCACTAACAGGTTGGCTTGTAGTGATACACCTATTTACAGCCTCCCAAGAGCTAAGATTACAGGCGCACACAACCAACCCAGTCTCACTCGCCATCTCAGCGCACCCCAGGGGCAGGGACAGCACTGCAGGACCCTGGGATTGAACCCCTTGCCCCTGCGCTTGCTTGCAGGTTCTTTAATCCGCTGAGCTGTTTGGCTACCCTGACTTTCAGTATTTTAAGTTAAAAAGTTACATTCATACATTCAATCATATTGTTTTATTTACTAACTAGGTCTCAACATCCTTTTTTTCTACTGCTTCATCTATAAATAAAAGTAATACTGACAACAAAAGACCTTCACAAAATTAAACAAGATTTAGTAAAACTTTAGCACACTACCTGGCATATCATTTAGGTCCTGTTTGCCCTATTATATTTGAGGTTAGCCAATTTTCTGATACAATGAGTCATATTTACAGAATATACAGCCAAGTCGTACTGCTTCAGCTAACCCACTCAGCCTAAAGCTAGCTGTCTGATATTCAGAGAGTAGACATGAAAACTATCAGAGAGTTTGACTGATGGTTCAATGAACACACTGTCTTAGAACAACATATTTTACTCATTTAATATTTTGAGTACAGATCATAATGTTTTGGAATGAACAATATTTTCTGTCACCACCAAAAGTGCTGGTGCTTGTCATTAATCACAGCCCTTGAGTCAGCATGATCTTAATAGCAATGTAGGGCAGATTTCTGTTATGTAGGCAGGAACATTTTATAAAGATTTTATAAATACTGGATTGACTGTTGCGTCTAGAGGAAATTTAAGATTAGGTTCCTGTGATCTATTTTGATCACAACCACTATGTAAATCAATCAATGGGTAATTTTGCTTTATGTGTTTCTATTTAAAGGTGCCTTATTTAATGTTTAGTGTCACCCATCAACACTGAACTCATGAACTACAGCCATGTAACTCATATCAGAACAAAGTTTATCTAACACATGTATTTTCTGTTCAGGTGTCATCTTATGATCTTCTTTTGCTTAGGAATATAAGATAACTGTTCAGGAATATACATGGGAGGGGGCTGGGGAGAGAGCTCAGTAGAATAAGCACTTGCCTGGCAAGCGTAAGGGCCTGAGTTCAATCCCTGGTTCCACACAAAGGAAGAAAGAAAAAACAGGAATATACACGGGGGTACAAATGTACTCAAATCATTAATAAACATAAAATACAAAAAAAAATATTGTGATAGGCAGACTGCCAAAACTCTTGCTTTTGGTTGAGAGCTGAGAAACAACACAGTGAGTGTCACTCTGTTCACCTTGCCTGACAATGTGCATGTCTTGACACCTTTAACTTTTTTTATTTTAAAATTGATCTAATCCTCTAATATATTGAAAAAGAATATAGATTATATATGCATATATCTTGAGATATATACATTTTTTCTCTATTTAGAATCAAAGTGTGATGTGTCAGTAGAATATTTTTCTTCAGAAATATTCTTCAATATTTTCCAAGAGCTGTTGTTAAGAAGATAATATTTTATATTACCTTATTTTAAAAATATCATATACTAAGCTGAGTAAACAAATAAATCACTAACAAGTTAATAAAGTATAAGATCCAAAAACATAGGAGCACCACGTTAGAATTTAGAATGTATCTTTTTCTTTCCAAGGTAATTTCATAGTTAGCTTTTCTACCATATATTTAAGTGAAATAAATTTATAAATAAAATTATTAAAAATAGCATTCAAAATCATATTATGAATACAAAAGTTTCTGATATACATTAATAGAAAGTAATTTTAAAAATAGAAACTTAGGCCAATCAAATAGCTCAGTGGATTAAATCACCTGTTTAGGCAGATACAGGGGTGAGGAGTTCTACCCTCTGTCCTGCTGTGTTGACCACAACCCCAGAGTATGCTGAGATGGCTTTTGAGACTGGGTGTGGTGACACACGCCTGTAATCCCAGCACTTGGGAGGCTATAAAGGGAAGGATCATTATAAGTCTGATCTACTCAGTGAGATCCTGTACACCCTGTAGACCTTGTCTTAAATACAAAAAGAAGCTAATTTCTAATGATTTGAACCTATCTAATGGATTAGATGATCCAAGCAAAATGAATCTACATTTAAATAATGTTCTCTATAATAATAATATGGAAAATAGCTTACATATAATTAAAGAATATAACTTTATACATTTGCACATACATAGAAATTATGTTTTCTGTACTTAGTCTATTACTCTGAATATCATGGAAGCATAACACAGATATGATGTACACTTTGTGGTATTTTTTTTTTGTGCGTGTGTGTGTGTGTATGTGACATAGGGTCTCACACTGCTAAGACTCCTAGTGATCCTCCTGTTTTCAGCCTTCCCAGTACTGGGATTACAGGTACGCACCAGCACTCCCAGTCTCAGTGGCTGGTTCATTATGCCCCAGAGGCAGGCTGGCATGGTATGTGGGACCCGAGATCGAACCATGGCCCCTGCGCTTTCCTGAACAGGTGCTTACTCTGCTGAACTATCTTGCTGGTCCCACTTTGGGTTACTTATAGTCTACTGTAGACATATATTTATATTAATTCTAGCAAAGAATTGATTCTCCTCCCTCAGCTTCTATGCAAATCATAATTAATGGAAGCAGTCGGGATACGTCTAATAAAATCTGAGGATAGAATCAATGCTATGGAAGAATTAATATAAAAATAATTATCTGGTTGACTGAACAAAACAAAATACATTTGACATTTTTGATTTTTTTTATCTTCCTGTGTAGTCCTTGAATGAGCACAAAAGTATTCAGGTATTTATTCAGGGATAACAAGAAAATTTTAAAAACAGGCAAGTTTACAAATATGACAACTGTCATGATCAGCTGTCCTTATAGATGGCACAAGTTTAAAACTCTGCCTTGAGTGCCATTTTCTCTTATACTGTTTTAAATGAAAACTGATATTTTTAGTTGCGAAATTGGTAATTCATCATAATCCATACTTCCATAATATACAGGATCATTCAAGATTAATCATGCTATGACAGTTTTGTGTTTTGAGCCTCAGAAATTCTCAAAAATGGTATGAATATTATGACAATAATTACTACAATTTGTCTTAGTCCCTGCAACAGGAAAAAATAATAGCCTTTAATGACTCAACAAGTAACTTCAGAAAGATGTTTAGAGAATAGCAAATACTTGAAGATGCTTACTCTGAAATGTTGAAGAGAATGTGGACCACAGACAAGCCAAGCTCTTATGAACACTTATTACATTTGGAGAGGAAAAACTGTATTTGAAATGGTTCTGATCTATTATGAGGAGATTTTCTCCAAAAGAGCTTAGAAGTCCAGGTATAAAATGAGAAATATTGAATGGCTGAATTAATCCAAGGCAAAATCCTATAAGTGTAGTAGACATTGGGTACAAAGGTAATTGAATTACAACATGGTATCTCCAACTACCAAGTTGCTAAGTGGAGACAAATGTGAGTCAGATTAGAGAAAATGAAGCCTTCAGTGAAACTGGAAATTTCCTTAACTATAAATAGAAGTCAGAAATCAATGAATTTGTGACTGTGACCAAGCATTATGTGTTAGAGTTTAAATTTAGAGATGTAAAAGCCTGAGATGCTGACAAAGATGAATGCTTTAGGTTTTCAAGTTCCTGGTAAAGACATTTCCAGTGTAGACTACTGGAGTTTTGCATATATTCTGAAGCTCATGAAATAGGCAATGGTGTGTTATACACCACTTTTACTTATGAATAAAGGGATAGTAACTCTGCAGAAGTTGGAAGTATCAACAAAAGATACTTGTAGTGTGATGATATAACATCAGGAGGTAAAGAACTCATGTTTGAGTGTAGCTGAAGAATGATCTGAAATTGGAAATTGGTAGCTAGAAGAATGCCGATGTCATGTCAGTTTGCCACTTCCTCTATAGTGTAGCAGGACAATAGAAGAGCATGTTTTATTTATGAGAACTGCAGGGGAGGTTGGTGTACAGAGTGGAAGAGCCAAGTTTAAATTGTGTCAACTATGTTCGAAGAAAACTGTACAGAGACTTAGGACTTTAGAGAGAGGTTTATAACAAATGATGGATTCTAGAGAGTTGGGCAAAAGCAGGTTGGTGAAAGGGAGTGGTAGTGTAAAGGGGAGCAGATGGCAAGGAGTACAGCCTGTACAAGTGGAAGCAAGTTGGTCTGTATATTTACTTGTGTTTAAGATAGCTGGAATTAATGGGCTTCCTGAGATTAATAAGTAGTACGTTATGATTCTCAACAGTGACTAGGGAAGCAAAAAGAGTTTTAGAGACTCGAGAAGTTTGGAAACTGCCATCATGGCTTACAAGTCTGTTGTTTCCAATCATCTCCACAAATGTGGCTGCAAATGAACTAATGTTTATACATGTACCTTCTATGAGTAAGCAGCTGGCTCAGGCTGGGGCCTCTTCCCTGTCAACTTTTGGGTTGTTTATCAAGAGAGATAGTGTTATTTTTCTCTACTTGCTGAAACAAAATACCCTACACCCAAAGTAAAGGAAGGAAAGGCTTATTTTTGCTCAGTTTGTTAAGGTTTCAGTTCATATTCAGCTGACTCCAAGGCAGAGTGGCACATGGAAGAGAGTAGCATTCCATGGCAGCAGAAATCAGCAAAAACATCTTGGACATAACACGGAACAGGTATTTTTCATCAACTATTGATATGTTAAACTTTAAATACCATACAGAATGTGAAAAAACAAAAATAAAAAAATAGGAATAAACAATTACATATTTTTACACAGAAATTTAGAAATCTAACCATGTACAGCATTTTAGCAGGACAGTCCTATGACCTTTTTTTCTTGGCTCTTGTTTTCATTTATTACCCTTTTTTAAAACAAACTTTACTTGAGAGACAGTATAGCAGTAATTGTTATGACATGACAAGCAGGATACATTTAGAAGATTAGAATGACAGTCATTCCAAGCATGACCCTAGTATTACACATTACTAGTTACATTTCATGTTATATAGGTCTCACTTTATCTTGGTCTTAACCATCCAGCAGAAAAGTATAAAAATGAAGTACAGCCGGGGTGTTATGTTGAGCTGTAAATAGCTCAAGTCAACAACTTCTGACATTGCCAGTACTATGGATAACCCACTACTCTCATGGACTACTGGACTATATTGGATTATTTTGCTGAATTTGTGCACCTACCATATTTAAATGACAAGGGAATACCTTTGTCTGACAAAACTAAACAAAAAAAGGGGGATACAAATGAACAACCATTTTGTATCTGTATGTGCAAAATAGAATAGAAATACAGCTACTTTCTTTTAATTCAATGAGAAGAAAGATTTGTACTAATAGTGTTTGTGAACAGCATATCATGTCTGCATCTTGTACTATGAATAACCACTAAGAAGACAACAATATGCAATGTATCAATCATTAAAACTGCCTTACTAATTGGTTTTGAAACTGTGTCATTGCTATTTGTTTCTCAAGTAAAATTAACAAAAAAAGAAAGAAAGAAATCAGAAAATGCAGCAAGAACAAAATGGGTGGATTGGGAACTGGAAGCCTCTTTTTCTCCCTTATATTGTAAACAGGTTACCTGACCTTGGATTGTGTAGCAGTCATACTCAGAATCCCAGTAGTGGACCATGAATCAGTCAAAAACCTAGAAGCCTAGGGGACATCTAGGCACATAACAATCATCAAGAGAGCTAGGTTATAAGTGGTGGATGAAATGATAAACTATCACATTTAAGAGCTAGTGGGATTCATGTTTTCTGCCATAGGGACTATAGAAGAGAAGATTGTGGAATTAAAGAGAAATAGCAGTTTTTCTATAGAGGTGAATGATTCCTTTACATTTACAAGAATATGTACAATAGTTTGTACTCATCACATGTTTATTTTATATGCCATGTAATAAAAATTAGAAACATCATTTCCTTACTCTAAAATAAAAGGAAATTAAGATATTTACTCCTGATTTTATTATACATATATGTAATTGTGTATACATTCTGTTTATGTACACACTATTTATATATACATATGTACAATATATTGCAAATACAGTCTTATGTTTTTGTCTCATTTATAAAGTATATTATATGTCTTCTTTCTCTCTCCTTCTCCTTCCCTCTATCTGTTTCTCTTTGTTTTTCTCCTTTCTGTCTTTATTCCTTTTTTTTTTCTTTCTTTTGTGATGCTAGGAATAGAGCCCAGTCTTTTCACATGTTATCAAGTATTCTGTTAGTTCCATTGTACGCCCAGCTCAATAAATATATTATCTTAAAATCCATAACTTTAACAAACTTTCTTTGTGTTTTGACTTTTTTCTAGATTATGTATTAGTCTAGTTTTAATGGCTTTATATTTTCTCCTTCTACCTTTACATAAAGAGTGTCATATTTATTTTATAAAACTCAGTTGACTTATTTACTTTCCTACCTTTTCAGAGCAATCTTTCCTTTTAAGTTATACCTGGAAATCTGTTCTATCATTCTGCTACTCTATAATATGTGTATATGAGTGCCAAGTGGTTGAACAGTATTAACTTAAAGCTATGTGAAACCTTCCTTTGCTTTATTTTGAGAACATGGATTCTGATGTCCTTTTAAGGATTTTAAATGTTCAGAAAGATTATTAAATAGATTGAAACAGAATTATATACTATTCCTAAGGAGGAAACATATAAGCCTGGACAATTTCAGTAGTAAGCACCAGTATATTCTTCTGCATACACTGCTATGATACTATTAAGAATGTGAGACAGTAGAATCATCAGTGATTGGTAGAAGCTTCTTTGGAGCATGTGTCCATTATTGGATTAGTCTTTTGTCTCTCTTACCTGTGCATGTGTTGGCGATGAGAGTGTGAGAAAGAATTGTAAATATTTTTCTACCTATTTATTTCCTAGATTATCCTCTGGATATAGGAACAGAGAGTTAGTATACTTTTTGAAAAGTGAAAGTTTTAATTCTTTGCTTATCCATCATTTGAGGGAAAACAACTGTACTATAGTAACTGAATTTCTGTTTTTCCATTAGTCATGAGTTGATGAGAGAGATTCTATGATCTGCTTTTATTCTGGTAGTTATACTCAGAACACATAACACTCTTATGTTAGAGAAAAGAAAATGAAGCCAAAAAATAAATTGATGGGCCAGCCAGATAGCTCCATAGACTAATGCACCTGCTTAAGCAGAGTGCAATGGCTGGGGTTAGATCCCAGGTATGCCCTGCTGGCCCTGCCCCAAGGGCACACTGAGACAGTGATTGAGACTGCATGTGGTGGCACACACCTGTAATCCCAACACTTGGGAGGCTGAAAACCAGAGGATCACTATGAGTATGATCTACATAGTGAAATCCTGTAGATCCTGCAGAACCTGTACTAAATACATTAAATAGAGTGAGTTGGTTTATTCAAGTTTACTCAGCAAATAAAAGATATATTAAATTTATAGAAACCATTAAACTTTTTGGTGAGTATATCTTATTGAAAGCTTTAAATGAATACAGTTAAGAAAAACATAGACCAGATCATTTGGGGAAAATATATATATTTATTACTATAGTATATGTCATTTGGGAATTTTTTTTTCTTTTTTTTTGAGGTGGGGGAGATTGAAGTCAGGCCCTTGCAGTTAGTTGCCAGGGAAGCGCTTATTC
>NW_004524834.1:2051554-2052814 GCF_000260255.1 Octodon degus | reverse complement strand
TCTATCAGAAATATGGTAAATTTCTCAATACAAGCAATCAAATGAAGAAGAAGCCCAGACAAATAGCTCAGCAGATTAAAGCACCTGCAAGCAGACACAGGGGCCAGGGGTTTGCTCCTGGGGCCTGTTCTTCCATCCCTGCCTCTGGGGAATGCTGTGATGGCAATTGAGACTGGGCGTGGTGGCACACGACTGTAATCCCAGCTCTGAGGAGGCTGGAAACAGGTGGATCTCTAAGAGTCTGATCTAATAGTGAGACCCTGAATACTCTGTAGACCCTTGCCTAAAATACAAAAAAAAAAAAAAAAAAACGAGTTTGAAGTGAAGTATTTCAGATCCTGAAAAAAAAAAACAAAACAAAACAATTCTAACCCAGATTGATACACTCTGCAAAATTATCTATTAAATTCAATGGCTAAGTAAGATCATTTTTTAATAGAAAAAAATGAAATTCATGAGCACCAAACCAACCTACAAAGAGTACCACGAGATATTCTAGAAAGATATAGAAATAACCACAGCTTAAAGAAGAATGGAAAAGAACCACCAAACAGAGTAAGTAAATAAAAAGAGGGGGGAAAGTAGAGAAGCCATAACAGAAAAATAACATGACAAAGATAAGCCAATACATAACAGTTATAACCATCAAAATTAAAGGTCTCAATTTACAAAAAATTAGGAACAGACTAGCAGATTGGATTAGTAAACAAAATCCAACAGTATACTGCATACAATAAACATATATAACTCAAAAGGAAATTCACAGACAAAAAGCAAAGGATGGAAAACACTCCTCCACTCCACAGGAAATCTGAAAAACAAACAAACAAATAAGAAAACAACAGGGGTAGCTATCCTGGTGGCTGACCATATCAACTTCAAACCAAAAATCATCCAAAGAGATAAACAAGATCACTACACAGTTGTTTAGGGAAAACTTCAAGAGGAAATGATAACAATTATAAATATATATGAACTCAATGGTGGAGCACTCTCCTACATGAGACAAATTTTAGCAGACATGAAAAAAATGATCAGTCCTACAATTGTAATGGGAGACTTTTAATATTCCACTGTCACAAAGATATAGATCCACTAGGCAAACATTCAGAAAATAAATAAAAGAACTAAAACAAACTTGTGAAGAAATTGACTTGGTAGACCACCACAAAATATTTCACCCAGCAATAATAGTATAAGCACTCTCAACTGCACATAGGACATTATCCCAAATAGACAATATAGTAGCACACAGAGCAC
>NW_004524834.1:2049475-2050939 GCF_000260255.1 Octodon degus | reverse complement strand
AGTTTCCTAGATAATATGAAATAACAAAAACTGAGTCAAGAAGATATACAAATTCTGGATAACCCAATAACAAGGAATAAAATTGAAAATGTAAATAAAAACCTACAAACAAAGAAAATCCCAGGTTCTGATGGATTCACAGCAGAATTCTACAAGAAATTTAAAGAAGATTTATTGCTAACTTTTCTCAAATTCTTCAATGATATTTAAAAGGAAGCAATTATCCCAAACTAATACTTGAAGGCAAGTATTTTACTCTGATTCCAAAACCAGAGAAAGATTTAACTAACAAGGAGAACTACAGGCCAACTGCTAATGAATATAGATGCAAAAATCATCAATAAAATACTAGCAAACATAATGCAAAAAATTATGAAGATTACACATCATGACCAAGTGGGATTAATTGTAGATATCCAAGGATGGTTCAACATAAAAAATCCATAAATGTAATATACCACATCAATAGAACTGAAAACAAAATCCAAATGATCATTGCACTAGGTGCAAAAAAGGCTTTTGACAAAGTGCAGCACTCCTTCATCATAAAAAAAAAACCTACAGATGATTGGAGTACATTGTCTACATTTTATCCTGATTAAAGCCATCTATGAGAAATCAACATACAGCATCACATGAAATGGGCAACAACTGAATGCCTTCACTTTGCAATAAGGAACAAGACAAGGATGTCCAATGTCTCCACTCCTACTCAATATAGTTCTGGAAACACCAGCCAGAGCAATTAGACAAGAGAAACAAATACAAGGAGTAAGAATTGGAAAAAAAAAAGAAGTGAAATTATCATTATTTGAAGATGGAACGATATTCTTCATAAAGGACCAAAAATCTAAGAGTGTTGTAGATTTAATTACTAAATTCAGCAACATAGCAGGACACAAAATCAAAAGTCAAAAATCAGTAGCATTTCTATACAAAAAGACTGAACACACTGAGAGACAAATTATGGAAACTTCACCTTTCACAATAATATTCACAAAATGAAATATTTAAGAATCAATATCACAAGGGGCACAAAAGATTTATGCAGTGAATATTATGGTAATCTGATAAAAGAGGTTGAAGAGGAGTTGAAAAAGTGGTAAAGTATTTCATGATCCTGGCTAAAATAAATAACATTGTGAGAATGACCATAGTCCCCAACTTGTTATACAGATTCAAAGCAATCCTGATTAAAATGCCATTAGTATACCCACAGGGCTAGAGGAAACTAATGAAATTCATTTGGATCCAGATGAGACCCATAATTTCAAAACCAAGCCTGGGAAACAGAGGAAAGTCAGGGGATATCACAATCCCTGAACTGATCTTATACTATAATATTACTGTGATAAAATTAACATGGTATTGGCATAGAGACACAACTGATGATCAATGGAACAGACTATAACATGTAGACATTGGAACAAACACACTCAGCCACATTATTTTTGATTAAAAAAA
>NW_004524834.1:2041644-2048740 GCF_000260255.1 Octodon degus | reverse complement strand
TTTTTTTTAATTTTTGGTCTGCAATGTTAAGTTGTTAACCCTCCAGAAGAGAAGCTTATTATTATTACCCTACAACTTAGGCAGTTGATCTTAACTTCACTATCTGTCAGAATATCAAACATCTTAGACATAACATGGAACAGGTATTTTCCATCTTGTATTGATATGTTAAACTTTAAGTCCCTACATAAAATGAAGGAAAAATTTAAAAAAGAAAAAATATTTTAAAAAGTAGGAATAAACAATAACATATTTTTTATGCAGAAATTTAGAAATCTAACCATATACAGCATTGTAGCAGGAAAGTCCTATGACCTTTCTTTCTGTCTCTTGTTTTCATTTATTTCCCTTTTTTTAAACAAACATTTACTTGAGAGACAGTTTGTATAAGGAATTAAAAAAAACAGGTCCCCAAATTCATATACCCAATCAAAAAATGGACATCTGAGATAAATATACACTTCTCTGAGGAAGAAATACAAATGGCAAGGAAATATTTGAAAAAAAAGTTCAACATCATTGGTCATTTGAGAAATGCAAATTAAGATAACACTGAGATTCCATCTCATCCAGAAAGAGTGGCTAACATCAAGCAGTCAATAACAAATGCTGGCTGTGAGGAAAAAGGAACATTTCTGCATTGTTACTGGGAGTGCAAAGTGATACAACCACTATGGAAATCATTTTGGAGATTTCTTAGTAAGCTAGGATTGGAAATCCCATTCAAGCCAGCTCTTCCCCTCCTGGATATTTTTTCCAGAAGAACTGAAAACCTCATACCAAAGCAATGTATGTGCATCAATGTTTATAGCAGCACTACTTGTCATAGCTAAATCTTGATAACAACTCAGAGACCATCAGCTGAAGAATGGATAAAGATAAGTGGTATTCTTACACAATATTGTTCATCCATAAAACAAGCTACATTTGAGTCTTTTCTCAATAAATGGATGCAGCTATAGAACATACTCTTAAGTGAAATAAATCAGACTTGAATATACAAACATCATATTGTTTCCTTAGTGTGAGAATCTGAAAGAGAAAAATTGAATCTGAAGGTACAATAAATACTGGGAATGGGGAATAAACTTATTCAAAAGGGAAGTTACTGAATTGAGGTGAAGGACAGAAGATGGTGTGGGGTAGAGTGGTTTATCTATGTATGTAAGCAGAATGGTTTGGACAAATGTACTATACATTCTGCTGGTCTATAGAAAGAGGGGGTTAAGGTTTTTAATTTGTTTTATCTACTTTTTTCAATTGTTTTTACTGTTTCTCTTCTTAATTTCTTATACATTTCTTCTTTTATTTCATTAGAATGTATATATCTAGTAATAGAAATAACTGGTTGGAAGACAATTTATGTATTACAACAAATACTGTGAAATTTGAATTACTTTATTGATTGAAATTCAGTATCATTTGTAATTCTTCTTTTTAAATTCTAATTCCACTGACCCAGCAAGTTCTCCATGTGGACTTGTATCTATGAAACTAATATGAAAATATATAGATATCATTTTTGTCATTGTTCATAGAGACAAAATTTTCTAAACAACACTTTTCACAACTAAGAAATGTTTAAATGAGCCATAGTATAATTAATAAAGTAAAATATTTATTTATTAAGACAAAGAAATAAATGAATATTTGTTGCCATATAAATATATGAATGCCTTTTTAAAAATAAATGTACTTATACTTCAAGTTAAATTTTCACTGAACTCATAAATATTAATGAAATCACATATGCTAAATGAAATTGTTCCTGACTAAACTTATAGTCTTATTAAAAGTTGATTGAGATTATGAGGATTACAAGTAGAGTAATTTGAAAGAAAATTGATAAAATTTCCTATGAAAACAAGAGTTCTTTTCATTATATTAGTGATAAAAAAATGAAACATTTTCACACAAATTGAAATATAGTTTATGTCACCTCATGAGATCCAATAATGTCCTCACTTCGGAGAAAATCTTTTTTAGTTTTATTGTTCAGTAGACTTTTCTACCCTTATTTTCCAGTTCATTCCATCCCTCTATGGCATTTTCTCAGTCCCACATATTCTTGAGCCATATAATATACTTTTTCAATATATGGGTCAAAAAGTAAGTGACAGATAGTTTATAACCTTACTTGCTTTTAGTAAAAAGTGAAAAGATTTTTTATTATATAACTGGAGACAGTTGGCTGTGTCACTAATTCCTTCCAATTCACTTGCAGGATGACTTATGAAAATCACTCAAGAAACAGACATTTTGCTCTATGAATATCAGTTGAAAAGACATTAATCCTGAGGCTATTAGTGCCATATTTTTCTGCCATTAACTACACATTGCCTAAAACAAAAATAAGTCAGTCCAACACAGAAGAAGAATTATAGGGCCAGCAAGAGGGAATGCAACTTTAATCTTATGAAAACGCTGAATACTATAATGCAACAAATATGAAGAAAATTCTATTCCTCCACCTGGAGTTATTAAATTATGGTCCCCAACTCTGAATTTGTTGAATAATCAAGTTATTAGTCTTTATCTTAGACTTACTGGATTAGTAACTAGAAAGGAGCCAAAAAACATATACTTTACTAAGTGCCACAGGGGTTTTTGTGTACAAAAGGTATGAGACATAAAACAATTTAATTTCTATCTCTTTCAATAGGAAGGCTATGAGTAATATTACTAACAGGTTCAGCAAGTTAATTTGATTAATGGTAACCATTTGATATTGTGAACATATAGGAAATTGGAATAACTTTTTAGTGGAAATAAAATGTACAGTTACATGATGTCATGGAATGACTTTATTTTTTATTTAAAATTAATCATATTTTAATTAATTTTATTGAGAAACAAATACCAATGACACAGTTTTAAGACCAATTAGTAGGATAGTTTCAATAATTAATACATTCCATATCATTGTCTTCATAGTGGTTATTCATAGTACAAGATGCTGACATAATATCTTGTCCAAATACTATTAGTACAAATCTTTCTTTTCATTGAATTAAGAGAAAGTAACTGTATATCCATCTTAACTATTTTGTATGTACAGATACAAAATGGTCCTTCATTTGTATCCCTTTTGTTGTTGAGCTTCATCAGAGATGGGTATCCCATTGCTATTTAAATATTGTAGGTGAGTGAATTCAGAAAAATAGTTCAATACAGTCCAGTAGTCCATAATAGTAATGGGTTATCCATAGGACTGGCAATGTAAGTTGTTGACTTGAGCCTTTTAGACCTCAGCATATTAATATGGCTTTACTTTTTGTACTTTGTTTTTATAATTTTCTGCTGGATGGTTAAGACCAAGACAATGCAAGGCCTATATAACAAAAAATGTAACTTTTGTATCAGACAAGGTCAATCAAATCCCCTCAGGATTTATCCTGTAACCCTGTACCGCAGTCTGTAGATCCTTTGTCAGGGTCAGTTATGTGGATGAGTCAAGGTTATTGTCTGACCAATTTGCTCTTTGTGAAAGCCTGCAAGAATATTTTCTTTCCCTGTAACTCTTCTTAGACACACTCTACATCACCAATCACTTTCCTCTGTGGCCCCATAATCTCCTTCATCAGTAAATTTGAGACACAACTGAGTTACAGAATGTACAGATTCTCCTGTGTCCTGAGTCCTCACTGACCATGAAAGACTAGGGACAAATGTTGGCTATAATTTTTGGTCTGCAAACGTAAGTTGTTAACCCTCCAGAAGAGAAGCTTAATGATATCATTACCCTATAACATAGGTAGTTGAGCTTACCCTCACTATCTGTCTGAATATCGTACATCTTAGACATAACATAGAACAGGTACCTGTCCAAATATTTGTTGGTAAATAATGAAGATTTTTTTTTTCATGGAAGCAGTCTCATCTAAATGTGAACAAATCAGTGAAACCTCTGGCAAAGTTTGAAGAAGGAAACAAAGACACAAATGAAGTGATAAATTGAGTTATAAATGCGAGTTTAAGTGACAAAATAGTGGAATGAGATCAACAAATTTGTGTAGGACAGTAAGGCAATAAAGAAAGTATGGATCTGTGTTCAAATGTTTTTATATATCAATTCAAGTCAGTTTAGCTATACATGATAAAATTTCTCAGTGTCAGAATATAAGAACAGACTTTTGAAGTTGATTGATGGTAAGAATGTCAAACAATATTGAATACTTGGGTCAAATCCATAGGTATTCACAGGGATTTACCACAGGCCAAGTTGCAAAAAGTACAAGGAAACAGTTAAGACCATAGTAAACAAGAGTTGTAAGATTATGTAACATGTCACACCTCAAGAAAATGAGGTTCACAAATGAAGGCAGTTTTGTATAAGTAGTAGTCAAAGTATCCCACAGGCAGTTATGTAGAATATAGCCTGGTCTGGAGCATATGATAGGTAGAATGTAGAAGTGTACATTTCTTCTGGTAAAAGCTAAAATAAAGCAGTAATTGGGGAGTGGGAGAGGCATTTTTCTGAGAAAGGCCCCAGTTGGAAGTGGCATGTTGTCCTGCTCACCAAGAACTGATGCATTCATGGCCTGGGGAAAGATGCTGACATAAAAAGGTGACCAAGAAGAAGCAAAAATAAATGTTCTCCATGTATTCCCTGTTTCTCCACTGAGGAAAATAGTATTCAAAACAAAAGCTAGTTTTAAAAAATGGAAGGTGAAAATCATTTTGTAGTCTGTTATCGTGCATTAACATTCACCTTACATTATCTAATATTATAGCTAATCTTTTCATGTAAGTATTTTAAAGAAGTCTTTATGAGAGTTTCTTTTAAAAACTTTTTGTTTGAATAGTGGGACATATTTACTTGCCATTTGCACACACTAGCTTGACATCCTGCATGTGATAAATGCAGCCCAGCATTTCTATTTGTTCTATATCCATGGTATCAGGGGTGTGTTCCAAGCATTGTGGATGACCTAGAACTTATGAATACACTACAGAGTATCAAATTGAAACAGAACAAGAGGTCTTTAAATAGTGCTTATCAAGATTGACATTATTGAGTCAAGAAACACTAACTCAGTTCATTTTTGTGAACGAAGTATTCATTCAACTACTACATAGGTATTGGAAATCTATAATTGTGTAAACATAAGAAAGAAATCTACTCTCTCAGGTTAGGAATGGGGGCCCACATTTGTAATATCAACCATTGAGAGACAGAGGCAGGTAAATCACTACAAATTTGAGGCCAGTGTGGGTTACATAGTGAGCTCAAAGTGAGCCTGCATAGTGAAACCCTGTCTGAAAAAGACAAAAAAAAATTTCTAAGTTAATAGTCAACAAACAGTTTTCTATACTTTACTGGAACAAAGAAAATATTTTACAATTTTCCTACATCAGTGACACAATAATCTTATAAAAGAGTAATATAATATTTTCTCAGTCTAATCAGACATAAAAATAAAATTTATTTAATAACAAAAATATTGCTGTCTAAATTTTGTTATTCCTCAGTGGCATTTTGTGTATGTGGGTGTGTGTGCATGTGTATTTATTTTATTAGTAATGGATAGTTCCATTATTAGATTTAATTCTACAGGTGCAAGGAAAGTAGATAAATAAATGAAATAATACAGTGCTTTTGATATTGAAAGTTGCAATTATGTTGATTAATTTCTACTATGCATTCATGAAATTCAACCTGATATGGGTTTTCCTTCCCATTTAGGCAAGCACTACATATATAAATTGAATCCCAGCACATTAAAAAGCTCATATATTAAGAATGTTAAACATACTCTATATATCAAAAATTTTTTTCTGAGAGGCTCCCTGTGCTGCTTGTCTCACTCCAGCTAATGAGTTTTAATGTATGATTTTCTTGAACCTTGAATTTCCTTACACATCAGTCTGTTCATGGCATCTGTCATGCAAACAGTAACAGGGAAACCGCTGGGGCTGTCAAGGAAATGACACCTTTCTCCTATACCAGAATCTGAAAATGATGCTGAGATTTCTCTGAAATTCTCCAGGCAAACTATGTCTTTCATTCAAAACCAACACCATCTGCCCAAGCACACATTTGTGAGCCATTTGTCACATGAAAGATTTTAATAAATTTCTGATCTTCAAGCCTGTTAGTTATAGGTAATCAAGCTTTCACTTAACTAGACTACATACTTTGCATAAATCAAATCCAAGATGGATCCTAACAAATAAGAAAGCATAAGGTAATGTTAGCCAAATCATTGAATGGTAGCAGAAGCAGCCTGGAATGGTATTTAAAAACAAAGGCAATCAATATTTCACATACATAAATTAGATTTTATTTTTTTCAATTTTTCTCTCAAAATTAAGTTGAAACAACATAAAAATGTATATTATCTATGACTGCAAAGTACTATTGTTCATTTTTATATTTTTTATTAAATTTTTATTCAGATACAAATTTACCTAATACAATGTAATTAAGTCCAATCTCAATAAAACACTGAAATATGTCAGAGTTCCTCTATACAATCATTTTAATTGAACAATAATTATAGAAAAAGGATAATTTATGCACCAAAATATCTTTGCTAAATTGATTCAGCTAGGTACTTTGATTAAAGCATATTTTAATGAAATGGGCTAGAGAAAAACATGGTAGCACCCATGTAATGAGCACCAACTATGTGCTAGGCCATGTGTTAAGTTCATCAGTATATTTCTTATTAATTTTTCAACAGTGTTGATTTATGTCTCTGTATTCTGCCTCAGAAAGAACTCAGATATATCTGGCTAAAGGCACTTATCTGCCATATGACACTCAGAAATGTTTACTGGGCAGGGTTCCTTATTTTAGAAAATGGAATTTCTATAGTATATTTTACTTTTGAAAGTATTTTATCTACATTGTCTTTGTTAAAATTATTTTTCCATAATTTTCATGAAAGAAATGACAATGAGACAGTTTCAAACCAAATTGGTAGGACAGTTTCAATAATTAACATATTGCATACCTTCTTCCTAGTGGTTAATTGCTGTACAAGATACGGATATAATATCCTATTTACAAACACTATTAGAACAAATCCCTCTATTTCTTAGGAGAATGTAACTATATATCTATCCTAACTATTTTGAATACACAGACACA
>NW_004524834.1:2030826-2031939 GCF_000260255.1 Octodon degus | reverse complement strand
GGGTCCCTAGAATGCGGCAGAAGTTTTCACACAGCAGGTGGGCTGTGAGGGTGCTGCAGAGTATTGGTGGGGCCTAAGAGGGTGGAAGAGTGTCTCACCCATGTTGTGCCTGGGCTGGGACCAGCAGGTTCCGCCGGCACAGGGTAGTGGAAAGCTCTCCTACACACTCACTGCACCTGGGCTAGAACTGGATCTGGGGGTTTCCGAAACATAGCAGAAATTCCTCCTAGGTGGGCAGGGTGGGCTGCGTGCTGTGGAGTTGTGGTGGACGTTCCATGGGGGTGGAAGAGGGTGTCACCCATGCTGCACCTGGGCTGGTACTGGCAGGTCCTGCTGGCTCAGGATAGCGATGTCTTTTCTTCTTTGTATCATAATAACTGTAAATAAGGCAAATGAGGTCTTTTGTTATTTTATAAATAAAGAGGAAAAAAGGTCTGAATCAGTTAAATGATTAAGATTCCACAGCTCATAAATACTGAAGCAGAATGTGTTTTGTGATTGTTACCCAAGTGTGTGTGACATCCAACTGCTTCTTGGGCCAAAAACCATGCTCTAACAGAGTCCCAAGTGACCCTGGAGCCTATAGTTCTCATTTTATGTTTGCAGAAAGCAAGAGCTAAAGAGAGGATGTCCAGTGGCACCCAGTAGCCAAGAGCAGAGCTGGCTCCAGAAACCAGATGCCTGATATTCAGTGTAGTGATATCACCATTCCTTTAGAAAAGAATGCACTCATATGTGAAAGTATAATCAATGTAAGAAACACTGGAGAAAATATTTTTAGTTGCTTTGGAAGCATGCAAAGATAAGTCTCAGAATGGAAAACTTTCACAACTTGAATCCTATTAATCTGTTTAGAATTTCCTAAGAGATTTTACTTAAGGAAGAAAACTGTGCAAGTCATTCCTGCTCTGACTATGAGACTACAAAGTAGTTTCTCTTATATTAGTGTATATACCTCACCATTAAAAAACGTGATTTTTCTAAGTAACTACAATGTGGACAGCAATGTATAATACAAAATCATACTTGAACACCTATCATCTTGGTCTTCTGAATGTGTATCATTTCTAATGTCATATCAGTTGTTACTATACTCTCTTTAAAATATTTTTT
>NW_004524834.1:2025863-2026324 GCF_000260255.1 Octodon degus | reverse complement strand
AGACAAAAACATACCAAAGAAATAACAGAAGTGAATCAGGTCTTGAAAGAAATGGACTTCATGGACATATACAGTGTTCCACCCAAACACAGCTGAATATACATTTTTCTCAGCTTCATATGGGTCATTTTCTAAAATAACCACATACTGGTCCATAGGCCATGTTTAAGGATATGCAAGAAAACACTAATTATACCATGCACATTATTTGACCACAGTGCAATGAAACTGGAAATAAATGACAAAAGAAACCAGAAAAAAACCTTAAATACGTGGAAATTAAATGACACCCAACTCAGCAACCGATGGGTCACAGATAAAATTAAGCAAGAAAATCAAAAATATCTACAATTCAACGACAATTCAACAACAACTTATCGTAATGATGAAAGCATGTTTCAGAGGGAAATTCATAGCTGAGAAATCGCACATTAGGAAAACAGAACAGGAAGAAATAAATA
>NW_004524834.1:2008013-2021222 GCF_000260255.1 Octodon degus | reverse complement strand
TATTTTTCTTTGTTCATATAAATTATAAATGAATATATCCAAGCATATAATTAATGATTTGGAATTATTTTTACTGCAAACATTCTGTGTAAGTATGAATGCCTTTTGTAAAAAAATTCCCAAGGATTTTATTATATGCATGTATTACTCATGTAATCTCTTTGAGAGACTGTAAGGAACAGGCAGCATTTTGATCTTGACAAAAGCAGCTTATTTAATGTTCTGATAAGTACTGTACCTATGTCTCTGTAAACTTGCATAATTCTGTTCACTTTCATAGCTCACAGTTTTAGTGACTTTTTATTTCTGAGACAAAATGTCAGACATTTTCAGTTTAAAGGAGGAGACATATATTTTAGTTCACAGTTTCTGTCTGGAATCATTAGGCTCCAAGGAGAAATAAGATGGCAAAGAGGCACAATGCAGGGAAAGATCCTCAACCCAGCACAGCCTTGAAACACAGGGAAGGAAGGAGCTGGCAAAAGAACACAGTTTCCTAAGTTATGTCACCTTGACCACCTCCATCCAGGCTCCACTTCCTATTAGCACATTCAACCACCTTATTCATCTATAGATGAGTCCATTGATGGGCTCTGAGCTCTATGACCCATTCCAAACAAATGAAGTTTTGGTGAATATTTTCTATCTATACTTAAACAATAACCAAATATTTAGATTGATTATTAAAAGGGCATAATTTTTAATATCTATTTAACATTTTTGTACAAAAAGATAAATTATTTTTTACAGCAAGACCCGAATGTTTTCATTTCAAGATAATATGTGACATAGTTAGCTCAATAGGTTACTTCTTAACATCTGAAGTTATCACACCATGTTATTTTTTGAAAGATTAGCAAGGTTCACGATTCCTAAGTTTGTAGAATTTTCTTTGTATTCTTTTGTGACTCATTTTCTCAGCCCTTTTTCCATAAAATTGCTGACTTTTATCTCATTCATTTATTTATTTATTAAAAGTCTAAATTACAAGCTTTACTTATTTATTTTTATTCTTTTATTTTGAAAAGTAAAAAACAAGAACAAGAAAAATAAAAACAAAGACAGAAACAGGGTAATGTATAACAGTACAGATGTTACAGATTTTCAAAATAGAATAGTTGATTAGCAATGATTGATATATTACCTATTTTTATCATCAATTCTGTTGCTCATATTATTAGATATAGTTATACAGGATGGGACATATGATTGAATATTACAACTTGCTTTTAAGAAAACAAATTTTTGTTCTTGTCGTTCATTTTCTTTTATTATCTTTTTAAAAGAAATATGTTAAAGTGAGTATAAGAATAATTAATATGACATTAGGAACAGTACACATTTAGAAAGCCAAGATGTCAGGAATTTCATGCGTGGTTTTAGTATTGTGTATTGCTGTTCTAAGTGTAGCTGCTTAGTGTACAGATATTAGCATAGAGAGTTAGTCAAGGTGAAAATTTTACCATTAACTGCTATTTTCAAAAAACTGAAAGAAATTCTTAGGAAAATTGCTTTAGCCATGTTATACACATATACATCTATGGTTTTGCCACTATCTTATTTCTTATCTTTTCTCCTGTCTCTTCCTTGTTTGATACTTAAGTTCTGTTATTTTCCATTTAATTGCGTCTGTTATACCTTTCAGTTTTTATTTCTTCATTTGAGTTCTAACACTAAGGAGACAATACAATATTTACACATGTGGGTCTGGTTTATTACACTTTTGGGTATAGCTTTAAGTTATATCCACTTAGTGATGTAGGCTTTGAGTTTGTTTTTCTTTTCTTTTCTTTCTTTTTTCTTTTTCTTTCTTTTTTTTTTTTTAAACTGGGGATTGAACTCAGGTCCTTGAGCTTGCCAGGGAAGTGTTCATTCTACTAAGCTGTCTCCCTGACCCTTTAGAGTTCCTTTTCTTCTATAGTTGAGTATAAAAATACCACATTATTTTCATCCATTCCTCAGGTATGGGGCATTTTGGTAGTTTCCAAGACTTGACTATCACAAATTGTGCTACTATAAACATGGGTGCACATACATCACTATGATATGTTTTCAGCTCTTTGGGGATAATTCCTAGAAGGGAAATAGCTGGATTGAATGGGATTTCCAGTCTTGTTTTTTGAGGAGTCTCTACACTGATTTCCATAATGGTTGTACCAGTCTACATTTCTATAGCAGAGAAGAAACGTTGTTTTGCCCAGCAACTTCTCCAGATTTGTTGTTAGTTGATTTCTTTATAATAGCCATTCTTTCTGGGATGAGATGGTATGGGAATATTGTTTTAATTTGGACTTAATGGAGAGCCAGTAATGTTGAGAATTTTTTCATCTATTTATTTGCCTTTTGTATTTCTTCTTCTGAGAAGTGTGTATTCATCATAAAGCCCATTTTTGGATTGGGTCTTTAAGGTTAAGGTCCCTAAAAATTTTAGTTCCTTATATATTCTAGAACTGTATTGACTTTAAAGATATATATTCTTTATACATCATCATGAAATTCCCTGGTTTCCATCTGCATTTTAATAGTTTATATTACTATTATTTCAAAAATTTTGTCAAAAATTAATATAACATTCATCATGGTTTCTATCTTTGTTATCATTCTGACAAGATTTTGTCTTACTCCATTATTATTTAAATATTGAAGCATATGTTCTTTTGGGAGTTTTATATTTCTATCACATATGCCCAATTTTTTAATGCATGTCACTTACTAATTAAGTTAATACTGATCTGGAATATCATCTTTATCTTACATTTTTTATAAATTATGACACATAAGTATGTATTGTATTCTTTAAACTATTTGTGCATTCTTTTTTTAAATTAATTTTTTGATAAAGAGATAGCAATGTGACAGTTTCAAAACAGGTTAGTAGGACAGTTACAATATACATTGCATATTGTTGTCTTCATAGTAGTTATTCATAGTACAAGATGTAGACATGATATCTTGTCTAGACACTATTAGCAATGCAAATTAAAACACTGTGATATCATCTCAACCAAGAAAAAAATGGCTATCATAAAGAAATCAATAAAAAAATGTTGGAGAAGCTGTAGGGAAAAGGAAGCCATCTCCACTGCTGGTGAGAATGTAGACTGGTGCAACTATTATGGAACTCAGTGTGGAGACTCCTTAAAAAACTAGGACTGGAAATCCCATTCATCCCAGCTATTTTCCTACCGGAAATTTTCCCAAAAAACTGAAAAAATCATATCATAGTGATATTTGTGCACCTATTTTTATAGCAGCACAATTTGCGATAGCCAAATCATGGAAGCAACAAAAATATCCATCACCTGAGGAATGAATGAAAAAGATGTGGTATTTTTATATAGTGGAGTAATACTAAGCTAAAAAGAATGATAAACTTGACACCTGCATCTATAAGTGAATGCAACTTGAAGTTAAACTAATAAGTGAAATAAATCAGACCCACATGTATAAATATTGTAGTCTCCCTAGTGTAAGAACTCAAAAGAAGAAATAAAAATTGAAAGGTATAACACAAATAAATGGATTCCTGTATTATCAACATATTATTTTAATTGATTTACACTCTAAGTTATATTTTAGGACAATTTTCCTCTGATATCTCTTTCAGTCAGTTATTCTTTGCATTCAGATGTGTTATAATTATTCTTACCCTTATAGTTTTAGACAAATTTTAGAATAATTTATATTCTCTGACAGAAGAGAAAGAAACAAAAATACAGAAACATCCAGCTACCTATCATTATTCAGTCCAAACTTTTTCCTATTCCAAAGAAGTTCCAAAGTATTAGCTGACTATAAGCATAGCTTTGCAACTTACTGTAGCTATGTGATTAAATCAACACCCAGCAGAGTGAATGGAGGTGACAGTGTGTTGAGTCCTTTCCTTATAACCTGTTGCTCTAAAATGACTGTTGCTAGGCTGATGTGTGAAGGAGATCCAAACTTCTCTTTTATTTGATATACTGTATTGTAGGATATTTTTTCTAGCACTTTGGCCCAAATCTAACAAATAAAATTGCATTCTGAAATATCAGATACTGCAAAAACAGTAGAGAATGAATTGTCATAGACGTTATCTAAAAATTAGAACATATGAGTATATTATAATAGATTAGAAATTTGATCACTCATTTTCTGGAAAGATAAACCATATAGTAAAATACTTTCATGTGACCAGTAATAATGTTAGACTAATGACTTTCCATAACTGTCAGTTTTAAGTACCTGTTTGAAAAAAAGTAGAATGCTTGCTTATTATATCAGTTACTTGTTGATTTTAGTAATATACAGTGAAAAGGACATAGAGCCAAAACTTGGTTAGTTTGTAAGAAAGGATGGAAAGAAAACACACAGAGATAAAGAGCTTACATCTGTTAAAGGTCTAGAATTTAAATTCATTAAATGTCAAAAATACCTGAACAGTACCTGTAGAGAGAGTACCCTCCCATTGCCTCTCTATCACTACAGAAACCCAAGTGAGCCCTGCCAGACAAAGATGGCCCCTCCCCTTGCCACCATCACAAATGAGGTGAACTGCATAGCCCAGAGACCAGAAGGAACACCATCAACACAGGTGAGGAGGATGGACAGGTGATATTTGTGGTGTGAAAGTAACAACAAGTAACTGAGTCCTCTACAGCACTGGAAACGAGCTTAGGAAGAATCCAGGACTCAATAACTGACTTTTCTTCTCAAATCTGACTTTTTTTCTCAAATCTATTGTTTTTATTTCTTCTTCATCCTCTTCCTCTTCCTCTTCCTCTTCTTCTTCTTTTCTCCTTCTCCTTCTTCCTCTCTCTCTCTCTCTCTCTCTCTCTCTCTCTCTCTCTCTCTCTGGTCTTTTTACTCTCTTTTCTAAATGGCTTGGGGAACTTCAACCACAGAAAAGTAATCCCATCCCTTACACACAGAGAGCAAGTTCAGATAATCCCTCAAATACTCCTTCATTTTTTTTCTATTCCCTTATCTACTTTTCCAAACCTTGCACAATCATTCTTTGTCTAACAGTCTTGCTTCTACTTATTTTCCAGTTAGGTTTATTTTATACACTAGCCTCCCTTAATTTTCAACGCCCCCCATAGGACAAAACCACTTTACCAAGGGGAAATACTTTGTATATGAATTTTTCACTTATAAGTGGTTTTCTTACATAACTATAGACTTTCCTTCTATGATCTAAAGAACAAAACAGTTACAACAGTTTGTCAGTTTCTATATTGCACTAGATACTATTATTATTGCAAAATTTACTACTTCAGCTAGGATGTCTATTCTTGTAATCAGTTGTTTTCAGTTCTGTTAACAATATGTGGAAGCTCTGGGGTACTAGCCTCATCATAGTCCTACAACAAAATAGTAGGAAATACTTTGAGCTAGTTCAGCAGCCTAAGTGCCTGCCTGGCAAGTTTATGGACACTCCCTGGGCATGCTGGCCACTGAAACCACGCATTGTGTGCATGCCTATAATCCCAGCACTTTGGAGACTGAAAGAAGATGATCACTACAAGTTCAGCCTGCATAGTGAGACCCTGTACAAATACATAAAATTGAAAAAGAAGAGAAAAAAGGCCCGAAAATGTATAAAAGAAACAGAGTTAACTCTCAAAAAAAATCATAGTCAAAGGATGGAAAATAATACTCAATGCAAAAGAAACTCAGAACAACAGCAGGGGTAGCTGTTCTGTTTACAGACAATGTTAACTTCAATCCAAGTCCCATAAGAGAAAAAATTCAAGAGGAAGAGAAAACAATCATAAATATGTATGCAGCAAATATGGAGCATTTTACTATGTAAGACAAATTTTAATGCACATGAAAAAAATGAAATAACCCATTACACATTTGTGACTAGGGACTTTAGAACTTCACTGCCACAAAGAGATGACTAGATTTAAAAAGCCAACAATGAAATAATAGATTGGAACCAAACCTATAAAGAAATGTAAAACTTTACATAGTTATCTATCTAGCAACAAGAGAATACACATTCTTCTCAATTCCAAGTAGAACATTCTCAAAAATAGGAAATATTACAGTCTATAAAATATGCTTAAATAAATGTAAGGGAATTGAAATTATCTCACACATACTATCTCTGCAGTGCAACAAAATTGGAAATTAATGGCAAAGGAAACTGTAAAGCCTCAATGAACGCATAGAAATAAAATATTACCCTCCTGAACAACTAATAGGTCACAGATAAAACTAAAGGAGTAATTAATCAGCATCTACAATCAAACAAATGTTCAAATACAACCTATCAGAACCTGTAGGGCACAATGAAAGGAGTCCTAAGTGATAAACTAATAATGGTGAATTATCACATGAGGTAAATAGAACAAGAATAAATAAATAAAGTAACACTGCACATCTAACTTCTAGGAGGAAAAAAAAAAAAGCAAATCGAGACTAACACCCAAAGAAAAGAGACAATTATAAAAAGCAGAAATTGATGCAATTTAAACTAAAAAAGCAATACAAAGAATTAATGAATTTAAGAGTTAATCCTTTCAAAGAATATAGAAGCCCAATAAACCCCTAGCATGTGTAATCAGAAAACAAGGAAAGAAAAACTTAAATTCATGCAATAAGGAACAAAAGTGTGGAATTAATATACATCCTCTGAAAATATAGATCATCAATACGAATGTCAAAAAGTTTTCTAGAATAGAACAGAGAATGCAAAAGAAATGAACAGATTTTGATAAACACATAAATTATCAAAGCTGAGTATAAAAATTTTGAATAACCCAATATGTTAAATTAAAAATTTAATTAAAAGCTTACTATCAAAGAAAAGTTCAGGACCTAATGGATACAGGGATAAATTCTACCAGAGATTTAGAGAAGATTTAAAATCAGTAATCTCCAGCTGAACAAATAGTTCAGCAGATTAAAGCACCTGCTTAGGCAGATTCAGTGGCCTTCCCCAGCATGCTGTGCTGGCCCTACTCCCGGGGAGAACTGAGGTGGCGATTGAGACTGGGAGTGGTGGTGTGCACCTGTAATCCCAGCTTTTGTGAGGCTGAAAACATATGGATCACTGAGTCTGATCTGCATATTGAGACACTGTAGACACTGTAGACCCTTACTGAAACACAAAATAAATAAATAAATAAATAAATAAATAAAATAAAGTCAATAACCCTCAATCTCATTAATGAAATCGCAAGAGTAACAATTTTTTCTAAGTCCTTCCTAGGGGCAAGTAATACTCTGATACAAAAACCAGAGAAAGACTCAACCAAAAAAAGAAATCTACAAACCAATCTCCCTAATGAATATAAATTCAAAAATCCTCAATAAAATACGAGTAACCATAATGCACCAAATTACCAATATTATCCACTCTGACTAAATGGGATTCATTCCAGGAATGCAAGGATGGTTCTATATTCACAAACTAATAAACATAACTTACTATATCAACAGAGTCAAAGAAAAAATCTTATATGATCATCACTATAAATGAAAAACATAGTTTGATAAAGTATAGCATTCATTCATGATTTAAAAAAAAACAAAAAACACTACAGAAAACCAAAATGGATGGCCTTTTACATCAATCTGATATAGACCATCTGTGAAAACAGAACAGCCAACATTATACTAAATGGACTAAAACTGAAAAATTTCACTCTAAAATCGGGAACAAGAAAAGGATGTCTACTATTACAGTGATTATTAAACATAATTCTGGAAAAATTAGCCAAAGCAGTTAGACAATAGCAAAAAATAAAAAGAATAAGGATAGCAAAGGAAGAATTTAACTATCAGTATTCTCAGAAGATATGATACTTTATGGAGAAGACCCCAGAAACTTCACCAGCAGACTTCTAGGATTAATATTCAAATTCAGTAGCATAGCTGAATACAAAATCAACACTCAAAAATTAATAATATTCCTGTAAGCAAACTACTAACTCACTGACAAATAGAATAGGGAAACTACACACCCTTCATAATGACATCTGAAAATGTAATACTTAGGAATTAATCTAAAAATGGAAGTTAAATACCCATGCAGTTAAAATTACAATTCTCTGAAACAAGTAACTAAAGAGAATGTCAGAAAATAGAAAGATATTCCCTTTTCATGCATAGGAAGAAACAAAATTGTGAAAATGTCCATACTATTCAAACTGGTATACAGGTTTAATGCAATCCTGATCAAAATACCATTAGCATGTCTCACAGAAGTTGATAAAGCATTCCAAAACTTCATCTGGAACCAAAAGAGACCTAGAATAGCAAAAGCAATCCTGACCAAAAAAGGCAAGACAAGAGGCATCACAATTCCTGACTTGCAATCGTACTACAAGCCTACTGCGATAAAAATCATCATAGAACCAGCAATTAAATAGACCCAAGGATCAATGGAACAATTTGGAAGATACAAACACAACTACAAACAAATTCAGCTTGTTTATCTTTTAAACAGGTCAAACATGTTCACTGGAAGAAAAATTACCTTTGTAATAAATGGTGCTTGAAAAGCTGGCTTTCCATAGAAAATGTTAAAAATAGACCATGCCTATCTCCGTGCATGAAACTACAGTCAAAATGATCAAAGATTTAAATATTAAAACTGAGACACTTTTTCTGGAGAAGAAAGTAGGTAGAACTCTTAATTATATAGGTATAGGTAGAGAGTTCATAAACAAAAATCAAACTTCATGAGAAATACTTCAAAGAATCAACAATTGGGATCTCATCTTTTTGAAAAGTTTATGCATGTCAAAAAATTCACCAACAGAGCAAAAATAAAATCCATGAATTGGGAAAAATTTTAGCTCACTGCCAGACAAAGAACTTCTATCTTCAGCATATAAAGAGTTGAAAAAATTAGGCCTCTCATATTCAGAGACACAATCCAGAAATGGGCTTCTGAGATGAACACATACTTCTCAAATGAAGAAATACCAATGGCAACTGAATATATGAAAAAACATTCCCCATCATTAGTCATTTGAGAAATGCAAACTAAAACAAAGCTGAGATTCCATCTCAACCCATAAAGGATGACTATCCTCAAGAAATCACCCAATAACAAAAGTTGACAGGGATATGGGAAAAAAGAAACCCTTCTGCACTGTTGGGAATGTAGACTTGTATAAGCATTGTGTAAATCAGTGTGGAAATTTCTCAAAAAATGAGGACTAGAGATTCTATTTGACCCAGCTATTCCTTTTCTGGGTATTTTTCCATAAAAAATTAAAACCATCATACCACACAAATTCATGTACACCCATGTTTACAGCAGCACAATTTTTCATAGCTAAATCTTGAAAGAGCCAAATGTCCATCAACTGAAGAATTGATAAAAAGATATGGTGTATTTACACAATTCAGTATTATAACTCAGACAAAAGGAAAGATAATCTTGAGGCTTTTAAAGGTAAATGAATGCAACTACATACCACATTCATAAGTGAAATATATCAGTCTCCAATAAGTAAACCCTTTATTATTTCCCTAGTGTGAGAAACTGGCAATGTAAATAACGTTGATTTTGTAAATGTAAATTATCAAAAGGAAAGAACAACCTGAATGAATAAAAGAAGAAAATAAGGAAGAAGAAAGATAAATACAAAAGAAATAAGATAGTTATAATTTTGATTTTTAATTCATTAAATATGTGACTTGTTTTTATATTGCTTGATCAGTTATGCATACCTATGTTTTATAGTCTGAACAGTTACTTTTCTTATAATTATGTAATATATTAATCATGATTAATCTCATATCATCGTTTTTAGAATTTCCATGTTATTTTTTGTCAGTTGCTTTCTTTCGTAAAAGAAAAAAGAGGGGGCCGGGGAGATGGCTCCATGGAATAAGTGCTTCCCTGGCAAGTGTAAGGGCCTGAGTTCAATTCCCGGTTCCGAAAAAAAAAAAAAAAGCAAAATTAAGTCATAAACGATTAATTGGTAGTTACAACTGCTTCTGTATGAAAGAGCAGTGAATAGCCCAGAAGCTCTATGGAAACAGTGTTGCCTTCCAATATAAATTAAACTCATGTTTACAATTGCCTCAACGGCATGCCCCTTATCAGGCAGAAGAGGGACAATGAAGTAGTCAAAGTCTGTCTAAATAAGGAGAAATTGATTAAATTTAGGAGCTATAACAAAAAGGAAAAACAATAATAATTATCTTTCCACATAATACCAGCTAGAAGCAAGTATACCAGAAACTACTGTCATGACTTGTATCTAGATGTCACTCTAAAGTTTCATGTAGTCATAGGTGGGGCTCTTGCAGAGGTGGCTGGGTCAAGAGTATATGATGCTGGGATTAAGGATATGTGATTACTTAATCAGTCTGTGGAATGGTTTGGCACTGCAATATTCCCATTAGCCTAGATAGAATATAAAAGGAGCAGCAAGAAGTTGCTAGGTCCCTCACTTGTTCTGCCACCTTCTGCCTATCATGAATTGTTAGTCCTCAGCATTGCTCACCTATTGCAACACCTTGCCCTGGAATCAGCTGATTATAGACTGAAACCCTATAAACTGTGAATTAAATAAATATTTTCTTCTTTATGTTTGGATTTTGGATATTTTGTCTCCACAACCAAAAATAATTAAGACAACTATTAAATTTTGGAGGGAATTTTATTGGCAAATATATTATAAATCCAATCACAGAAGCCTGTGTTTTATTCCTGCTGAAAAATAGTTATCATGCTGTGAAATTCCATATCTCTAATATATTTGGACAGAGTAGTCACATAGCATAGTAGTTAGGGAAGAACTTGCCAATGGACAAGCAGAGGCCAGCCATTAAGGACTGTGCAAAAGGAACCTCATTCCAGCGAAAATAAGCCAGTGTGGTAAGACTGGTCCTGACCTAGCAGCCACTTCCTATGAAGCAAGCAGTCTCTGCTAAAATTTCATATATGTGATGAACAACAAAATAATTTCAAACCTTCTCTTTACTTAACAATAAGGAGATTTTTATTTGTTTATTAGGCTTTCACACTCTTATTGGCTTCCCATGAATGTCTTATGTTTTTCTATGATAACATTTCTTTTCAGAAATATTTCAAAGTGTGAAATACTTATATCATGTGGAGTGACCAAATAACAAAGTTTAAGAATAGTGGGGCAGAACTATCTGACCAGTAGCCTGTTGCACCATTACCCCACAGTTTGTTCATTTACTGTGGCTACATATATCTTCTAAGTACAGGTAGAACGATAATGAGTCTAGAATACATAGAGTACCAATTCCTGAATTCCTGATCTTTTGAAAGTTTTAGACAATAGTTTTTTTTTTAAGTCATTCCGTTTGCAAGTTGGTTTGTTTTAAGGCATGCAGACATCCCACTCTGTTTTATAGTAGCTATAAACTCTATTTTCTTGATTCCTTTGTATGTACATGTGGCAATGTGACTAAGTTTCTGTTAATGAGATGCACGCAGATCCTGGACACTTTCTTAAGCATCACCTACTGTAGGATCTATTTCACCATTCTGACTTACTACATAGTAAATAACAAAATCTAGATGACATTTGGAAGCTGTAAACTAAAGAAAATAGACCCATCTTGACATCCCTGAGCCTCTCATCTCTAAATTTTAATGAACAATTTCTTTTGGGGAGCAGGAGTATAGTTCAGCAACATGGTGCTTGCCATCAAGCACAAAGTCCTGAATTCAATTCCCAATTTCAAAATAATAATGATAATAATAATAATAATAATGTTTTTCTTTAGTCAAATCACATTAATTTGATGCTTATTACAGCACTTTAGTTATAGTGAAATAAGTGCATTAGTATTGCAATAAATGTAGAAATGTATGTTCAATACTAAAAACATTGATACCTGTTGAATCAGAAGCATACATCTCAATCTCCATTTACTCAATGTATTGTCCCACCCCTAGGAAACCTTTATAATTCCCTTTTATAGTATAATGCTTATGCATAACTTGGTACATTTATCCTATGGTATTTATTTATGTACCTATTTTGCTATTATAAGTGAAGTTTTTTATGTTTTGTTATGTTTTTACTACTTATTGGAATGGTATTAAAACAAAAATGATATCCAGCTATTGCTCTTTCATCACCCTGTTCAATTATTCAACGTCAACCTTGCCATTGTTTCTTTTTGCTTCTGCCAGCCTAGTGAGACTCTTGTTTTTTCATTAGAGTCACGTTCAAATCTGAACAATCTTGTTGATACTTTATTTAAGGTTTTCAGATATGCTTAGACATACTCGTTCTTACAACTGTTACTCTCAGTTTTCATGGAGTCATTCATGTGATGTGCCTTTAGCAGTTCCTTATATTTCTAATCTCATTCTTGTTTTGGTTAACTGAAAATTAGGGCTGTTTGAAGAAAGGTATTCCACTTATTTTGAAAGGCTGGAATACTTAAATGAACAAAAAAAAAATCCACCTTTAGAAAGTTTGAATGAGCAACTCTATGAGCCACGTATAGTCTGGAACAGTTTAGAAAGTTTCTTTAATATCTTCAGGTATGCAATTTTATTTGAATTTTCTATAAACTCTGGAGTTTTCATAAGTCTTATACATTTTCTTCAGAAAGGCTAGTTTTTCTCAAAAATGGTTTTAATCAAAACTACTCTTTATATATCTTCTTGATTGTGGTTGGGTAATTTGATGCAGCATGATAGATAGATAGATAGATAGATAGATAGATAGATAGATAGATAGATAGATAGATGGATGGATGGATGGATGGATGGATGGATGGATAGATAGATAGACAGATAGATAGAGTGTAATAATGAAATCATGTTACTAATATCTTCCATTTTCTCAATCATCAAACATTTATTGTTATGAAAAACTTTCATGTATTTCTGTCATAGTTATATTTAATTATATCCCAGTTTGTTATACGTAATAATTACACTCTTATGGCTAATGACAATTAGAATTAATTTCTACTTCAAGAAAATATTTAAGAAGGGCATATTTTAGTTATTTTTTAAAATGTCTTAATTCAGAAAAAATAGGACAAGTAAGAAATTATATGAAAGTATGTGGGTTAGCCCAACTCATAAAGAAGTTCATTCATAACACTGCTTTAATTATTAAATTTAAAACTTAAAAAAATTAAGGGGGCTGCATTAGATAAACTGATATAAATGAAAATGTCTTCCAAAACAGAAAACTAAATATAATAGAACATGCAACACTAACATTTTTAGGCAGAATAAAAAAAATATTTGGCAAT
>NW_004524834.1:1997617-2007913 GCF_000260255.1 Octodon degus | reverse complement strand
ATAGATATAGATATAGATATAGATATAGATATAGATATAGTATGTGTGTGTTTATAAACAGAGTGTACTGACTTTCTATGAAAATTTACAGCTAACTCATTTGCTTTATGCCATAGCTTCTGGGTGACTCAAAACTTTGACTGAAGAGTTAATCCTTTTACACATCTGTCTGTTTAAAAGGGTTTTTGCAAATGCTTTAAGTGTGCTAATTCACTATACTCCCCCCTCCAGTGTCGCTGGGAGATGAATGGTGTCTCAGTTACATTTCTCTCCTTGCTGGGGCAAAATACCTGACACCCAGAGTTAAGGAAGGAAAGGTTTATTAAGCTCACAGTTTGTGGAGTTTTCACTCAATATTAGGTTGGCTCCTAGGCAGAGTGGCACATAGAAGAGGGCAGCATTTCATGGTGGCAGAAAACAGCAAAACACAAAGAGGAAAAAGAGAGGATCAGTGGCAGAAAGCAGGCCTTTTTCCCTTCCTTACATTGCATCTAGGCTACCCACCCAAAGGCCAGTGTAGCACTCATACTCATAATCTCAGCAATCTCATGCCTATAATCCCAACATTGGATCATGAAATAACCACAAACTCTAGAATCCAACAGCACCATCAGTTCATGAGACTTTGGGAAGAACTAGACATAAACCATAACAAATAGCTAATGCTTTGGTCACATAGTTTATAAAATACATCATAGATCACAAAACCTTTCTAGGTGAGAGCTCAGAATAGTCAACAGATTAATGTATAAAATATTTAAAGATACCTGATAAATATTTTCATTCTGTCATCAAATATAAAGTAGAATTCTTTATCTTCTTCTGGATATGCTTCTTCATGCAAATGGATATCATACACACTAATCATTACAAATCAATAAGGATGCACATAACTTTCCTGTTTAAATATTGTTAAGACACATTATGCCTGGGTACTTTTGGTGCTATTTTTATCATTATCCCCTGACAATCTCAAACTACAAGACATTAAATACCCTATAAAATTTAAATTAAGGTGTATCAGACAGATTAGATATCAATATTATTATAGGAAAAATTACTAAATAACATTATAGCAATATCTGTTGTTTTTAAATAACTATAGCAATAATAAAACTTTAGAATGTTGTCAGTCCCTTTCAAGGTTGTTGATTGTTGATTAAGTAGTTCATTAAATTTTGCTTCAAACTCCCTCCAATAATCGAAACCACATTACCAGAAAATAGTCTTAACTGTGTGATTAAATTGAAGAAAGTACTTTCTGGAGTGAATGTATTCCAAAATAAAGAGGAACTCTTTCCCTCTTCTGCAAATGAAACTGAGTTTCCTTGCTGAGGACCATTCTTGTAGTCCCATTCCAGTAGCAGTCAGAATGGGGCTTCTGAGAGCTGTCCTGCAGAAGACTTTATGAAAGAGAAAGAAAAAAGAATATAGCAAAACTGGGATCTCTCTTTAATCATATTACACAAGTGAACACTACATGTTTGCATGTTTAGTGGATATGTTTCTTAGACATTGGCCCACATATTATCTAAAATTACTGGCTCATTTTACAGCCCAACAGTTTTTAAAAAAAAAATAAAATATTTTAATATATCTTTTCAGTACATAAAGATTGAATACATTATGAGGAGTTTTTATACATACATAACCAATCTTAATTCTTTTTGAGCATAATAGTTTGAATTTAAAGTCTTCTCTGACAAAGAAAAGAAGTCCTGAATAATGCACGATTTGCCTTTGCTGATTTTTCTTTTATTTTTACTCCAAACACATTGAAGTTCACTTTAGTCTTCTAGATTTGTTTTCATGGAAACTTGTGCTTTACATATGCAAAAGCATCTCCCTATAGCATTCATATGGCTTATTAATCTTCAAAGAAGCCATTCTTTTTATGCACTGTTACACAAGAGCCTGAAATGGAGGCTTTCAAGTTTGTTCACTCAAACTGTTTCTGATTTTCCCCTTCCCTATACTGCAGTAAGTATCCTTTTTCTAATTTGACAGTGGGAAGAAAGAAGTAAATTCTGTCAGCATAAGTCACCTGAGGTGCAACATCTGTGTTTGTCTTGCTTATAGTTTTCTAGCACCCTAGATATTCTGAATAACTGAACTTACTGGACTCCTACGAAGTTATCTATCTCTGACGGCTGCTGTGCTGTAAATTTGTGCTGAAAACTATTATATTCTCCAGAATTGCTGCAGCTCCCCAGATAAAATAGTAACTTTTCCACAGAATTTGCTGTCAACTTCAACCTGGAAGTAGGATTTAGGGAGGTTATGTGACTTATTTCACTGACAGAGAATGATTTCCTCACCATCTTCCAAGGAGTCTTCCTCAAGCACAATATTAAAACATAGCACACATGCACACTGGTAAGTAGGCTGTGCTGTACCATGTCACAGGCTGTCCTTAAGTACTCTCATTTTTAAAAGACCTGATAAGTTACTTCTGCAAAGATCCACAGTAGTTTCTCCTTAAGAAGCCTTCTAGCATTCTGTAGTGTAGTTTGACAGCTATCTTCTCTTAGACTCATTAATAGTTTTTTTTTTTTTTTCTGAGTCACTTACTTGTAGGTTAAAATCTGAGTTTCTCAGGGTAAAACATTACTTCTGTGCTATACTTGAGAAAAGACAGCAGTTATTTAAACTGATACTTCAAATGGTCTCGGTAAATGGTTATCATAATATATACTCTCAATCTACATCCAATGAGGATGCTCACAGCAAAATTTAATTTGATCAAATATGCATACATTGATTGATTAGAGTTTTCTTTGTTAAAAATTATGCTAATAAGATATCTAAAGCCAAGACAGAGAAAGATAAAGAGGAATGGGTGAGTCATGGGTCCAGTTTGGCTAGTACTTCAAGGACTTTCAGTGCTAGCAGTCATGAGAAAACTGCCACGAGCTGGTTCCCCAGTCTTCCTTGTTATCTCAGTTACCATTGCCCCTACTGTGTGTAATCCACTCATTGGAAAAACTACCATTTGGTCTTTGCACAAATAAACTGCTTAAAATGCAATACAATATTATTTCTTGTATAAATTCTGCTGATTAATAAACACTGCTGTGCCTATTTGTCTCTTTATAAAATCTATAAGCTCTCAAAAACAATTATTAAAAATGAAATTGTTGGTTAGTACACAAAGGATGCTTTAGTCAACACTGTTTAAATTCAATTGTGCCATATGCCAATGCATGCCAGGGCATTGCAATTCAGGTTGGCCAAAAGGTAGTAGTTATTGTTGTATACTGTATAATATGCCTAACTCCATGACAGAAAAGACAAGCATTTGTTAAAATGTCATTAAGGCAACCTAGATATGTTATAGGTTATTAATTTCAAAAAGTGAAAAGCAAAGATTTAACCCTCCATTTGCTATTGCCTCAAGATACAATTGCAGGAAAAATTTTAAAAAATAGTTTTTACAAGTAAAGTTTAAGCAATATAAAAGAAAGCAACATCTGCATCAAAGGAGACTCTGAGGAAGTCTAAGGAATTTAAGTCTGCATTGTTTGACCTGAACACTATCATAGCCTGTTTGAATTACATGGCCACCTGTCACAACTGTGCTTCAGCCTCTTGTAAAACAGTAGGAGTTTGTCACATAAATTGAATGTGCAGGATTTAAATTATTGGAGACCATGCGGCCACCACCAATGAATGTGAAAGTTTTCAAAACGGAAATCACAAGGCTCAATGCCCCCTAAAGTCATGCAGTGCTCTCCGTTGATAGCTTTCCAGACTCCTATAGTGAAACATAACATTAAAATAACAATGTCATTATTATATTTATTACAATGTTAATTGACATTAATTAATCAGACTGAAATCTTAAAACCCATTTCATATGCATAAAACATTTGCCAATGATACATAAGATCACTCAGGCAATTTTCTGGGAAAGCATAGTAGGTGATCAAGCAGAGTGTGCAACTTGAGGGGCTGCCTAGGATACTGTGCCTAAGATATTATCTGTCTTAAAGTAACTGAGCATGGAGGCTGACATGTCACTCGACATGAACTTGTCTGCTGGTTGATGTCTTCCATGTTTACATGTTAGTTCTCCTTCTTCCTTTGCAAATCCTTTTCCTTCAAATGGAAAAATTAATAACTAGAAGTCAGAGCATGAGCTAAAAAGAAGCATAGATAAGCAGACAACTCAGAAAAATCTCCGGGAAACCTCCTTGGTCACACCTGCTGTTCGTTGCCTGACTTTCAGAGGGCACTAAAGACTTGGAGTCTCAGCCTTGGCCTCACCCAACATGCACGTCCTTGAACTTCCTCAATTTCCCTAAATAACATATTTCTCATTCTGTCTCATTTGGTGCTTTTTTCTCTGACATGATCTTTTCTTTTAAAATTCTCTTTGATGTTCTTTTTAATATAATCTTTTATGTATTTGGTACAAGGTCTCACTAAGTAGTTCAGACTCATAGTGATACTCCTGTCTCAGCTTCCACAGTGCTGGGATTACTGGCATGCTCCACCAAGCCCCCTTCCAGGGCCCACTGGGTGCCTGTGGTTCTTGGGCAGCATGGCATAATGTACCAGGAATCAAACCTGTGTCCTTGTGCTTGCCAGGCAGGAGCGTAACCCACTGAGCCAACTCCTCTGCTCCATAAAAATCCTTTATATAACCTCGCTAAGTGTCACACTTAGGTGTTCATTTTATGTATTTCTTCATTTTATTGATTTAATTTGAATTGATTTTCATTTGAGAACACTAGGAAAACCTCATAAATGACAAATAACTTTACTATATGGTGAACATAATCTGTTAATGAAGACACACTCTAAAGTCTCTGTAAATTCACCTCAAGAAGAAATCATCATTCATACTTGTGTTCTCTCCTCCATGTGCATGACAGATTTTTAATTCTTCTTGCCAGGCCATGCTCAGGCCATTGCAGACCTTCTGTCAACACCCATTTAATGTGTCTGCATGTTGAGATAACTTGTGGTGTATATAAATTAAAGCAAGAAGGAGCCCAAGAACTCAAATAATTGAAGTCATTTATTTCAGAAAGGAATAAAGTGAGGACAACCCATGCATTCCTTCACTTTCCATTATAAGACTACTGAGTCTCAGCAGACTTGAGGAAGATGAGTGGACTCTGTTAGGTTGTGTGGCTGAATAAATGAAAGGGAGTGCTTGCACTTTCACTGAGCACCCTTTCCGCCTGGATCATACCATCTGGGCACAAAAGTACAATTCATTTATTGTTGATATTAGGATTTCCATTACCAGTGAAAGAATTTTTGTAGAGTATGTCTAATTCAATTGACAGAAATAAACTATAGCCTAGGAAGCTACCTTATACATCACAAGAACTCTTTAACATTTGCATAAATCAATTTTTTCTTATAATAAATGACAACAGCATAACTTGTTGTGCCTTGTATCAATAACATATTTGATTAGCTGAATTTAAATATGAGTACCAAAAGAAAATCTTTACATAAATTAGAAAAAAGTGATGGCTTGGGAGTTGAGTATAAAAACTCCAGTTCACAACAATTTATTTCTTCATTTCTCTGCAGCTGATATTAATTCCTTGTAAAATGCTAATAGTTTATCTTCAGATTTTAAAAACTTTTTATTAATTTTAATGAGAAAAAATATCAAGAAAATAGTTTCAAAACAGATTAGTAGGACAGTTACAATAATTAACATATTGCATATTCTTGTCTTCATAGTGGTTATTAAGAGGACAAAATGCAGACATGATATCTTTTTCAAAATAATTACTATAAACTTTTCTTCTCATTGAACTAAGTAAAAGGAACTGTATATCTATACTAAATACTGTGTATATACAATTTTTTTTCACTACAAAATAATTCTTTATTTTATACCCTTTTTTTGTTTTGTCAGATGTGGGAGTTCTGCTGTTAGAGAAGCTATATTTGGAGAAGTCTTTAAAGGACCTTTTCATACTTGATGCCAGTTCAAATATTGTGTACAGGAATTCAGCAAAATAACCCAATATAATCCAATAATACATATTATTAGTGGGTAATCAGCAGAACTGGCAATTGTCAGAAGTTGTTGACTTGAGCCTTTTACAGCTCAGTGTACTAATATGGCTTTACTTTTTATACTGCATCTATGCTTTTCTGCTGAATAGTTAAGACCAAGTTAAAGCAAGACCTACATAATTAAAAATGTAACTTTTATATCTGACAAGGTCAGTCAAATCCCCTCAGGATTTACCCTGAAACCATGAAATGTACCTCTTAGATCTTTTGTCAGTGATAGACATCTGAATGAGTCACAACCATAGCTTGATCAATTTGCTCTTTGTGAAATCCTGCATAAATGTATTTCTCTCTAGGTGATTCTCCTTAGACCCACTATACATCTCAAATCTCTTTCCTCTGTGGCCCCATAATTTCCTTGATCAAAAAATTTGGGACACCACTGAGTTACAGGATGTCACAACACAGGTTCACTTATGTCTTGAGTCCTCACTGATTTGAAGGGCTAGAGCCAAAATATTGGCTGTTCTTATAGCCCCTATATTTCTATAATTTTTGATCTGCAAACATTAGTTGTTATACATCCAAAGGAGAAGTTCAGTGATATTATTACCATGTAACAGAGGCAGTGGGGCTTAACATCACTATCTGTCTCAATATCAAACACCTTAGACATAACATGAAACTGCTATTTTCCAACAACCATGGATATTCTAAACTTTATATGACTACATAATGTAAAAAAAATTTAATTTCTACACAGAAATTTAGAAATCAAACCATATACAACATTGTAGCAGTACAATCCTATGACTTTTTTTTCTTCTCTCTTGTTTCTTTTATTACTTTTTTTTTTTTACAAACACCTCAAAGAGAGTACAGCAATAATTAATATGACTTCAGGAGCAGTATGCATTTAGATCAAAATGATAGGTAATTCAAGCATGGTTTTAGTATTATACATTGCTATCCTCAGTGTACTTGCTTAGTTCCAAGATAACAGCATATAGAGTTAGTCAGAGGGAGAATTCTATCCATTAACTGCTAAATTCAAAAACCCTATGGAGATGCTCATGACCATTGCCATATTCATCTTCTTTATATAAATGTATGGTTTTCCCCCTGCCATATTTCCTAACTTTTCTCCTTGATCTCTCTTCGCTGTTCAATCCTTAAGTTCTGTCTTTCCATTTAACTGTATTATACCTTCCAATTTTTATTTATTTTTTGAGTTCTTACACTATGAAGACAATACAATATTTACACATGTGTGTCTGGTTTATTTCCCTTATGAGTATATCTTCCAGTGTCATCTGCTTATAAATGAAGGCCCACAGTTTATTTTCCCTTATAGTAGAGTAATATTTCATTGTATAAAAGTATCACATCTTTTTCATTTATTCATCAGGTGATAGGAATTTTATTTGTTTCCGAGATTTGGCTACAACAATTTCTGCTACTATAAACATAGGTGTACATATAACACTATGATATGATGTTTTCAGTTCTTTTGGGAAAATTCCCAGAAGGAGCATAGATAGATTTAATGCAATTTCCAGTCCTAGTTTTTTGAGGACTCTCCACGCTGATTTCCATAATGTTTGCACTGGCCTTCTTTCCCATGAGCATTTGAGAAGGGATCCTTTTCCCCCACAGCCTCACCAACATTTCTTCTTGGCTGATTTCTTTACGATAGCCATTTATTTTGTTGTTGTTGTTGAGATGGTATCTCAGTTTTGTTTCAATTTGCATTTTATTAATAGCTAGTGATGTGAAGCATTTTTTCATGTCTTTATTTGATTATTGTATTTTTTCCTCTGAGAAGTGTGTGTTCATCTCAGATGCAACATTTGAATTGAGTCCTTAAATTTTGTGGCCTTGATGTTTTTTAGTTCTTTATAAATTCTAGAGAAGACGTTTGTCTGAGTGCTTATTAGTTAGGAATTTTTGCCAATTTGTGTGTTGTCTTTTCACTCTGTTGGTGATTTCTTTTGATGTGCAAAAATTTCTCAATAAGAGGAAGCCCCAGTTGTTAATTCTTTCAAGAATTTCTCATACAGTTTGATTTTTCTTCATTAAATATTTGCCTACTCCTATGTCTTCAAGACTTCCATGTACTTTATCTTCCAGGAGATTCAGTGTTTTTGCTTTAATATTTAGATATTTAACCCATTTTTACTTTAGTTTAGTGCATGGTAAGAAGGCTGGGCCAAGCTTTAGTTTTCAGCATGTAGAGAGCCAATTTTTCCAGTGTCATTTGTTAAAGAGGCTATCTTTCTTCCAGTGAGCATGTTTGGCCCCTTGACAAGATAAGATGACTGAGTGTGCTTATAGTGGCATCTGCATCCTCTAATCTATTACCTTAATCCTCTATTCTATTTTTTGTCAATGCCATGCTGATTTTATTACAGTAGTGTTGTAGTATGATTTCAAGTCAGAGATTGTAATGCTTCCTGCCTTGCCTTTGCTGCCCAGAATTGCCTTTGTTATTCTAGATCTATTCTGATTCCAAATAAATTTTAAGAATGATTTCTCTAAGTCTGTGAGGTATGTTGGTAGAATTTTGTTAGGGATTGCATTAAATCAGTATAACAATTTTGAGAGTATGGCCTTCTTCAAAATGTCTTATCCAGGAGCAGGGAATATTTTTCCATTTTCTGAAATCCTCTATGATCTCTTTATTCAGAGTTATGTAATTTTCAATGAATAGATCTTTTACTTCTTTAGTTACATTAATTCCTACATATTTTGTTTTCCATGGTGCTATTGTAAAAGATATTGCTTCTCTAATTTGTCTCTTAGTGTGATTGTTATCTATGTAGAGGAATGCTATGGACTTTTGGGTATTGACTTTATATTCTGCTATGCTACTGAATTTCTGTATTAATTCTAGTAGCTTCATGCTGTGGATTTAGGGATCTTCCAAGTTGAGTATCATGTAATCTGCAAATAATGATAGTTTAACTTCTTTACCTATTCTTATTCCATTTATTCCTTTCTGATTTATAATGGCTATAGCTCATGATTCCAGAACCATATTCAACAGAAGTTGTGATAGAGAACATTCTTGTCTTGTAGTTGATCTGAGAGGGAAAGATTTCAGTTTTTCCTCTTTTAGAATTATATTAGCAGTTGAACTGTCATGGATGGCTTTTATGAGGTTGAGGTAGAGGCTGTCTATTCCAATTTTCTGTAGAAGTTTAAACATGAATGAGTGTTGGAGTTTGTCAAAACCATTTTATGCATGAATATAGATTGCAATTGTTGGATTTACCCCTATTGATATAGTGTACTACATTTATAGATTTGCATATTTTGCACCATCCTTGAATCCCTGGGATGAATCCTACCTGGTCATGGTTTATAGTCTTTTTGAGGATTTGATGTATTCAATTTGCTAGGATTTTATTGAGGATTTTTGCAACTGAGTCACCAGGGAAATTGGTCTTTAGTTCTTCTAATTTGCATCTTCCTCTCTTTTGGTTTCAGTATACTTGCCTCCAGAATGATATAGGAGAATATTTTTCTTTTAAATTTCATTGAGGAGTTTGAGGAGTATTGGGATTATACCTTCCTTGGATTTCTTGCAGAATTCAGCTTGCATTTATCAAGACCAGGACTTTTCTTTGTAAATAAGTTTTTCATTACATTTTGAATATCATGGGCTGTTATTATGTTATTGAGAGTTCTTATATCTTCTTGATTCGTTTTTGGTAATATGTATCTTTCTAGGAATCTATGCATTTCTTCTGTGTCTTCTATTCTGTGAGGGTAAAGATTCTCAAAATAGCTATTTATGATTTTCTGAATTTCCACAGAGTCTGGGGCAATTTCACCCTTTTTATTCGTTATTACTAGAATTTGAGTTTTTTCTTTCCTCTTTTTGGTGAGGTTAGCTAGGGACTTACCAATTTTGTTTAATCTTTCAAAGCACCAGCTTTTTGATTCATTAATTCTTTGTATTGTTTTATTTGACTCAATTGTATTAATTCCTGCTCTAATCTTCACAATTTCCTCAAGTCTTTGGGCTTTGGGTTTTGTTTGCTTTTCTTGTTTTATATGTTTGAAGTTCAGCATTAGGGTATTTATTTGTTACCAATGATTTTCCTAATGTGTGAGTTCACAGCTATAAATTTCCTTCCTAGAACTGCTTTTATTAAATTAAATTCCAATAAGTTGTGCTTGAATTTTCATTGAATTGTAGATATTATTTAATTTCATGTCTAATTTCATCTTTAACCCATTGGTTACTGAGGATGTTGTTGTTTAATTTCCTGATTTGTTTTTTTTTTTTTTTTTTTTTTTTTT
>NW_004524834.1:1983080-1988378 GCF_000260255.1 Octodon degus | reverse complement strand
CCGGCCCACTCTGCGCCTGGGCTGGGACTGGTCCCGCCGGCGCAGGGTAGCAAGAAGCTCTCCGCACACTCCTTGTTTTCTTTTAAATATCTTGTATTTTTACTGTCTTACGCAATAATTACACTTTCTAATATTATTTCACATACTGAGCCCCTGAAATCTATGTTTAACTCAAGTATTAATGTTGCATCAATACTTCATATCAGATTGTTGATATTATTTTAAAAGCATTACCCTGCAGTTTCATGAACTTCTTTTCTGAAGACACAAAGCCAGGGATTTTGTAAACTTAAATTTGATCTACTTTCTTTATCTTATTTCAGCATGCTTGTTTATGGAAGTTGTTAACTCTATATTCTTGACAGTCAGATGTCTCACAGATTCTTGGAATATAAATTATTATGAACTGAATAAGATGAGTATAGTGTAGAAAACTGACTTTTCTTTTCTTGGTATAAGATTTTTAAGCTTTCTCTTTGGTGTGTGTGTGTGTGTGTGTGTGTGTGTGTGTGTGTGTCTTTTCTTTTTGCTTCTATCCCTAATCTATGAATCAAACAACTAAAGAGCTGATATGATGTTTACTAAGGTGTCAACAGTTCATAGCACAGTATTTTAGTTAATTATTTTAAACTTTTCAAAATCAAACTTCTGTATAGAATATTAATGAAATTCCTATTCTAGAACATATGGGAATAATGCAAGAAATTTGCTTGTTAATATTTCTTCTGTAGATAGCCATTGTCTAGTCCCTGATAGGCAATGCCCACACCTATAACTTAGATAAGGAGAGGTTTGTTTGGTTCAGGGTTCAGTGGTCTCATTCCTTGTACTACCTATGGTCTACAGCCTGAAGGAAATGGTGCAAAGGACTTGGGGGTGGAAGAATAGCTCTCCTCTCAGAACACAGCAGCAGAGATCCAGAAAAGAGCCAAGGAGGATATCAAGCTTTCCAGGCCATGCCCCTAGGACCTGCCTCTTCCCAAGCAGATCCCCACAGCCTAATAGCAAGTCAACTATAAGCCATCACAATCCAATCACTATCCAAAGCTCCTGCCTATGAGTTTATGCATCAACTCACTGTAAATAAGATTTCTACTTTTATTCATAGAGAAGTTGTAGCAAGACATTGTATTACACAGTGCCAAGTACAATGTTTCAAACTCCTAGATAATTCTCAAAAAAAGCAAGGGAGGTCAAGCTCGGCAGGTCTCAAAAAGTGTCTGTAATGAGTTATGAGAGAGTCGCAGGTTTTCGAAACTCTACCACAAAGGCCCTACACTTTCAGCTATACTCTAAAATTAAATAATTAATTAGGTTTTATTTTAAACCTGAAATTTAAGTGCATCACGTATTTAAGTGTATCACATATTTATACAGCTCTCTACTTGGAGAATTCTTCACTTGGTTTACAGTACATCAGCTCAAACTTTAAAACATAGATGCAACCTTGGAATATGTCAAAGATTCATCATTATTACAGAACATGTTTTTTTGTTGTTGTTTGTTTTGTTTTGTTTTTTGGGTAGTACTAGGGATCAAACTCAAGACTTTACCCTTGCCTAGCATGCACTTATTGCACTGAGCTATCTCCCCAGCCCTATTACAGAATATGTTTAGCAAGTTTTTGAGTAAACGAATGCACTAAAGAGCATAATGAGGTAGAAATACACGTGCAATTGAAGGCTGGCATGGACAGTGTGTGGGCAGCATTGGAAAGGTTGCCATGGCAGGGGTTTTCAAAACCTTTTGTGACAATATTTGAGTGGCAGCTAATTGTAGTGGAAGTTACCCTTGGAGTTCAAGAAGAGAGGTTATGCATTCAGATTAGTCTTTCAATGTTCTGAAATTATTGTGGAACCTAGATTACCAATAGCTAATGTGAAGGGATAAAGATTATTTAGAAAGTAAAAAGTGGCTTAAAAGATGTGCTTTTATTTATAATGGAGTTCTACTCAGCCATAAAGAAGGATAAACTGCATAATTTTACAACTGTGGATCATACTTATAAGTGAAATAAATCAGATCCTCATGTGTAAGCATAATATTGTCTTGCTAGTGTGAGAAACTGAATTGATAAATAAGATCCAAAATGTAAAATATATATTGCAAATTGGGAAGAACCTGTTTCCAACTTTTCCCTTTGAAAAGACAGACTGTGATGGGGGAAGGGGAAAGAAAAAAGGGAAAAAATAATTAGATCTATTCACATGATAGCTGTGATAATACACAGCTAGCTTTTCTTAATTCATTGAAAAATTTGTGCTAATATTGGTTGGACAGGATATTGTGCCCATATTTTGTATTCTGAATAACTACTGAGAAACAACAATAGGCAATGTAGTAAGTATTGTAACTCTCCTACTAACCTGTTTTGAAAATCTGTCTTTTTTTCTCTCTTCAAAGTTAATCACAGCAGCAAGGAAGGGAGGGACTTGGGTACCAAAATCAAGGTTTGCAAGTTTGGAAAATTGTGCATTCAAGAACACAAAGAGATTACTAGATAATAGATTTTATCCTCTTTGAATAAAATTAGACCATTGTTGCCTTAACACAATATGAATCCCTGTTCTTACAAATAGTTCCTTATAAAATATCATCACTGGTATTTGAAAAAGTTTATTGATTTTATATACTTGAAAGTACATTTTCCTTTTTAGAATTCTTTGCTTTTTTCTATTCTTATTAATTTTAAATGTGATCTATCTTGTTTTATTTTATTCTCTAAAGTTTATAACTAAATCTATATCCTTCTCTATGTAAGTCAAGAGTGAATTTGTTTCTGTTTAGCATAAAACAACACTTACAGATAGCCAACTCTGTTTGCTTCATAGGATAGAATTAAATTTATTTTTCTATAAGAGTTTTGGAGAGAAAATCAACTTTATAGGTAAAATCTTGCCATCATTTAGATCTTCAAGAAAAGTATGATTATTTGTCTCCATGGAAGCAGAGCTCATCTTTGGGATTTAGGCATTGTTAGCTCCTTTGCTGGATGTTTTTTCCATCAGGTCTTTTGTTTTCATTATCAATCTGCAAATGAACAATTGCATTCCATACTTTTTATGCCCTTAATGTTAATGTTCTGTTCTTATCACTTTTGTTTCACTTGGATTGCTTTCTTGTGATAATCATCATGCAAAGGTTGGTATTTTTTCATTTATTCATATTTATTTTTCATGCAAATTTCAAGATTAATAATGGTACAAGCAGAGAATAAAGCATCTCCTTAGAGGCCTTGTGTTACCACACAATGACATATTATTTAGACCAAACAATTCAAGTGTTTATAGACACATGTAAAGTAATTGGAAAGAGTAGAATTGTAATTCTGGTTTAAAACTATCACGGGACAGGCACCAGTACTCCAAAGCCAGGTAGCAGTAAAATTAGGATCCAAATAGTAACAATGATGCAAAGAGTGATATTCTCCAGTGAATTAAAAACTTCAAATTGTATTCAACTTGGGTTGATTTCCTTGTATAAGCAAAGAAGTTCTGATATCTAACCATGCATTGCAATCAGGTAATACCTTTATAATTTACCTTTTTCTTTTAAAAATTTCAGAGACTAAAATTGCAGATTCTTAAAACTAACTGAAGATCTTTAGGAATTTTCTTTCTAAAAACTCAAGTGAAATAATTTAAATTTAATGAATGAACATTGAACATTTTTATGTAATTTTGATAGAATATTTGAATTTTGACTGAAAGGACCCAGGTTTTCAATGATCACATAAAGATGAGGAAGTTCAACTAAAACTTGTTAATTCTGTGCTAGCTGGATTCTATTCCATCCAGTCCTCAGGCCTGGGTCTTGTGTTGAAACCCACACACACCAGATTCTACAACATCAGACAGGCCTGGTGTGGAACCAGGCAGCAGAACTCCCTGCCAAGAGACAAGGGGCAAAATGCACCCAACCAGTTCAGGAGCAGAACATGTTGCCAAAGGGGCAGAGCAGCTTAAATTCCATGGGTTGTAGCAGGAAGAAGTGGAACACAGCAGCCATACTCAAGACAGGCACACCTGGACAAGTTTGAACTTGCTAGCTCCGGATCCCATAAGCTGAGACACATTGCAAGACCCAGAACTATGAGAGCATTCTCTTTCTCTCTTGATTGGGGGGGGGGCAACAGGTAACTTGCATGAACTAGTCTGCCCAGAAGACTACAGCTATAACAGGGAGGTGATAATACAGAACTTAAGGGAACTAATTTAAGTACAAGTTCCCAATCTAATATCTGCTTAGCTATACTGTCATAATTTTTTCTCTTAGTGTCCAAAATAAAAACCCATTAGATACAAATTTTGCCAACTGCTAGATCTCAATACTAATTATTAGTGTTGGTATTTATCATACTGAAAATACAAATCTGTAACTGCCTTAACTGCATAATCTCTCTTCGGTAATAATATCAGTACATGCTAAGGTAATAGCTGCAACAAAGCTCCACAACAAAAGTCAGAAGACAGTGCAATATAAAATTACAAAGAGAAGGGGCAAAATGCATTGCAAGGCCCTGAATCTACCAAGAACAAATGAAGGAGACAATGATGTAGAAGAAATTGGAAATCACACACCTGAAATCTCATGAATAATAGCATGAGAAGTAAAGAGACAACTGCAGAAAAGTAGAGGATATCAGATCAGAAATAATTGTCAAAATAGAAAAATAGAAATTATAACTAACAGACAGAATTACTAAGTACTTCTGAAGAAGATGATGATGTAAAAATATAGACAATAGAAAAATCATGGATCCTTGTATGAGCATTATAGGAAAGAAATAGAATGCATGAAGCAGAGTAAAAGTGCTTTACAGAAAATTAAAACCTTAATCACAAGATGGCAAAATCGTTTGAATGAAAGTGAACATAGACTTTCAGATTTTCAAGACATGATTGCAGCTAGTTAAAACATTAAAAAGATCTCTTAAAAACAACTAGGATGCAGGAAACATCTGCAGGATGATGTAAAGTTGAATAACGTTAAGACACATAGGCATCAATGAGAATGAAGGAGTCAATAGAAATGATATAAAAAGAATATGGGCAGAAGTAATAGCAAAAAACTTCTCAAATATGGGGGAAAATCTTACATTCAGGTAACTGAAGAATATAGAACTCCAAATAACATCAACCAAATTAAAGCTACAATCACATAAAATAATCAAGATCCGAGAAATCCAGAATAATAAAATATAGGAAAAGCCACGAGGGAAAATAAACAGGTTATATTTAAAGGAAAACTCATCAGAAAAATGGCATATTTCTCTTCACAAAATATTAAGTCAAGAAG
>NW_004524834.1:1978484-1982980 GCF_000260255.1 Octodon degus | reverse complement strand
GTCATATGAATGGAATATTTTCTGTTTTCTTACATAGACTTAAGCATTATATATGTACTAATATGTGGTCTATTTTAGAAAATGTCCCATGTGCAGTTGAAATAAATTTGCATTCAGACGTGGTTTGATGGAACACTCTGCATATGTCCACTAAGTCCATTTTTTCAAGGTTATCGATAAGTTCTGCTACTTATTTGCTAATTTTTGTCTGCTTGACCTATCTTTTTTTTAATAAGGGTGTTTTAAGTTCTCCTGTTAAGTTTGTGGTTTTGGATATTAAACTTTTCATAGCCATTAAGATTTTCCTTATGTAGTTGGGTGCTCCTGTGTTTGACGTGTACATACTTATGACTGTTACCTCTTCTTCTACTTTTCCCCTAACCAGTATGTAGTGGCCTTCTTTATTTCATTCTTGGTTTGAAGTTGAGAGTGTTTATGAACAGGATAGCTACCCCTGTCTTTTTCTGAGGTGCTGGGGCATGTAGTATTGTTTTCCATCCTTTGACTTTCAGCATATCAATTTGTTATGAGTTAAGTGTTTTATTTTATACAGCATACTGTTGGATTTTGCATCCTAATCCACTGTTCCAGTCTATTTCTCTTAATTGGTGAATTGAGTCCATTTACATTGATAGTTATAATAGTGATGTTTTGACTTCTGGTTGACATGTTATTTATCTACTGTCATTTACCCTCTTTTTCTCCTGTGTTTTATTGTTTGCCCTATTTGGTGGGTTCTTTCCCTTTTCATTCATGGAGTTGTGGTCATTTTTGTCCCTGTCAAGAATATCTTTTAGTTGTCTCTTTTATGTTGGCTTTGTCATCATGAAATTCTTTAGTTGTTCTTTGTTGTGGAAGTATTTCACTTATACTTTGAACTTTAAAGAGAGTATTGTAGGATATAGCAGTCAGTGCTGGAATTTGTTTTTTGGGATACTTGTACTACTTTACTCAATGCTCTTCTTGCCATGATGGTTTGTGAAGAGAAATCTGTTATTATTCTGATGGGTGTTCCTTTAAATGTGATCTGTTTCTTTTCTCTAACACCTTTTAGTGTATTGTTATTTTGCTGGATTTCTGGGATTTTGATTATTATATATCTGGGTATGTTTTTAATTGGTTTGATGTTATTTGGAGTTCTATATACTTCGGTGACCTGAATATAAGATTGTTTCCCCATGTTTTGAACGTTTTCTACTATTACTTCCATCCATATGCATTTTATATCATTTCTATTGATTCCTTGTTTCTCATTGATGCCTACTATTCTTAACATTATCCATCTTTTCACTGTCTTTCAATAATATGTTCAATTATTTTTCCTTTATCTTAGTTGTTTTAAAGAGATGTTTTCTTACCATTTCACTAGCTGCCATGGTGTTTTCAAGGTCTGAACTTCTTTTTTTACTTTCATTGAAACGGTTTTTCCAACTTGTGTTTGAGGTTTTAATTTCCTGTATATCACTTTGAATCTGCTTCTCACATTCTATTTCTTTCCTACATTTCTCATTCAAGGATTCCATTATTTTTGTATTGTCTTCTATTTTTGTATCAGTATGTACTTTAGAAGCACTTAGTAATTCTTTTGTTATATTTATCATTTCTTTTTTACTTTGGCAATTATTTCTTTTTGATTTCCTCTACCTTTCTGCAGTTGTTTCTTTAGTTCTGATGCTATTATTCCAGAGATTTCAGAAGTGTGGCTTCCAATTTCTCTAATGCTAGTGTCTCCTGCATTTGATCTTGGTGGACTTGGGGACTGAGAATGCATTTTGGTCTTCCTCTTTGTCATTATTTTTAAGGAAGTGTCTACAGGGTGCTCAGGGTCTCATTACTAGATCAAACACATAGTAATTCTTTTGATACAGCCTCTAAAGTGCTGGGATTACAGGCACGCACCACCATACCCAGTCTCCAACGCCCTGTCAGCACACTCAATTGGGGGGGAAGCAAGGCAGAACTGAGGATCAAATCCCGGGCTCCTGTACCTACTTGCAGGTGCTTTAATATGCTGAACTCTTTGTTGGCTCTTCTTTGTCATTTTGTATAACACTGTCCTCTGACCTTTGGTGTAGATCCTTGGTATAGCATTTGCTTTATCCCCTACCAGTGTTGTTACTCAAGGGAGATTATTGGTTAAGACAGTTGAAGTTTTGTATCTATAGAACTACAATTAGTATCACTAATAATGTTTAGTGAGATTTAGAGCTTGTCAAATTTTTGTAATTCTTGGGTTTGCATTTTAGACCCTAAGGGCCAGCATCATGACTATATATCTAATCAGATATAAAATTGGGAATTTGTATTTAAATTAGTTCCTCTGAGAGTTGTTCTGATCACCTCCCCTTGATGTACCTGGAGACTTCCAGGCAGACTTTCACCCTGGTAACATGTTGCTCCCTCTCTTGATCAAGAGAGAGATAGAGAGAGGATGCTCTCATAGATCTGGGTCTAGCAGTGTATCTCAGTTTACCAGGTCTGGATCTAACAAGTTCCAACTGATGCAGCTAGCAAGGCTTTGCTTTGGCTGCTCTACTTGGCTTCTTCCTGCTGCAGCCTAGGGAAATGAAGCTGCTGTGCCTCACTGGCAAGTTGCTCTGCTCCTGGATTAGATGGCTACATGTCACTCCTATTGGTCTGCTGGGTGTTCCACTGCAGGGTTCCTCATCAGGTCTGACCTCTAGCTGGAGGAGGGAAGTTCTGGTGGGATGCAGGGTCTGGCCACGGCCTGGAGTCAATCCTCTAAAGAATTTTGAAAAAGCTCAAAAAGTAATGCATAGCCTGACATGTGAAACACTCATTAACTATCACCTATGTTTATTATTGAAGTTCTTCATTAATACCTTAGACTATAGGTTTTATTGTCTTTTATTTGGAAAGCTAAGGAGATACCCATAAATATCCAAGAAGAATAGTTTATCCTAATTTAATTCCCACTAGTTTTAATGTACATTTTCTTTATATAAGTAACTAATTCAATTTTTTGGAAAATTTTCTGAAAAGTGCATATAATGGAATAAAAGAAATAAAGATTTTTCGGGGGCCTTGGAGATGGCTCAGTGGAATAAGTGCTTCCCTGGCAAGTGCAAGGATCTAAGTTCAATCCCTGGTTCCACCAAAAAAAAAAAAAAAAGAAAAAGAAAAAGAAAGAAAAGAAATAAAGATTTGTCTTCCACTTAGGAAGACCATTAGGTCTATGTGCAGATAATGGGGTAAAATATAAATATCTTCATTAAAATATTTCAATAACTCTATCAAAAAATGGAATCAATTACTCATTTTCCAAGAAAACTGGATAGTTTATTGAAATTGGTTTACTTTCATCTATTATAAAATGAAAAACTTTTCATAATTCATAGAAGGTTTTATTTAAGTTTGAGAAATTTTCAACAAACCACACTGTAACTTTAATTACTTTGTGAGTAGGCACAAGGAGAGATATGAGAACCAAGATAGAGCAGCAGCTCCATTCCTGAGGCAATCAGCTTGCAGGAGGAAGTTAGGCATCTAACCCTGTCTCTTGGCAAATGGAGGTAACCAAAGTGCACTGACCATACCACAGACTCTCTGAGGCGATAAGCAAAACAATTAACTCTCTATTTCAAAAAATGCAAGCTGAAAGATTAAAATAAAAAATCTGATGTAAATTTTTACTGACTAAGTAACTTGTACATGTATGTGTAATTGCTTTGCTTGTTTTTAGCCTTTTTTGATTTTAATGCTTTTTTTTTTGATTGAATTGTTTTTTAGGGAAGTTTTCTTTTTATTTGTTTTTGCTGCTGAGGACCTAACCCAGGGCTTCCAGCTTGCTAGGCAAGAATTCTACCACTTAGCCAAATCCCTAGCCCCACTTGTACCTTTTATGAATAACATATGCTTAATATTTTTTAAAGGGAAAAATACTCTGTATTAGTCTGGAGAAAGTCTTGCAAAGTGAAGAAAACAAAAAGAAGATATTATGAAATTCTATCATTTATGTATAAGGAGGTATAAAAATAATAAGAGCATATTTGTTTATGTAAGCATAAAGTATCTCCAGTGGAGTACATAAGAGATTGGCAAGTGTTTCACCTGCAGATGAGACTTAAATAATTGAGGAACAAACATGGCCTGAGTAACTTTTGAAATGTAAGGCATGGGACAGCTCTGTTCATTCACAAATAAAGTTAAAGTGAAAGTCAATTTCACACTCTATCTCAAGCATAATTATAGTTAATATAGTTGTTAGTTAATGTAGCTGCTGTCCATTTCATTTACTTTTGTTTTCTTTTATTATTTTTCAAAGTTTTATTGATAAACAGATAGCAATGAGACAATTTCAAATCAAATCGGAAGTACAGTTTCAACAAATAACACACTGCATATATTCTTAGTGGTTAATTGCTGTACAAGAAGTGAATTTGTGATCCTATTTACAAACACCATTAGAACAAATCATTCTATTCATTAAGAGAATGCAACTATATATCTATCCTAACCACTTGGAATACACAAAT
>NW_004524834.1:1954600-1969059 GCF_000260255.1 Octodon degus | reverse complement strand
GGAGAAGTGAAATACTTCTATGACAAAGAACAACTAAAGAATTTCATGATGAAAAAGACAACCTGACACAGACTACCAAAAAAGTATTCTAGAGAGGGACAAAAAATGACTACAATTCCATGAATGAAAAAGGAAAGAATCTACCAAATAAGACAGATAATTAAAAATAGGAGAACAAGCAGGCAATAGGAGAACAATGCCTACAATAGCAGGCAAATAACATGTCAATTCAAAGTCAATAAATCTCATTTTTAACCATGAATATAAATGGACTCAATTCACTAATTAAAGGAAATAGACTGGCACAGTGGATTAAGGAGCAAAATCCAACAATATGCTGTATACAAGAAACTCATTTAACTCATAAAGAAATTCATTCACTGAAAGTCAAGGCATAGAAAATAGTACTACATGCCTTAGCACCTCCCAGAAAAGCAGAGGTAGCAATCCTGCTCACAGACAGTCTGAACTTCAAACCAAAAATGATCAAATGAAATAATGAAGTCCACTGCATACTAGTTAGGAAAAAAATTCAAGAGAGAGAGAGATAACAGTCATGAATATGTATGCATCAAGTACAGGAGCACCCAAATGTATAAGCCAAATCTTAATAGACATGAAAAATCTAATATCCAATAAAACAAACTTAAAGGGATAGCTTATCACACCCTTATCACAAAAACGTAGGTCAAGCACCCAAAAAAATTAGCAAATAAGTATAAGAATTCAACCAGATCTTGAAATAAATGGAATTAGTGGACATACACAGAGTGTTCCAACCAACCACATCTGAATATATATTTATTCAGCTGTACCTGGGATATTTTCTAAAATAGAGCACATACCAGCCCATAGGTCACAGCTAAGTCTGTGCAAGAAAATATAAATTATCCCTTGCACATTATCTGACCTTCGTCTCAAATGAATTAATATCTGCTCTAATATTTATGATTTCTTCCTGTCTTTGGATTCTGGGTTTGGTTTACTCTTCCTTCTCTAGATTTTGGAGGTGCTGCATTAGGATTTTATTTGTTCCCATTCTGTTTTCCCAATGTTTGAATTCACAGCTATAAATTTCCCTCTGAAAACTGCTTTCATCGTATCCCATAAATTCCAATAAATTGTGCTTGAATTTTATTGAATTGTAGATATTGTTGAATTTCTTGTTTAATTTCATCTGTGACCCATTGATTGCTGACTAAGATGTTGTTTGATTTCCATGTATTTAAGGGTTTTTCTGGTTTCTTTTGTAGTTTATTTCCAATTTCATTGCATTGTGGTCAGATAATATTCATGGAATAATTTGTTTTCTTGCATATCTTAAGCATGACCTATAGATTAGTATGTTGTGTATTTTATAAAATATCCTATGTGCAGCTGAAAAAGTGTCTATTTACATGTGGCTCATGGGAAATCTGTATATGTGTCCTAAGTGCATTTGTTTCAAGCTCTGATTCAGTTATGTTACTTATTTGCTAATATTTTGTCTAGTTGACCTATCTTTTTGGAATTAGGGGATGCTAAGTTCTCCTGTTAAGATTGTGGCATTGGATATTAGATTTTTTCATGTACATTAAGATTTGTTTTATATAGTTGGGTGCTCCCATGTTTGGTGCATACATATTTATGAGTGTTACCTCTTTCTCTTGAATTGTTCTCCAACCAGTATAGAGTGGCCTTCTTTATTTCACTTGATCTTTCTTGGTTTGAAGTTGAGACTGTCTGAGAACAGGATTGCTGCCCCTGCTTTTTTCTGAGGTTCTGGGGTATGTATTATGGTTTTTCATCCTTTGACTTTCAGCCTAATGAATTTCTTTATAAGTTAATTAAGTTTCTTGTATACAGCATACTGTTAGATTTTGTTTCCTAATCCACTGTGCCAGTCTATTTATCTTAATTGGTGAATTGAGTCCATTTACATTGATGGCTAGAATTGAGATGTATTGACTTACGATTGAGTTGTTATTTACCTGCTGTTGTTTATTCCTTTTTCTCCTGTGTTTAATTTTTTGCCTATTTAGTTGGTTGTTCTGTTCTCCTTCTTGGAGTTCTGATCATTTTGGTTCCTCTCTAGAATATCTTTCAGTAGCCTGTGTAGGGTTGGCTTTGCCATCATGAAATTCTTTAGTTGTTCTTTGTCATGGAAGTATTTTATTTCTTCATCAAACTTAAAGGAGAGCTTTGCAGGGTATAGTAGTCTGTGTTGGAATTTGTTTTCATGGAGGAGTTGAAGTACTCTGCTCCATGCTCTTCTTGCCTTCAGGGTTTGTGAAGAGAAGTTGGCCATAATTCTGATATGTTTTCCTTTGACTGTGATCTGCTTCTTTTCTCTAGTGGATTTCAGTATATTATTCTTGTGTTGGATTTCTGGGATCTTGACTATTATATGTATTAGTAGATTTTGTTTTGTTTTGTTTTTTGTTTTTGTGGAACCAGGGATTGAACTCAGGCCCTTGCACTTGCCAGGGAAGCACTTATTCCACTGAGCCATCTCCCCAGCCCTTGGTGTGTTTTTAATTGGATTGAGGTTACTTGGCATTCCGTGTGCTTTGGTTACCTGGATGTCAGATCATTTCCCCATATTCGGAAAGTTTTCTGCGATTACTTCTATCCATATTCTTTTTATATCATTTGTATTGACTCTTTCTTTATCATTGATGCCTATTAGTCTCACATTGTTCATCTTTACACCATCTTGCATTTGGTGAATTGTTTTTCCTGCATACTAGTTGTTTTTAAGAGATCCTTTACCTTTTTACTAGCTGAACCAGCATCTTCAAAAAGTGTCTTCAGTTTCACTCAAATGGTTTTGCAAGCTTGTGATTGACATTTTAAGTTCCTCTATATCTCTTTGACTCTGTTTCATGCAATCTGTTTCTTTCCTGTATTGCTCATTCAAGGAATTTGTATTTTTTCTAATCTCTAATTTTTTATCAACATCTTCTTTAGAATCCATTATAAATTATTTTACTCCAGAGTTTTTATTTTTCATATTGGTTTCCTCCATATGTTTCTGCATTTGATTCTTTACTTCAGTCGCTATTAATTCAGAAATTTCTTTTTTTATTTCTGATGTTATTTCTACTCTGAGTTCCTCTATACCTTTCTGCAGTTGTTTCTTTATTTCAGACATTATTGATTCGGAGATTTCAGCTGGGTGATTCTCATTTTCTTCAGTGCTAGTGCCTTGTGCACTTTTTCTGTGTGGGTTTGGGGTCTGAGATTGCATTTTGCTCCTTCTCTTTGTCATTTTGTATAGCACTGTCCTCTCACCTTTTTTGTACAACGTTGGTGTATTTATAACCTTAGCTCCTACTGAAATTCAGGTGCAGATCTACACAGTTTAAATTTATTCAGTTTTACCTTGCTTGGGTCTCCCTGCTGTGCTTATCTACTTCCTGTTGCACCCCTTGGGAGTGAACCAGTTGTGCCTCTCTGACAAGATGTTCTGCTCCTGGACGACCTGGATGGTTCTGTCCCCTACTCTTTCTGCAGGGACAGCTGTTGCAGAGTTTCAATTCAGGCCTGAGCTGGGTCTGAAGGGATCATGGGAGCACAGGGGAGAGCAGAACCTCTCCCACGCACTCTCCAGCCGGGGCTTGGGCTGGATCTGGTGATCCAGTGTGTGCACCAAAAGTTCTCACTCACTTTGCAGCCTGGAGTAGGGGGCCTGCGGAGTGGTGGAGGGTTCCTGAGGGTGTGGTAGAGGGTCTCACTCACGAGGCATGCCTCAGTTTGGATGGAGAGGTCCCAGGGGCGCAGTGTAGCCAGAAACTCTCCCACATACTCACTGGGCCTGTGTTTGGACTGGATCTAATAACACAAAATATTTAATTTGTTAAATTGCAGAACATGTCTAGTTCACAGAAATTTAGTTTTCTTTTAGTAAATAAATTCCATAGGATTAATAGAAACTTTTCATATTCATTAAATAGTGATAAAGAAGTATGATGTTTCTATTCATTGAATACATTATTTTCTATTTTAACACATATATGGAGAAATATTCTAAACGTTACTCCTTACTGGTTAAACCAAAGTAGAAATTTGCATTTTAATTTAGAAATTATTTACTCTATGCTATAACTTGTATCTAAATGTTCTTCCAAAGCCCCAGTGCTCACACAGGGGGCTTTGGAAAGGTGGGTGGATCATTGGTGTAGTACTTGTTTGAGTACATGGTATTGGGAATAAGGTGTATGATAGCTAAACTGGGTTAACATAGATGTAGATGTGGATAATGGAAGCCGCCCTGAGTGTAGGTGGCACTACCTGCAAGGCTTGTAGCCTGAGCAGATTAAAGGGAAGTACAGCAACAATTGCAGTATAAAAGCCATTGTTGAATTCCCATTGTTTTGTTTAGTATAATTTTGTATAATTTTTTTTTTACTATTTTATTCTCTTTTTCTTCTTAAAGGGGGGGAAATGCATGTTGTGGCTGCCTGTTGCTTTCTGTTTGACCTGATGTGCATTTTTTATTCCTCTGCCATGTCCCTCTCTCCCTTGCAATTGCTCCTCAGAACAAGCAGACTATGCAGTGAAGCCTCTACAAATTGTGTGGTAAAATAAACTTTTCCTTTTTAGTGCTGGATGTTGGGCATTTTTTCTCAGCAATAAAAAGTATAACTCATTGCTGTACTTATTTGAAATTCTACACTCCATATGGAGTACGGCCTACATAATTTTATTTGTTTTTCTTTACTTCTTTATAATATTCAAGACTACGCTGAGGAACACAAATACCAAAAGGAATCATCTATGTATAGAAACAAGAATCATGCTTATAGATTGTATCATTTTAGCTCATTTGTGCTACTGTAAAATTAATACCAAATATTGAGTTTTTGATTAACAATTAAAACTTGTATCTCACGTTTCTGGAGGGTGGGAAATTCAAAATCAATTCTCCAGTGGGATTGGCAGCTGGTAATGGCTGCCTTCTTCACTGTTTTGTATAGGACAGGAGCATTGTGCTTTGGTTCTCATGTGGCAGAGAGATGAGGGGAAGAAGGAGCAGCATTCAGTTTGATCCTGTTGATGAGAGCTGGCCCTTAGAATTTAATAAACCTCTAAACTCCACAGGTCTTAATACTGTTACCTTGGGGATTAAATTTCAACATGAATTTTGGAGGCAACATCATCTGTCAAGTCATACTAAATCAAAGGTGCTTGGAGGAAAATAATCTCCTTAGAATTTCAACTTTCACAGCTCACAGTTTGCAGTTATTTTCTTAGTCATTGAAATTATATTTATCATCTACACCTTTGAAGACTATGTCATAAGGGTGTCTACATCTTAATCTTTTTTTAATTTTAAGAATCCCAGTTTTAATAAGAGACACTGACTTGGTTAAAGTAGATATACAGACAAGTAATTTGTTTTATTCAAAATTATTCATAGTTTAAATGACATTTTCAATGAGTCATTTACAAGTAATGAGGGGTTCAACAGAATCATTATTGACCACAATTACACTGCTAAACCAATATCACCTAGAAAAATTGAAACTTTGAAACCTGTTATGGGTCTTTGGCTTCATGATTATAACAATTGAATGGATAATTTCATTAATAATTTCACTGAAAAACAAATAGCAATGAGAAAATTTCAAAACTGATTAGTAGAACAGTTTGAATAATTAATACATTGCATATTGTTATCTTCTTACTGGTTATTCAGAGGACATGACATTCTGTCCATAAAAGCTATTAGTACAAATCTTTCTATTCATTCAATTAAGAGAAAGTGGCTCTATATCTATCATGACTATTGTGAGTATAGAGATACAAAATGATCCTTTATTTGTATCATCTTGTTTTGTTTAGTTTTGTCAGAGATGGGTATTCCACTGTCATTTAAACATTGTAGGTGCATGAATTCAGCAAAAACGTTCCGACAAAATCCAGTTGTCCATAATAATACTTGCTTATCTGTAGGACTGACAATGTCAGATGATCTTGACTTGAGCCTTTTACAGCACAGCATAATAATATAGTTTTACTTTTTTGATCTATATACCAAGAAATGTAACTTTTGTATCTGATAAGGTCAGTCAAATCCCCTCAGGATTTAGTCTAAACATTGAACCAAAGTTTGTAGATCCTTTGTCAGTGTCAGCCATGTGGATGAGTCACGGTCAAGGCCTGACCAATTTGCTTTGTGTGAAAGACTGAGAGAATGTTTTCTCTCCATGTGACTCTCATTAGGTGCACTCTGCTTCATCAGTCACTTTCCTCTGTGGCCCCATAATCTCTTTAATCAGAAAATTTGGGACACAACTGAGTTTCATGTTACAGTACAGTTTCTCCTATTTCCTGAGTCCTCACTGATAAGGATTTTGTTGAGGCATTTTGAGATTGTTTTCCAGTATAAAGTAAAATTTATACTAAAAAAATTGTACTCAAATAATGTACTCAAAAATTTATACAGAAAATAATACCAAATTTCATTCTTTTAATTCTAAGTGTGCATAAGGCTTAGCCCACATGACTGACAGGTGTATTTTTGTTCTAGCAACATTAATCACAATGCTGAACTTTATAAACAAATAAGACATTGTGCTATTTTTTTCTTTCTTTGTATTTTAGAGAAGGGTCTACAGGGTGTTCCGGGTCTCATTCCTAGTTTGGATTCTTAGTGATCTGCCTGTTTACAGCCTCACAAGAGCAGGGATTATAGGCACGTGACATCACATCCAATCTCAATTGTCATCTCAGCATGCCCTTGGGGCCGGGCCAGCATGGCAAGCCGGTGGATCAACCTATATCCTCCAACCCTCACCTCCCCATCCTACCAGCTCAGGCAGTATTTGATACCTGGCATGATGGCACAAGCTTATAATCACAGCTCTTGGGAGGCTGTAAACAAGTGAACCACTACCAGTCCGATTTATTAGTGAGACCCTGAACATCTTGTAGACCCTTCCCTAAAATACAAAAAATTGGCCGGGGAGATGGCTCAGTGGAATAAGCGCTTCCCTGGCAAGCACAAGGGCCTGAGTTCAATCCCCAGTTCTGCAAAAAAATAAAAATAAAAATAAAAATAATAAAACACAAAAAATAAAAATAATAGTGATATAAAATAGAAAAAATAAATAATAATAGGTATACAATGAGTGTGAAAAGCTTTAGACATTTTCTTCCATAGAGAATCTTAAAATTTTGTGCTCATCTGACATAACATAGCATAAACACAAAGTCCTGGTGTTATCTTAAATTGACAAATTGCATGAAATGGTCATGAATTTAAAAAGCTCACTCATTAGTAAGTAAATAAACAAAAATTTAAAAAATAAATCACTCAGCTCTCAGTTATTGAGATTTGCTGTTTACTACTTCACAAGCTATATGAAAAAAAAAATTCATACTCTATTCCCACAATATGTCTAATGTCTTTCTAGCAAATTTCACACAATTTTGAAATAATAGAACAAGGTGTAAATAAAATAGATAAGTAGTCTAACACATCTGTGGAGATTGTTATGCCTATTACATAAATGTACATCTTAGAGAGGATCTCTCAAGATACTGTCAAATAAAATATTTGTTAACAAAATGTCCATAAGCATAATCTAAAGTTTAATAGACTACAGCTTTCACTGTTGGGAGATCTATTATTACTCTGAGTAGATTCAGCATTATCCTCAAAAGGTTCACAAGACATTTGTTGAGTACTCACAAGAATATCCCTTCCTCATTGTCTTAGATTCCAAACTTTTTAAATATATATTAATCCAGTAATTGAGTAAAAGACATTTTCAAAGCAGATGTTTTCCAGGGCTAAACAATATATGCAATACATGATTGGAAATGAAAAAAGATATTTATGCTATCACATGTTGAGGAAAAAAACGTAGTGGTTCTAATGAATTTAAAGGAAACACTTGAATATTCCTCAAGGTTAACCAGTCAATACACCAATTTTATGAAGTAGAAAAAGATTACCAATTTTTCTGCATCACTTAATAGATTTCCAAACACAAGTATTCGTGTATTTTTTGCTTTGTTTTATTTGATTTAATCAAATTTTATAATAATTGGTGAAAAAGTTAAATTATATATTCCATATTTGATTAATCATTTTCATCAGAGCTATCTTTGAGAAGCTCACCAATTATAATTCCTTCAAAAATTTCAAAGACTCAATACAATGAAATATGCAACAGAAAATCTATCTGAGCACATATTTCTCTTTTAATGTAAATTGAATGGGCCAAATTTTATGGCCTAATTTGATTTTTCCACACTCATACACACAGTCACAGTCTCAAAATGATTTCATCACATTGAATTAGCACAAACTAATGTGCATTAAATGATAGGCATGATGGAAGTCCTACTTCAGATAAAAACAGCATTTTCAATAAAGTATACTACTTTCTTTCTTCATATTCACAGAGAAACAAATAGCAGGCTTTTGACATTATACCTTTTGGTCTTAAAGTCAAAATCTCTTTTCTTGTTCTGTGATAAGTTTTAAAATGAAAAGGCAAGGATTTTGTTTTTCAGTGACAACTGTCATAAGATATTACAAGATTTTGAAAATCTATAGACACACTCTTACCTGTTTTGTAATAAAACACAACGGTGTCAGGTATAATAAGTCAAGCTTTAGCTCAAGGCCCACTGTCACTAGTATTCTTATTAAGATATTTATTTATTACCTGTTCCATGTTATGCATAAGTCTTTTGATATTCAGACAGATAGTGAGATTAAGCTCAACATCTATATTTTAGGGTAATAATAAATTTCTCTTCTTGAGGGTTCACAATGTAAGTTTGAGGACAGAAAATTAGAGAAAAAGAAAGGCTACAAGGACAGCCAACATTTTGCCTTTCAAGGTCAGTGAAGACTCAGGACAGGAAAATCTGTACCATCACATCATGTATCTCAGTTGTGTCCCAAATTTTCTGATCAAGAAGATTATGGGGCCACAGAGAAAAGTGATCAATGATGTAGAGTGTGCCTAAGGAGAGTAACAGGGAGAGAAAACGTTCTCTCAGGCTTTCACAGAGAGCAAATTGGTTAAGCAATGGTCATGACTCATCCACATGGCAGACACCAAAAAAGAATCTACAAATTGTGGTATAGAGTTTCAGGATAAATCCTGAGGGGATTTGACTGACCTTATCAGATACAAAAGTTACATTTGTTGTTACATAAGTCTTGCATTGTCTTGGTCTTAACCATCTAGCAGAAAAGTATAAAAACGAAGTATAAAAAGTAAAGTCATATTAATATGCTGAGCTCCAAAAGTCTCAAGTTAACAACTTCTGACATTGCCAGTCCTACAGAAAACTCACTATTATTATGGACTGCTGGACAATTTTGAAATATTTTGCTTAATTCAAGCACCTACAATATTTAAATTAAAATGGAATACCCTTCTCTGACAATGCTAAACAAAAAACGGGGATACAAATGACCAATGAATTTGTATCTGTATATTCAAAATAGGATAGATATACAGCTGCATTCTCCTAATTCAGTGAATAGAGAGGTTTGTTCTAATAGTGACTTTGGACAGTATATCATATCTACATCTTGTTCAATGAATAACCACTAAGACAACAATATGCAGTGCATTAATTATTGAAACTGTGCTAGTAATTGATTTTGAAACTGTCTCATTGTTATTTGTCCTTCAATAAAATTATTTTAAAAAGAATATCTGTATCTTGTACTATGAATAAGCACTTTGAAGACAATAATATGCAATCTATTAATTATTGAATCTGTCCTACTATTTGGTTGTGAAAATGTCTCATTGCTGTTTGTTTCTCAATAAAATTAATTTCAAAAACTAATTTTTGACATTCCCATGCCTACGGATAACCCACTACTGTTATGAACTACTGGACAATATTGGAATATTTTGTTGAATTCACACACCTGTAATATTTAAATGGCAACAGAATACACATCTCTGACAAAACTCAACAAAAAAAGGGGATAACAATGAAGACCAATTTTGTGTCTGTATATACAAAATAGTTAGGATAGATATACAGCTACTTTGTATTTATTCCGTGAGAAGAAAGATTTGTACTAATAGTATTTTGACATGATATCATGTCTGCATTTTGTAGGATGAATAATCACTATGAAAACAACAATATGCAATGTTTTAATTATTAAAACTGTCCTAAAAATCGGTTTTGAAACTGTCTCATTGGTATTTGTTTCTTGATAAAATTAATAAAAAATTGAAAAATAAAAAAGTTATTTTTCATTTATTTATTTATTTTGTATTTTAGGGAATGTCCACAGGGTGTTCAGGGTCTCACTACTAGATCAGACTGATAGTGATTTGCCTGCTTATAGCCTCCTAAGAACTGGGATTTCAGGCTCGCCACCATGCCCAGTCTCAATTGTCATCTCAGCGTACCCTGGGGTGGCGCCAGCAGGGCAGGCCAGGGGATCAAACTCCTGACCCCTGCACCTGCTTGCAGGCACTTTAACCTGCAAGTTATTTGGCTGGCCCTTATTAAGATATATAAAGTAGGAATACCTACACCTCATTAGTATGGAGAGTTTTTTTGTTTTGTTTTGTTTTGTTTTGTTTTTGGCAGAACCGGGGATTGAACTCAGGCCCTTGCGCTTGCCAGGGAAGCGCTTATTCCACTGAGTTATCTCCCTGGCCCCTATGGAGTTTTTTTTTTACCTATATTTTTAAACTAATAAAGTTCTTTTCAAGGTAAAATCCATTTTTCAATGGAATATGCTAGAATAAGTAAAGGTACAGCTGTATTAGGAGAATGCAGTATAAATCTTTAACCTGACTTTATTATTTTTCCATTGAAGATTTTTTTCAGCCATAAAATAAATATTTTCCATACCTATAATTATGAAATACCTGTCTACATTTTATAAACCATGTAAGAATCATATAAGCTTTTATTTACAACAAAAAATAATTTCACAGCATCTCTTTTTCCTGCTGATTGCATCAGACACAGTATGTATATGTTTTTGTGTATAAACACACATACTAGGTTTTATTTTCTAGTATGACTTATTGATTCTTAAATGAACAAAATGTTTTTTAACTGAAGTACATGATTTGGTGGTTCTTTCAGCTAAGCACTGATTAGTAAATGTTACCAATATTTTATGACTTAAATCATATTTATTTCATTTATATTTTTGAATAATAGCTGTGCCTAAACAAATTTGGGCTAAAACTTATTTTTCTTTTGTACTTCAAAGATATTATTTGATATTGTTTGTTACATCTATTGTTTCTAATATCATCTGTTCCTCAGTTTGTTATAGTGATTTACTTACTTGATGTTTTTCAGCATTTGTCTATATCTTTGCTATATTAAAGTTTTACAAGCTCTAGCATATAAGTATTCATTTATTAGTCCTGTTTGTGAATTGAAGTCTTCCTTGTATTATTAACATTCTTTATATTTATTTGGTGCGATATGGCACTTTATCCTATGTGTATTTTTAGCTATGTGGACCTATTGAAATGGAACTCTTTGTATTTTTTCCTTTATGTTTCTATCTCAGCTCTTTGATAGAAAACCAGGTTGAAAAGATAGGGCCCTGCTTTCTTTCAAGCAATTTATATGTATGTAAATATAAATAGATGATAGATAGATAGATAGATGATAGATAGATAGATAGATAGATAGATAGATAGATAGATAGATGATACATAACTTTACAAGAAAATTTCAGAGGAAGGAAGAAAATATTCCATGTTCCAGAAGGAAAGAATAAATATGCAGACAAAACTTTAGGGTGAAAATTATAAACATATAGGCACATCTGTGGTTGACAAGTCTGCTTATATATGATAGTTCTAGGATTTTAATCTACCTTGTTGGGATTACAAGAATAGTAGAACACTGAAATGTCTCACTATCTTAAAAACAGCCATAAAAGACTGTGTTAATAATAGAAAGAAACTGAAAATATTATTGTCAAAAATCTAAACATAACACATATGTTACACCACGTAAGATTTATACCTGACTGCACAGATCAGGAATGGAACCTGGGAACTCATTATTTCCACATTGTATAATTCATGAGATAAGAGGCAAATACTAAAATTGGTATCCGATCATTGAACAATCTTGAAACTGTCCATGATCACGGTTCTTTGAGTTAATATTCCCCCAAATACTCAGTTAAAAGCTGATAAATCATATCAAAAAATAAGAAAGTACAGAGATTACAAACCATACGATTAGAAAGTTTAATTGTGAATATACAATACAGCCTAAATTTCCATTGGCAATACAATCTAAAAATAAAATGCCTTAAATTCTTAAGTGAGAAATTCATCCTAGCAAAGCAACTTTGCCATTCACATACTTAGAACCCCAGTTTCTGTCCATCTTGTTACTCTGTGGTTGACATTGTGAGACTATTATTTAGGGTTCTGTGGTGTCTAGTATGACTGTCCTATTAGAGTACATATAAGGTATCAAATTTTTCTTTGGACATAACCAGACGCTTTGGCCATACTAGCTTATTTCATAAACAAAACAATTCCCTAAGATAGTAATAATCTCTTATTGCCTTTGCTTGGCTTGTATATTACTCAATGATTATAGTAGTTATTACCTTTTAGCTCTGTAAAATAATAAGTTCATTTGGAAAGCAGTAAGCTGAACCTTGTGTTTACACAGTTGAGAATCCTTAAAGGTAGGCTTTTAATGCTGGCACTGAACAAGACTCAGTCCAATATTTGCAGAAAAGAAATTGGAAATTTTTAAGCCTGTGAGAATACAGAGATTTCAGTTCTTTGTTTTCTAATTTCTGATTTCATAACTGCCAGTATTTGAACATAGGAAAGCATGATCAATGCACTTTAAAAATTTTGGCTATTTGTAATCACTTCCCTGTAGAGCTGCATATAGGATTTCCCTCTGCATTGATTCAGCTTTCCAAGTTATTAGCAGAAGTGAAGAACAAGAAAAAATAGAAGATATGAAAATTAAATTTAATATTGCATCTTTCTAAGATGAACTCTGAAAAAAGATGTCAGAGAGAATAAGTAAAACTAGTGTTTTGAAACATAAAAGCTGAGAATTATTGAAAACTTAACCTATCAATATAAATTAGAATTTTATTTCTGACCAGAAAAGGGTAATACAATTGATAGTTTAATCTTTTTGACTATCTTCTTGTGAAATCTGAGCTTAAATTTCCAGATAATTTACAAACCATTGAAATACATCCACTCTTCTTTTTCTCTGAAATTAATCTTTGCAAACAATTTTGTTGGTTTTTTTCCACACATACTTATTCCTGGTTTGGGAACATAATCCTTTTTTCCCACATACTATCTTAAATATGTTAAGTTTAAATCATGTACTTTTCAAATTAATTTACCTGTAATGTCAGAAATTGTCCACTTGAGCCTTTTACAATTCAGCAAATTAATATGGCTTTACTTTTTATACTTTTTTTATACTTTTCTGCTAGATGATTAAGTCTAAGATAAAGCAAGACCTATATAACAAAAAAAGTGACTTTTATATCTTCCAACATCAGTCAACTCCCCTTAGGATTTACCCTGAAACACTGTACAACAGTTTGTAGATGTTTTGTCTGTGTCAGCCATATGGATGAGTCATGGCCATTGCTTGATCAATTTGCTCTCTCTGTGAAAGCCTGAGAGAATGTTTTCCCTCCATATGACTCTCCTTAGGTGCACTCTACATCATCGGTCACTTTCCTCTGTTGTCCTATAATCTTGATCAGAAAATTTGGGACAACGCTGAGTTACAGAATGTAACAGGTTCTCTTATGTCCTGATAACCCACTACTATTATGGACTACTGGACTGTATTAGATTATTTTGCTGAATTCACACACGTACAATATTTGAATGGCAATGGAATACCCATCTCTTACAAAAGTTAACAAAAAAGGGGGATATAAATGAAGGACCATTTTGTAGTGAAAAAAATATATATATATATCTGTATATACAAAGTAGGATAGATATACAGCTATCTTCTCTTTGTTCAATGAAAAGAAAGTTTTGTACTACTAGTGTTTACACAAAACATCGTATCTGCTCCTTATACTATGAATAACTACTATGAAGATAAAAATATGCAATGTATTAATTATTGTAACTGTCCTACTAACCTGTTTTTAAACTGTGTCAATGCTATTTCTTTCTCAATAAAATTAATATAAGAAAACAAATTCATTCACCTGTACAGCATAATTACTTTGTTTATATATAACATCAATTTCATGACACTGACTTTTCTGTTCTTCCATAGCACAATGCTTTCCAAACTCAATCCATTGACTGTGAGATGCCTCTAGTAATTACTGATAGCCATCAGACATATTTAATTTTATATCTGATGGGAGGATTTTATAGCATGTCATTTATCATTATATACACTTTATAGATAAATGGCACATGTCCTCTATGGATTGATTTTAATAAATATTTTGTAAAGAAACATGTCATATC
>NW_004524834.1:1934020-1943710 GCF_000260255.1 Octodon degus | reverse complement strand
TATTGAAGTGGATGCCACTTGAACATATACTCATAAGTGAAATAAACCAGACACACATGTGTAAATATCATGTAGTCTCCCTAGTATAAGCACTCAAAAGAAGAAATACAAATAGAAAGATATAATACATCTGAAAGGAAAGCAGGATCTCAAGGACTAACTAATCAAGAGAGGGAAAGGAGAAGAGCTAGAAAACATGACAATGTCAAGCCATACAGGTATATGTAGAAGATAGTCAAGGCAAAGATCTTGAGAATCTTTAGAAGATTTATAATGTAGCAGTTAATTGGAAAGATTCTCACCCTGTCTAACTATATATACTGATACCTGTGAATGACGCTACTGCACTGCAGATGGTAATTTGTAATAGTATTTTCACGCTTGGAGTGCCTGTCATTCTGGTCTTCTGACTATGGGCTGTTTGTCATGACATGCTAGTTGCTGCTATGATGTCTCCCAGGTAGGTGGATATTCAAGAAGAAGGGGGTGGTGAAGGAAAGCAAGAGACATGAAAAGGAATATTGTGTTACTGTCCTTCTTCAAGGTTGTATATGGTGAGATTTTTGGATTTGTGTGCAAACATGAGAAGTATATAATTCTTTATGCCTATTTTTAAAAACATATTCTAATTTTTAAATGTTTTATCATATTCTGTAGGACTTTAAGTTCAACATATCAATACTTGATGAAAAATACTTTTTCCATATTATGCCTAAGATATTTGATATACAGACAGATAGTGAGGTTAAGCTTAATAGCCTAAGTTGTTTGATGATGACAATAAGCTTTTCTTCTGGATGGTTAATAACCTAAATTTGCAGAACAAAATTACAGAAAAAGGAGGGCTGCAAGGAAAGCCAACATTTTGGCGCTAGCCATCGATGGTCAATTAAGTAAGACTCAGAACATGTGAGATCTTGTGCTGTAATGTCATGTAACTCGTCAGTGTCCCAAATTTTCTGATCAAGGAGATTATGGGGCCAAAGAGAAAAGTGATCAGTGCTGTAGAGTTTGCCTAAGGAGAGTCACATGGAGAGAAAACATTCTCTCAGTCTTTCACGGAGAGCACATTGGCCAAGCAATGGCTGTGACTCATCTACATGGCTGACACTGGCAAAAGTTTTACAATCTGAGGTACAGGATCTGTCAGGATAAATCTTGAGGGGATTTCCCTGACCTTATCAGACCCAAAAGCTACAACTCTTGTTGCATAGGTCCTGCTTTACCTTGGTCTTAACCATCCAGAAGAAAAGTATAAAAACAAAATACAAGAAGTAAAGTCATGCTCTTATGTTGAGCTGTAGGCGACTCAGGTCAACAATTTCTTACCTTGCCAGTCAAGCGCAAGACCCAATACTGTTATGGGTACTAGACTCTTTTAGAATATTTTGCCGAGTTTACACACCTACAGTATTCAAATAACGGAACTTAACAAAAAAGGGGATACAGATGAATGTCCATTTTGTATCTGTGTATTCAAAGTGGTTAGGATTGATGTACAGTTACATTCTCTTAATGAATAGAATGATTTGTTCTAATGATGTTTGTAAATAGGATATCAAGTCTGCATCTTGTACAGCATTTAACCACTAAGAAGAATGTTTTCAGTGTGTTAATTATTGAAACTGTCCTACCGATTTGATTTGAAACTCATTGCTATTTTTTATCAATAAAATTATGGCAAAAAAATTAAAAAATAATGTTATTAAAAGAGAAAATTTGGATAAAGTAAATACCATTATTCTATGAATAAAAAGAAAATGAGAGGACATCAATGACCTTGGCAAAACCCTATTAGACAAGCAAAGATGAACACTGGAATTAAATCATCCACAGTAAATTTTTAACAAGTATTTATTTGACAACGTTTGCAGCATATTTATTTATTTATTAATGATATAATAAGAAAACTTGATATTTTACTAAAATCTCTATCATTAGTAGATCAATTAATTCATTTTTGTGTAATTTTATTTTATAGAAAATAAAATTAACAAAGACAGTAACAGGGTAACATACAACAATACATGTTACAGATTTGCAATAAAGGAATAGCTGATTAACAGTGATTGATATATTACCCATTTTTATTGTCAAATCCATTGCTTAGATTAACAGATATAGTTACAGAAGATTGAACATATGATTGAATATTACTGCATGCTTTCAAAAATCTTAATTTTTTGTTCATTTCTTTAATTAATTTATCTACTTATTTATTTTTCAAAACAAAATGTTCCTTTGTTTATACTTTTCCAAAGTTAGCAACATGTGACATAGGGTTGCATAGTGACTAACAGCTTACCTTAACCTGATAGGATGTTTATCTTAGGGCTGAGGTAGCTTGTTTGTTTTAGAGAGCCATGGAATCCAGGAAATTGATCCATTATTTCATAAATGGTTTGATACTCTACTTCTCTAGACAGAAAATTGTAAGTGTGTGTCTATGTATGATTCTTACCTGGACTTTAACCATTTTCATTGTCTTCCTTTAATGTTAAGTTACAGAGTATTACTTCTTGAGGCATATTCTGTAAATTATTGAAATAAGAACTCAGAGTAAGTTGTCTCATTAGTAAAAATCCCTTTCAAAATGGATGTGAAAAGCAAATAAATTTTCCTAATCATATATATATATATATATATATATATATATATATATAATTCAGTCTGGCCCTGAGCTCATTTTGTTGCCCAGGCCGCTCTGGAACTCACAATGATACTCCTACCTCATCACTTGAGTCCTGGTATTAAAGGGGTAGACCATGATGCCCAGCTTGATTTCTTTTTTACAGTGTGTACCAGGAATTGAACTCAGGTCTTTCTACTTGCCAGGCATGCACTGTGCCACTAAGCTGCATTCCTGGCCTATTGTGTTCCATTTATTTACTTATTTATTTTAAGGCAGGATCCCACTATGTAGTTCAAACTAGCTGTACGCTCACTCTATAGCCCAGGTTGGCCTTGAACTGTCAGTGATCTTCTTGACTCAGCCTCTCCAGAGCTGGGATTACAGGTGAGCACCACCATACTTGCCTTATTTTTTTATTTTTTTGACATAGGGTCTAAGGTTTGAGATAGAGTTTAGGTTGGCCTTGAGCCCACTATAGAGCTTAAGCTGACCTCAAACTCATAGTAAGCCTTCTGCCTCAGTCTTCTGAGGAATTATAGGCATGATTCTCCACCTAAAACAGGCTTTTTTGTTAAAGGCAAAAAGCTATGAATCTGGAGTGGTCACCCATACTTGTAATCCAAGCACCAGAGAGGCTGAGGCAGGGAGATCACAAGGCAAAGATCAGACTACTGTCTCCAGATCCCTTTCCTTCTGGCCTTGCTGAAGGGAGCATGGCTGGTCTGGGAGAGGCAGAAACATCCAGATGCACACAGCAGGACAGTGTACAGAACAAGCCCTATTATTATTCAAGGGGTGAAAGAAAACATTTTTTTGTTTTATTCTTGCATAACACCAAAAGTTACTTCAGATTTTCTCAAGTCAGCCTCATACCAGAAGAAACTGTACTTTTATTTACCTGTTTTCCTTTTTTTATTTTTGCCTTATATTAAGCAAAAGGGGAAAACTCTAGAAAATGTATAGGTGAATTAATTCATTCTCTCCTGCTATAACAGAAAGACACAGTAGTTTGTAAGCAATATAAGTTTATTTCACTCAATGTTCCAGAGACTGAGAAATCCACAATTAAGGACCTACACTTGGAGCATGTGAAGGAGACATGAGAGAGGTCTCAACCTTCTTCTGTAACACACTCAATCTTTCAAAGAGAACATGAATCCATTACAGATCTATGTTTATGATCTAATTACTTCTTAAAAATCCAGCTCTTAATGTTATTACTTTGGAGGTTGTCTGTTCAATCCACACACTCTAGAGTACACAAACCATTGCAGTAGAGATAGTCTATCTTGGGAGGAGCACCTAAGGTAAGTGGCTCCAAATTATTAAGAAATTAAGACTAGAGCATTAGAAATAAGTGGAGAAACATTATGGGGAGAGGATAATACATGATCATTCCAATGTTAAATAGTACATTCATGATGATCTTGAATTCACTGTCTCTTTAATGCTCCCTTTAAGCTTGGACATGTTGCCCATCTTCACAGAGCATGTTATAAAAGACATTATAGTGTACTAAATAGTTAAGAATTTTATCCTTATTTGGAAAAAACTTTGTTAAACAATTATCAAACATCAGTTGAAGTTTCTATTTCTTTAAATCCAGGTCTGATTAAATAAACCGGTAAATGTGGTTAATAGTTTTCATGTGTATTGTTTAAAATTTATCAACTTTTAGAAAGAGGACATAAACATATTTTATGAAAAACATATTGCTACTTTCCAAGGGTAAATTGAATTTAATTGACTCTGTGGACTTCACTAATTTTACTCTTTATTACAACATTGACCAAAATGAACATGATCATTAAAAATTCTTGTTTAGATAAGGAAGTGAAGTCCCAAAGAGCAATGATTATTTTTACAATATTGGAGTGTGGCAGGTAGGAATATATTTAAGGAAAATTTATAATGCAATTTGTATTCAACAACTGCTGTTTACTTCCTATAAGACTTGAGTGAAAATTTCCCGTAATCCCTATTTTTCTTCAAGGAGTAAAATAAAACATTCTACAATACTAAAACCAATTTGTATTTATTTCCCAGATGGAGAGCGAGACTCATGTCTAACAAGGGTATTTAGTTTATGAGAGAAAGACAAATAGTAAAGTATTCATAATATTCAGAATAGTTATTTAACTACTAGAATATCCAATCATGGGAAAGAATCCTGGAAATAGAGACTATATATATATATATATATATATATATATATATATATATATCAGGAAGAAAGAATGAGAAGATTGTATAGAGTCAATTTTAAAATTTCAAAACTAAAGTCAAAATCTTGGGCATCTATAATATATCTAAAGTTCTATTAGTCAACACAATGTTCAAGAAGCCAAAATATCAGAAAATGTGCACTGTATCCAGAACAATTAAAACACTGCCACCAACTATCAGTGGAATCAGATGTTGAATTTAGTAGATAATTATTTCAAAGCAGCTGTCATAAATATGATCAAAATGACAAAAACAGTGTGGTAGGTATTGAAAATTTGATTGTAAGTACAAAATTTCAATAAATCTATAGGAACTAAAAAAATGTGCAGGTAGGATTTCCAGAGATGAAGATGAAAATAGCTAAGAAGGAAAGTATTTCAGATAAGCTTAAGACAGATTAAACAGGCATAAAAAGGGACAAAACTTGTGATAATACACCATTAGAAACTATTCAATCTGATGAATGACATGTAAAATTATTAAATATATATATATATATATATATATATATATATATATATCCAAAAGTAGCAACTCTGAAAAAATAATCAAGAATTCAGGAAGTATATTTGCAGATTTTAGCTTCATTTCTTAATAATTGAAATAATAACAAAAGAGTAAGCAGCAAGGATATTGAAAACTTTATCAATGCAATCTGCAGTATTTTATTTTTCATTACAATCAGCAAACATACATGATATATATCATTCTTTGAGCATACAGCATACATGCTGGAGAAAAGCACACAGATTATTCTGAAGTATAACTAAGTCAACTAAAAACATTTAAATAAAGATGAAAACACTCATGTACTGTAGTTCAAATATACCTTAAAATAGATACTCAAAGTATTAACTACATAGTAAATAAAAGTTTCATCTTAAAATAACTAGCAAGTTATGGGCCAGGGAGATGACTCAGTAGAACAAGTGTTTCCCTTTCAAGCACAAGGGTCTGAGTCTAATCCCTGGTTCCACAAAAAAAAAAAAAAAAAAAGACAACAGCTAATTATACAAAATACAACAACAGAAAGGAAATATTAAAACTATAGTGGGAATTATGGCATAGAAAACAAGAAAAATATCAAACAATGAAATAAAATATTTTTGGGAAAAGTCTATAACATTGGTGTAAATTGAAAAGAAGAAAGCAAAAACTTCCAATATTGATTTCATTACCAATATTAATAAATTAAAAAGTCTTTAATTATAAACAATTACAGTAGTAATTTGAACACTTTTGCATTATCAAGTTAGACAATCCAAGTGAAATTTCCTAGAAAGATACAAACTTCTGAATTCAACACAAGAAGAAATAAAAAAAAAAACTTAACAGACCTGAACAAGAATGACATCAAAATAGTTATTTTATAATTCACCAGAATGAAAAGCTCATCCCAGTGAATTTGATATACTAGCAAATTCTGTCCAACATTTAGGAAAGAAATAGTACCAATTTAAAATGCACTCATTTGGAAAATTAGTGTAGAATTTTTTTTTATTTTTTGTTTTTTTCTGTCAGACGAGTTCTACCTGTGTAATAGATACAATTCTAAAGAAGCTCCTTCCTCTCAGCTTCCCTAATTTCATTGTCCAAACAAACATATGGTATTTCTAAAATTGGTTTTATATACACACTTAATATCCCAAATCAGTTGGCTGCAAACCTAAGAAGGCTGGCTGTAAATGTGGAACCTTTTCAAAGCAAAGACATATGCTGATGTTGGCAGAAGAATTCAGAGATTGCTCATTCATTTATTTAGTTGATACAGAGTCTCACCACCACATCCCCTTTAGGGCCTGCTCAGTTCTGGGCCCGGCTTAGCATGTGGTACCAGGGATCAAACCCGGATCTTTAACTAAGTAGTATGAGCTATGTGTAAAAACCTACAATAGATGTTTAAATATTAAAAATTATTATAACAAAAAGTGCATGGCTCTAAGCACACCAGAAAACTCTCCCTTGTTTAAAACACTAATCCAATCATTCCTGAACTTTCTGAAGTTGCGGAGGTCCGCTTTTGTCATTGTCTTTAGTTGCACTGCTGCGGGCAGCTTGATGTCCTATACTAAATCAACACTTTTACATTTTTGATCATTTTGACTTGAGGGAAGAGGCAGAAGTCTGGTGCTCAGTCCAGTGAGCATGGTGGATGAGGACACATTGTAAGTTTTTATGGGGCTCCTCTCCCACGGGATGGTGCTCAGGAGCAGGGTCTGCACTTTTGTTTACACCTAAACAGAACTGCTTTAGAAAGTGTCAAGCACGGTGCAAGACTGCACACAAAGTGAGAAGGAGCATTTCAGGGTGCTTAATGGTGGTGTGTCTTCTACTGTGATAGTTTTTAAGCATTATTATATAAATAAGTCACATTTCCTATTATACCAAATACAACAATAAGCAGAGGAGTTTATACACCATGGCTAAATACAGTTTACTTCTGAAATACAATATTGAATCAAAAATATGAATACAAACTTTAAAATTCTTTCAATAGTATGAAAAAATAATTTGAAAATGAAGCAATGTGATAAAAGATGTAAGAAAATAGAACTGTTGAATAAAATATAAATTATTTAAGTAAATGGTGCAACGGCCCATGCTCATGAGTAGGAACAGCTAATTATTGGTGAGTTGATAGACTTCGTATAATGATCTGCACTTTAAGCATAATCTTTATCACAGTCCTTTCAATCTCTGTTAGTAGAAATTAACATATTAATTTTCAAATGTACCTGGAAATGTAGAGATCTAAACATTTTCAGCAAACTTTGAAAATGAAGAACAAATTTTGATGACTTATACTAACTTCAAAATACATTTTAAAGTTTAAGAGCTTAGATCTAGATTAAGCAGTGGCAAGGGACCAGACCTTCTGATCACATTATTGATGATGCTCAAAACTGGAAAAAGTTCAAGAGGTAAATGAATAAATAAAATGGGTTCTGTCAGTACAATAGAATATGACCCAACCATGAAAAGATAAGGAAGATCACATTAAAATGCAGATGCATTTCTTCAGTATAATGCAAGTGAAAGAAGCTAAATGCAATGCATTATATATTTAAAATGATTTCATTATTTATAAATTCTCAGGAAATAAAAACACAGACACAGAAAGTAGATTCATGTTTTCCTGAGCTTGGTAGAAAATGCACAGTTTGACTGAATATAGCACAAGGTAATATGTTTTACACATAAGACAAATTCCTAAAACTGAATTTTAATAGTGTTTATAGAATCCTACAGAATTTCTAGAGATTACTGAACTGTATGTCTAAGGTAGTTAAGTTTTAATAGGAGTAACATTCTCCTCAACACAATTTATAAATAAGAAGATTGAACCACCATTTAGCCAGTGGTTTTCTTCTACTTTGCAGATTCTTTTAGATTTTTGTCTCTTTGAAGAGCTTTGAAAATTTGAAAGAATTGATATTTTATGACTGTGGTCTTTTACATCTCCCAGAAAGCAAATAGAATATTAACTATTAAAAATTTAACTCATTATTCTTGCAGTTATCCTAATGGTCCTCAGAACCAAATAAAAAATGAAATAAGAAGCCTCCCCTTAACACGCCCACATCTCAGCATCCACTTGAACACTGCGTCCTGTCCTACGCATAAATCCATTTCTTAAGTAGCACTCTTATCACTACTTCCATATTCCGTTTTCTTTATTGAAGGAACCACCCCCTATCATACATATTACAGAAATTAATATGGGAAAGAAAACTAAACAACTGCTATTTAGTGTTTAGTACCATTTTAAAGCTTGAATTTCTGTTTTAACTTTGTTTCTTATAAACGTTGTAATAGTTACCTAACCTGACACCACCCCATATGTTGTCATAAGACCCCTTGTGAAATGCTAAGCACCTTTGTTGCTTTGTCACAAGCTGAGCCCATGCTTTGTAGCATTTCTGTAGCTGGCTAAATCATAGTGGCACTACCTCCCTAGACCTGGAACTAGAACTACATAATTCTCCCCTCCTGCCCTTTGCAGTCCATGCTCGATCCTGTACTGTGTGCCTACTTCCACGCCCCAATAAACTTGCCACTCTCTGTGTATAGTATAGATTGTCCTGATTTGTTGCTTCTCCTGTGGCCACTCTGTACTCCTGTTCTCAGCCCCTGTCTCTTGGTTTTTTGATAATCTTCCGTATACGGCTTTTGTCCCTCCTCTTTCCTAGGAGTGAAGCACGCATCTCTGTCTTGATCTAACTGCCTTCTCTTAGTCACCCTTCAGACCATGGTGACATTTTCCCAGGCTAATCTCCCATCTCTATTGTCTCATCTCTTATTACCACTCTTCTTCTCCTGAGTGCTTTTGCAAGTGTGCTTAAATAACTGAACAGCCTGTTTGTTTATTTATTTTTATTTATTATTTATTTTTTGTGCGTGGTATCGGGGATTAAACTCAGGACTGTGTACTTGTCAGGCAAGTGCTTACTCTACTGAGCTATTTCCCCAGCAAACCTATTGTTTAATGTCTGTTTCTCTTATTAAAATGTGAACTTTAAGGAGCTTAAAAACAAGTCCTGAGTTTCCATTCCTCTGTGCTAGCTATTTAGCTTTGTGGTTGGTATATTTCCCAAAGTACATCGCAGTTCAAGTCCAAGAGCTTGTTACCTGAGCACACTTATATCAGACAATATTTATTAAAATAATAAATGTTGGATTATTTATACAATAAATGAGTATTCAAACTGATTATTTTGTTAAACCAGGAGTTTAAAATATTCTGAATCAATTGTAACAAAGTGATTATTTTCATAGTGAAAAAATATGAGTTTGTAAGCAGGAAACTTGGTACTTTGTTTTTGTTTTTTTTT
>NW_004524834.1:1928057-1933920 GCF_000260255.1 Octodon degus | reverse complement strand
GAAACATGTCATATCATAAAAATATTTTTCTCTTTTTTCCCAAAGGAAAAATAATTCCAATAACACATGTCATCATAGAGAAACCTGAAAATTTAGTTTTAAGACTAATAACCAGATAAGAAATGTTAACCAACAAAATTTGTACTGCCAATTTAAAAAGAGGCATTAAAACCCAGGGATTGGTAGACTTAATTGTGAGCATTATGCGAAACTGTATCTCATAATGGTAGCACTCAACTATTCGATAGAAATTATAGTACAGTCTATATTTTCCCTCCTTTCTCTCATTTTCCTGGCTCTTATTTAAATTTTGATCCCCTTTAATTAAATGTGTGTTAAGAGAATGTTTCTTCTCTCTTCTCTTTCTTTTGTCAATACAAAATAATCAAGCAGATTATTTCTTTAAGTGTCTATTAGTGAAAAGACTATTTCTATGTTTAAGCTGATGTTAGAGGTTGAAGAATAAAATATATTCCTTTAATCTGGAGAATAATATTAAAATTGTGATTTAATCTCATAATGGAATTTTTTGAAAAAATTATATTCAAAAGTTAAAAATTAGAACTGGATAAACTATAGAGTTTTAAATTTTTAGAGCACTAAGTTCAATGCATCATTTTATTTAGTTATTTTATACTAAAGTTAGTTTACATTTCAGCAGAAATAGGTAAAGCAAATTTTCTGGGCTACAAATCAAAAAGATAAAAGTGTGACTCTCTTACCATGAATTTTAATATCTAGTCACAATTTAAGAAAAACATATTTAAAAGAATTGAGCAATATTTTCTCCTTCTTCTCCAAAAATTTCACCTACTTTTAGTATTTCAGCTCTCATTTTCATGTCACTGCTACCAATTACACATCACTACTGAGGCTCAGAGTGTGTGTTTCAAAGTTTTAGGAATTTTAATATATTTACCCCAAATAAAATAAAATATATAATGTTTAAAAGCACATAATTTTATTCTAAAACATGCCTATAATGTCTCAGAAATCAGTGTTTCCAATTGAAGCCACCCCACTCTTCTGTGGGGTGAAGACACTCTAGCCACTTTTCTGTCAACCATGAAGTCATCCATTCATCAGATAGATATTTAATAACTACCACAAAATAGTGGCTAGAAATAAAGTTCAGTAGGACATATACATTAATATCATCTCATTTATGAGAAATGCCAGAGACTTATAATGACATCTAATAATTTGTAATGAAAAAATAGTTATTTTGACTGAGTTTTGGAAGTTCCATTTCAAGATGAGTCTTTTTATCACAGTTGGAAATACAGGACTAGATGACACTGGCATGGTGGGAGCCTGTGGCAGAATAAGCTGCTAACTTCATTTCCAGAAAGCCAAAAACTAAGAAGAACCCAGAGTTCCATAACTCTCTCCAAATACCTGCCCACAATGACCTTAGAGCCTCCTACTACGCCATTCCCAGAGTTTCATAGTGCTTCAGTAACTACTCACTAGGTAGCAATCTTTTAACACATGGACTTTTAGAGGATATCCAAGATTCACACTAAAGTAAGAAAGTTAATGCTCCCTTGCATGGAACTTAATATTTAGGTCTGATGAAATAATACTGCACATCATCCTCGATCTGGCATATATACAGTTATATGTGTGCTTACATTTGTAATGTAGAAATAAACAATAGACCATGATGGAAATCATTATGAGGAGCCACAGAGCTTGTCAGAGAAATTATTACTGCCAACACCATTTAAACTGGTGTTGATTGCCAGCCACAGAAAATCCCAGGAAATGCTTTGTTTTGTTCTATATTTTTGGCAGAATGGAGTAAGATCTAACAAGAGAAAGGAACCTTTGTTCAGCTCTAGGAATAGAAAGGTGAGCAGAATAAGAAGTGAAAGAATGTCATGCAGGACATTGGAAAGGCTAACATGTTCTGAGGGCATGCAAACCTTGAAGGCAGAATTTGGATTCAGTTCTAAGTGCAAGAATAAATCTACTCTGGAGGCATTCATTTATGGATTACCATCACCTAAAACTTGATAATTAGCAAAACTACTTTGGGAGCAATTATGTCTAGGATAGAGACATAGGGTCAAGGTGCAGGCTCTCCCAGGGCAGATATGGGGGTTGGGATTTTCAGCAGGAGAGGATGATTCAGAGAATTGTATTAAAAAGTAGAAGTGTTCCAGGGAGACAGTTGAAAATGATGTTATTAACTGCTACCCTGCACCGGCAGGACCAAATACTGGTACCAGCCCAGGTGCAGCATGGGCAAGACCCTCTTCCACCCCCTTGGAATGCCCCCACCACTCCACAGCAACTCCCCCCACTCCGCCCTCCGAGTAGAATTTTCTGCTGCTTGCAGGAACGCCAGACCCAGTCCTAGCCCAGGTCTCATGAGTGTGTGGGAGAGCTTCCTGCTACCCTGCACTGGCGGGACAGACTACTGGTCCCAGCCCAGATGCAGCATGGGTGAGACCCTCTCCCACCTCATTGGGACAACCCCCACCACTCCGCAGCACCTCCCCCACCCAGCCGCCAAGAAGGAATTTCTTCCACTTTCCAGGAACCGACAGACCCAGTCCTAGCTCAGGTAAAGTGAGTGTGTGGGAGAGCTTCGGGCTAACCTGTGTGGGCAAGACCCACTACTGGTCCCAGCCCAAGCCCAGCATGGGTGAGAACATCTTCACACCATTGGGACGCCCCCTACCACTCCACAGCACCTCCCTCACCTCACCCACCACCCGCTTGCCTACTAGGATTTTCTGCCGCATTTCCCGGAACACCCATATCCAGTCCTATCCCAGATACAGTGAATGTGTGGGAGAGCTGCCTCTCCCCCCTACTCCACCTTGTCCCCTCCAGGCTCAGCTCAGGCCTGGTATATATGACTGGGGTGTAACCCTGAAGCTATAATTCCTGCAGAGAGTGTAGAGGATAGAACCAGCCAGCTAGTCCAGGAGCAGAACATCTTGAAACAGGGGCACAATAGGTTCACCCTCAAGGGAAGCAGCAGGAAGAAGCTTAGCACAGCAGCCAGACCCAAGCCAGACACAGCTGGATAAACCCAGACTTTATAGATCTGCACCTGAACATCAGTATGTGCTAAGGTTATAACTACAACGAAAATCTACAACAAAGGCCAGAAGACAGTGCTACATAAAATGACCTCAAGAAACAAAATGCAACCTCAGAACCCAACCCCATCCTTAAAAAGTACAGAGGACACTAACACAGAACACATTGGGAATCACACAGCTCTAAGCAATAAATCAACAGCTTCTGAAATAAAGAAAGAGCTGCAGAAATGTTTAGAGGAATTCAGATTGGAAATAAAAAAAGAAATCTCTAAATTAATAACATCTGCAGTAAAGAATCAAATGCAAAAACATATGGAGGAAACCCAGTGCCAACCCAGAACAAATGCGGAGGACACAAGCTCGGCTCAAATGCATGAATTAATAGTGTCGATAATAAATAAGCAACAGAAGAAAGATACAGAGGAAATGAGAGTGCAATTCTTTTCTGATAAAAAAAAAGAACTCTCAGAACTCATAGCATATGAAGTAAAGAAGCAACTACAGAAACATAAGCAGGAAACCCAATCTGAAAAAAAAAAAAAAACACTGCAGTAAAAGAATTTACAACTGCTTCTAAAGAAGACATTGATAAAAAAAATAGAGAAGATTAGAAAAATGACGGATTCCTTGAATGAGCAATACAGGAAAGAAATAGATCGCATGAAGTAGAGTCAAAGAGATACAGAGGAAATTAAAATCTCAATCACAAGCTTGCAAAATGGTTTAAGTGAATGTGAAGACAGAGTTTCAGATCTTGAAGATGCTGGTGCAGCTAGTGAAAAGGTAAGAAAGGATCTATTAAAAACAACGAGTATGCAGGAAAGAATAATCCATCACCTGCAAGATGATTCAAAGATGAATAATGTGAGACTAATAGGCATCAATGAGAAAGAAGGAGTCAATACAAATGATATTTAAAAAATATAGGCAGAAGTAGTAGCAGAAAACTTCCCAAATATGAGGAAACAATCTGACATTCAAGTAACTGAAGATACAGAACGCCAATTAACCTTAACCCAATGAAAAACACACCGAGACATATAATAGTCAAGATCCAGAAATTCAGCACAAGAATAATATATTGAAAGCTGCTAGAGAAAAGAAGCAGATCACATTCAAAGGAAAACCCATCAGAAGTACGGCTGACTTCTCTTCACAAAACAGACAGGCAAGAAAAGCATGGTGCAGAGTACTTCAGGTCCTCTATGAAAACAAATTGCAGCCCGGACTACTATACCCTGCAAAACTCTCAGGTTTGATGGAGAAGTGAAATACTTTCATGACAAAGAACAGCTAAAGAATTTCATGATGGCAAAGCCAACCCTACACAGGGTACTGAAAGATGTTCTAGAGAGGGACCAAAACAATCAGAACTCCACGAATCAAATCAGGAGCAACCAAATAAATAGGGCAAGTAATTAAACACAAGAGAAAAAGGAGAAAATGACAACAGGTAAAAAAATGGCAACTGTAAGTCAATACATCTCAATTCTAACCATCAATGTAAATGGACTCGTTTCACCACTTAAGAGAAATAGACAGGCACAGTGGATTAGGAAATAAAATCCAACAATATGCTCTATACAAGAAACACATTTAATGCATAAAGACATTCATAGGCTGAAAGTCAAAGTATGAAACACAATAATAAATGCCTCAACCCCTCAGAAAAAAGCAGGGGTAGGAGTGGAACCAGGTCGCGGGATCCTGAACAGACACACAGCCCAGGCCTGGCAAGGAAGTGAGATGACCCGGGGCCCGGCGGGACCCTGAACAAACCAGGAGTGCAGATTCGGCGAGTGAGTGACAAGACCCGGGGCCCTCGGATCCTCATTCAAACCAGGCTGCAGGCCCAGAAGGGAACCCTTCAGCACAACTCCCTGCAAAGAGGCTAGAGGCAAGTCCCACCCAGCTGATTCAGGAGCAGAACATCCTGACAGAGTGACACAAAGGGTTCAACACTAATGCCTGCAGCAGAAAGAAGTGGAGCACACAGCCAGAACCAAACATACCCACTGGAGGAATCTGAACTTCATAGATCCAGACCCGGTGCTAAGGTAATAACTCTATCTAAGCTCTACACCAAAGGTCAGAAGACAGTGGTATATAAAATGACAAAGAGAAGGAGCAAAATGCAGTCTCAAGCCCCAAGTCCACCCAGTACAAATGCAGAAGACACTAGCACTGAGGAAACTGAAAATCACAAACCAGATTTCACTGAAACAATAGCGTTGACAGGAAAGAATAAACTGCAGAAAGATATAGAAGAAATCAGATCAGAAATAATTTCTGAACTAAAAAATGTAGTGGTAACTATACTCAAAGAAGTACTAAGTACTTCTAAAGAATACACTGATTAAAAAAAATAGAGGAGAATGTAAAAATGATGGAACTTCTCAATAAACAATTTAGGAAAGAAATAGAATCTGTGAAACAGGTTCAAAGTGATACACAGGAAATTAAAACCTCAATCACAAGTTGGCAAAACCGTTTGCGTGAAAGTGAAAATAGACTTTCTGACCTGAAAGACACCATTGCAACTAGTGGCAAAGTAAAAAAAGATCTCTTTAAAACAACTAGGATGCAGGAAAAAATAATTCAATACCTGCAAGACGATGCAAAGATACACAATGTGAGACTAATAGGCATCAATGAGGAGGAAGGAGTCAATACAAATGATATAAAAAGAATATTGGCAGAAGTAATAGCAGAAAACTTCCCAAATATGGGGCAATATAATCTGACATTCCTGTAACCGAAGCATATAGAACTCCAAATAGTATCAATCCAATGAAAACCACACC
>NW_004524834.1:1923361-1927957 GCF_000260255.1 Octodon degus | reverse complement strand
TAAATTAGAAACAAAATTTAAAATGACATGGCCATTAATCTCGCTCAAGATCCTCCCTCGAGCTTCAAACACATTCATATCATCATTTCCACTTTCTGAGGTAATTCTGGCAGCCTTCTTCCCTAAATGTCTTTACATGAATGATAAAAATGTATGTTGCTGCCCAGTGCTACCCAACAGATGGACAGCCTTGGAAAAGCATTGTCATGTGTTTTCATCCACCTTATTCACGGTAACCAGCACTGTGATATTTCTGTCTCTTCACAAATATCAAAATGACATACAAAGCAATCTTTTTTATTAGAATACATTGTGACAGAGAATAATTACATTCACCCTGGGGAATAGATATACATGCATAATTCATCTTACTTTTTTTAATGTATTTGGTACAGAGTCTCACTATGCAGCTAGGACTCCTAGGGATCCTCCTACTTTCAGTCTCTCCAGTACTAGGATTACAGGCACACACCACCACACCTGTTGAGCAGCTCAGTATGCCCAGGAGTGGGGTCAGTGTGGCATGTGGTGCTGGGGATCAAACCCTGGTCTCTATGCTTGCCTAAGCAGGCACTTAGTCTGCCAGGCTATCTTGCCAGCCTCATCTTCTCATTTTTTACTCCTTTTCCTCTACGTGTGCTTTCTTTTTCTCCTTTCTCAGGCCCTTTATCCATCTCCCTTCCTTTTTCCAATATCAGTTTATTTTAAAATGTTTGATTTTTATATTTTGTGTTTTCCGCAATACATTAGATGAAGCATATATTTTATTTGCTGCTCTGAGTTATTTCACTTAACATTATAATCCTTACTTCAAACACATTCATCCTATTTTTATACTACTTTCTGAAGCAGTTCTAGAAGTCCTCTTTCCTGAGAGTCATTAAAAGTATCTCTCCAGAACAGAATGGGTAAAGAAACAATGGATGTGTTTGAAAAATGAAATGAAAGGAGTGGATTTTGAGGATAATTAGTGGCTATTTGTTTTTTACTACAGCAATTTTTAAAATTTTAAACATTCCCCACCATTTTAGATCATGTTTTGTATGTATATAGGTACCTTTAGCAACATGTATCTATGTTCATACCTACTATATATTAATAATTGATAGATAGGTAACCTTCCAAGTCAGGTAAAGTCTTTAAAGTTTGAATAAGTTTGAAATTCTTTATTGTTATGACCAGTGGTATCTTACCTATTATACATATATATATATATATATATATATATATATATATATGTATATATATATATATTTGTTATAAAATACCTATTATACATAATTATATATATAACTTATAAAATACCTATTATATATAATCATATATAAAACTGTTATAAAATACCTATTATATATATATTATATTATATATATATAATTGTTGGAAATATAATCATTTCCATGTTTAAAAATCCGATTGCTACTTGTAAAGTAACAAAATAGAAGAGTATAGAAGAGTACTCATATATGCTCTAGAATTATTTTTCAAATACTTTTATAGTGTATATTAAAACTTACAATGTGGCTAACAGTTTATGATAACTAAAATTACAATCTCTGAAGTCACTTTGCCTTGGAATAACCCTATCTCTATAATTGGTAGCTGTGAGACTGTTTCTTTACTGTGCGATGTGGTAATGATGCTGTTCATCAATGTTTCTGTTTGACTATATCCATTTCCTTTCCTTCCTGTCAGTATTAGCGATCTGTGAATTCTAGCAGATGACAGAGTTGAATTTCTTGCCTCCTTTGCAATCAGATGCAGTACGGGTCTGAATCCAGGACAAAAGTACATCACATAAGACCCAATCAGGGCATGTTCAAGGCTGCCTCTTAACTACGAATAGCTTGCCTTATTTCTCTGTTTGCTCCTGATGACATAGTGACCAGCAGTAACACAAGTTGCCATCCTGGGCCCAGAGGTGAAAGCTGCCGCCTGAGACTGACAGAACTACTGCACAAGTCTTGGTGTCTGAGTCTCTGCGTGATGGTATGATACAGTGTGTGTACCCCAGTGTGAATGTTGGACTAGAGGAAGACACGAGTCTGTCTCCTCTAGGCACTGTAATCGTGTTCTCTTTCAGAAGCTCACCCCATGTTTATACTATCCCTAATATACCACTATAATATTATGATAAAACTAAATGTCTTAGTCCATGTGAAGCATCAGGAACACCTGGACAATTCTTAGATTCTATAGAATTGCAGCTAGCATTTTAATTATTTGTATCCATTTTTAAATACTAAGTAACCAGAAAACTACTGCTGCATGTAGAACTCAGCATGATTTATATTAAGTAGAATCTCAACAACACTCATGATTAAACATGTACATAAACTTTATTCATATGAAATTTAAACAAATTCATCTATTTGTCATATAACACAGAAGACAGGAAAATAAAGTAACATTGTATATAAAAATAGCATTATGTTTAATTTAAACCTGATAGTTCTGGGTCAGGGATATAGCTGAGTGGCACAGTGCCTGTCTGGAAAGCCCAAGGTCCCAAGTTCAATTTCTGGTACCAAAAATATTAACAATAATTTAAAATATAAACATATTTCTTTTTTCTAATAAACACAAAAGAAAAATATTAAAGAATGACCTCATTAATAACACAGGTTTTAGAGATAGGCTTAGTTTTAAGGCCCTGCTTTGAAACTTGCTACCTGGCAACTCATTTGAGCTTACTGAAGTCCAGCTCCTTTCTAGCAAGGTGGTAGCTGCAGCAGTAACTCATCTCCCTGGAATGGCATGGATGTCTTTCATCCTTTCAGGCCCTCTCCATCACACATGAGCCACACCCTCACTAGCTCCCAACAGTGCACAGATGGGCCTGAATCAGTGTTGCTGATCGCCACTGCCTTGCAGTGGTGACTGGCACACATAATCTAGGCCAGGAAGGCACAGCTGCAGTCACAGGTGCTGACATGTCTGCGAATAAGTGTGTATGTGTAGGGAGGGCAAAATCAGTGTATAGACTGGTGTTTATGATGTTCTGCAGAGCAGCATTTACTGCCTTTCATGTTGCTTGTCTCACAAATCAATGTAATGCTATGATCCACCCAAAAAGACTCTAGACAATTTTGTGACATCAAGGCCAATGGTCTCATTGCTCCCAGAAAACTCTGGAGTTCTCAGTCTTGCAAATGGTTTTGAAGTTTGAATTTGTTTGATCTGACTCTATTGTTAGTTGAAATCAGAAGTGCCTTCACAGAACTGTCTCAGTATATTATGATATAAATCAAATGCTGGAAATATAGTAATTTACATGTGTTAAAAGATCAATTACTGCTAGTTCTTTTTTGTTTTGTTTTGTTTTTTCTACAGTGTCTCACTACACAGCTCTGACTCATAGTGATCTTCCTGTTTTCAGGATCACCAGCACTGAGGTTACAAGCATGTGCCACCACACCCAGATATTGGTGGCCAGCTCAAGGTGCCCAGGGGCAGGGCCGGCGCAGCATACAGTACTGGGGATTGAACCATGGTCCCTGTGCTTGCCTAAGCAGGTGCTTTAGTCCACTGAGATTTCTATTAGTTGTTATGATAAAAATGTAAGTAGTCACATTTATTGTACCTAAAATTATTATGAAATATTATTTTAAAGGATTTCTGAAAGTGTTTATATGCAATAATGCTGTTTTATGCATCTTGCCAAATTTAGTAAAAGTACTTTCTAAAGTACAGTATATTTTGTTAGATCCATTATTTGACTTCTAGAACAGATTGTCACAAACTGCCCAAGAAAATAGAAAGGGCTCACTTAAATAGCATTTTAAATTTTATAATTTATACATCAAACACCACTGAACCCTACATCAAACTAAATATAACTTTAGTTCACCCATTTTTGGCTGATTGGGGCATTTAGGAAATCTCTAGCCTAAGTGTGGAATGTTTGAAAATGGCCAGTTATGAACTTTTGCTTCTGAAATCATTCAAAAAGGATTCAAACTGGGTAAGCAAAGGACAGAATAATATTAAACATCTTCTGTAAAATGGAGAAGCATAAGGTAAAGAGCAGAGAGTACTGGGGAAAAAGGAAGCTAGGCTTTAATTAAAATGGAGCCTTGGGAGTTAAAAAGTAGCTATTTCTGAAAAGACAAATCCAGAGGGTGAAATTTCAATGAGGTCTAATCACAACCTTTAGCTGAAGAGCACACTAGGAAAATGCTTGAGCAGACACAGTCCTATGGCTAGCAGATACCTGTCACATACAAAGGCTGCCGCACCACATATATTGGATTTGAGTGCCTCTTACAATAGGCACAGGAGAAAAATAAATACATCCACTGTGCTTTTGTCACCGTTTCTGCTTTGACGAACTGATCAAGTGTTGACTACCACTAGTATAAAAGGAGCACTGCTTACAGAAAAATAAGTGCTACCAATAAGAGCAATTAGTGTAAGGAGAACCCAAGTGCAATACACAGACACAGATACATTACTATTCATAATAAGTTAAAATTGCATAAATCTTAATAAATGTGTCCATCATACATAAAAGTAGCAATAGTATGAATAAATAACATTGTGTATAAGTAAAAAGGTATAAGACAATAATACTTTTGAAAGAAAATTAAAAAACTG